>NC_064580.1:49801499-50126499 GCF_937001465.1 Orcinus orca | reverse complement strand
AGAGACCTCTGTCTCAGTGCAAAGACACAGCTCCATCCAATGGCCAGCAAGATACAGTGCTGGATGCCCCATACCATACAACTAGCAAGACAGGACACAACCTGGCCCACTAGCAGAGACGTGGCCTAAAATCATAAAAAGTTCTTAGCCACCCCAAAACACATCATCAGATGTGGCCCTGCCATGAGAAAGACAAGATACGGACCCAACGATCAGAACATAGGCAACAGTCCCCTCCACTAGGAAACCTACAGAAGCCACTGAACCAACCTTACCCCTGGGGATAGAAAAAAAACACAATGGGAACGACAAACCTACAGCCTGAAAAAAGGAGACCTCCAAAACAGTAAGTTACACAAAAGGAGAAGACAGAGAAATATGCAGTAGATGAAGGAGCAAGGTGAAAACGCACAAACCAAACAAATGAAGAGGAAATAGGCAGCTTACCTAAAAAACAATTCAGAGTAATGAAAGTAAAGATGATCCAAAATCGGGAAGGAGAATGGAGAAAATATAAGAAATGTTTAATAAGGACCTAGAAGAACTAAAGAGCAAACAATGATGAACAACAAAATAAACGAAATTAAAAACTCTCTAGAAGGAATCAATAGCAGAATAACTGAGGCAGAAGGACGCATAAGTGACCTGAAAGGTAAAATAGTGGAAATAACTACTGCAGGACAGAATAAGAAAAAAAATTGAAAAGAATTGACGACAGGGTTTCTCTGGCGGCGCAGTGGTTAAGAGTCTGCCTGCTGATGCAGGGGACACGGGTTCGTGCCCCGGTCCAGGAAGATCCCACATGCTGCAGAGCAGCGGGGCCCATGAGCCATGCCCACTGAGCCTGTGCATCTGGAGCCTGTGCTCCACAACGGGAGAGGCCACAACAGTGAGAGGCCCACGTACAGAAAAAAAAAAAAAATTGACAACAGTCTCAGAGACATCTGGGACAAGAGTAAATGCACCAACATTCGAATTATAGGGGTCCCAGAAGAAGAAGAGAAAAAAAAAGGATCTGAGAAAATATTTGAAGAGATTATACTTGAAAACTTCCCAAACATGGGAAACGAAAGAGTCAATCAAATCCAGGAAGCACAGAGAGCCCCATACAGGATAAATCCCAAGAGGAATATACCAAGACGAATATTAATGAAGCTATAAAAATTAAACACAAAGAAAAAATATTAAAAGCAGCAAGAGAAACGGAAAAAATAACAGTCAAGGGAATCCTCATAAGGTTAAATGGTGATCTTTCAGCAGAAATTCTGCAAGACAGAAGGGAGTGGCAGGACATATGTAAAGTGATGAAAAGGAAAAACAAACTACAACCACGAATACTCTACCCAGCAAGGATATCGTTCAGATTTGATGGAGAAATTACAATATTTACAGACAAGCAAAAGTTCAGAGAATACAGCACCATCAAACCAGCTTTACAACAAATGCTAAAGGAACTTCTCTAGTCAGGAAACAACAGAGAGGAAAAGACCTAGAAAAAGAGACACAAAACAATTAAGAAAAGGCTAATAGGAAAAACCAATTTATAATTACCCTAAAAATAAATGGATTTAATGCTCCAACCAAAAGACATAGACTGGCTGAATGGATACAAAAACAAGACGTGTATATATGCTGTCTACAAGAGACCCACTTCAGACCTAGGGACACATACAGACAGAAAGTGAGGAGATGGAAAAGTATATTCCATGCAAATGGAAATCAAAAGAAAGCTGGAGTAGCAATTCTCATATCAGTCAAAATAGACTTGAAAACAAAGACTATTACAACAGTCATCAAGAAAAAAGGGAGAAGACTCAAATCAATTGAATTAGAAATGAAAAAGGAGAACTAACAACTGACATTGCAAAAATACAAAGGATCATGAGAGATGACTACAAGCAACTCTATGGCAATAAAATGGACAACCTGGAAGAAATGGACAAATTCTTAGAGATGCACAACCTGCTGAGACTGAGCCAGGAAGAAACAGAAAATATGAACACACAAATCACAAGCACTGAAATTGAAACTGTGATTAAAAATCTTCCAACAAACAAAAGCCCAGGACCATATGACTTCACAGGCGAATTCCATCAAACATTTAGAGAAGAGATCACAACTATCCTTCTCAAACTCTTCCAAAATATAGCAGAGGGAGGAAAAATTCCAAACTCATTCTACGATGCAACCATTACCCTGGTACCAAAACCAGACAAAGATGTCACAAAGAAAGAAAACTACGGTGATTCGCTTTGTTGTAGAGCAGAAACTAGCACACCATTGTAAAGCAACTGTACCCCAATAAAGATGTTAAAAAAAAACAAAACTACGGGCCAATATCACTGATGTACATAGATGCAAAAATCCTCAACAAAATACTAGCAAACAGAATCCAACAACACATTAAAAGGATCATACACCATAAGCAAATGGGGCTTATTTCAGGAATGCAAAGATTCTTCAATATATGCAAATCAATCAATGTGATACAACCTATTAACAAATTGAAGGAGAGAAATCATATGATCATCTCAATAGATGCAGAGAAAGGTTTCCAAAAAAATTCAACACCCATTTATGCTAAAATCCCTGCAGAAAGTAGGCATAGCGGGAACTTTTCTCAACATAATGAAGGCCATATATGACAAACCCACAGTCAACATCGTCCTCAATGGTGAAAAACTGAAGGCACTTCCACTAAGATCAGGAACAAGACAAGGTTGCCCACTCTCAACATTCTTATTCAACATAGTTTTGGAAGTTTTTGCCACAGCAATCAGAGAAGAACAGGAAATAAAAGGAATTCAAATCAGAAAATAAGAAGTAAAACTGTCACTGTTTGCAGATGACATGATACTCTACATAGAGAATCCTAAAGATGCTACCAGAAAACTACTAGAGCTAATCAATGAATGTGTTAAAGTAGCAGGATACAAAATTTATATACAGAAATCTCTGGCATTCTTATACACTAATGATGAAAAATCTGAAAGTGAAATTAAGAAAACACTCCCATTTACCACTGCAACAAAAAGAATAAAATATCTAGGAATAAACCTACATAAGGAGAAAAAAGACCCGTATGCAGAAAATAATAAGACACTGATGAAAGAAATTAAAGATGATACAAATAGATGGAGAGATATACCATGTTCTTGGATTGGAAGATTCATCATTGTGAACATGAGTCTACTACCCAAAGCAATCTACAGATTCAATGCAATCCCTATCAAATTACCACTGGCATTTCTCACAGAACTTGAGCAAAAAATTTCACAATTTGTATGGAAACACAAAAGACCCCGAATAGCAAAAGCAATATTGATAATGAAAAATGGAGCTGGAGGAATCAAGCTCCCTGACTTCAGACTATACTACAAAGCTACAGTAATCAAGACAGTATGGTACTGGCACAAAAACAGAAATATAGGTCAATGGAACAGGATAGAAAGGGCAGCAATAAACCCATGCACATATGGTCACCTTATCTTTGAAAAACGAGGCAAGAATATACAGTGGACAAAAGACAGCCCTGCAATAAGTGGTGCTGGGAAAACTGGAAAGGTACATGTAAAAGTATGAAATTAGAACACTCCCTATCACCATACACAAAAATAAACTCAAAATGGATTAAAGACCTAATGTAAGGCCAAACAGCATCAAACTCTTATTGGAAAACAAACGCAGAATACTCTATGACATAAATCACAGCAAGATCCTTTTTGACCCACCTCCTAGAGAAATAGAAATGAAAACAAAAAAACCAAATGGGACATAATGAAACTTCAAAGCTCTTGCACAGCAAAGGAAACCATAAAGAGGACCAAAAGAGAACCATGAGAATCGGAGAAAATATTTGCAAATGAAGCAAGTGACAAAACATTAATCTCCAAAATTTACAGGCAGCTCATGCAGCTCAATAACAAAAAAATTAAAAACCCAATCCAAAAATGGGCAGAAAACCTAAATCGACATTTCTCCAAAGATGTACAGATAGACAAAAACACATGAAAGAATACTCAGCATCATTAATCATTAGAGAAATGCAAATCAAAACTACAATGAGATATCATCTCACAGTACTCAGTATGGCCATCATCAAAAAATCTAGAAACAATAAATGCTGGTGAGGGTGTGGAGAAAAGGGAACACCCTTGCACTGCTGGTGGGAATGTGAATTGGTACAGCCACTATGGAGAACAGTATGGAGGTTTCTTAAAAAAATACAAATAGAGCTATCATATGACACAGCAATTCCACTACTGGGCATATACTTTGAGAAAACCATAATACAAAAAGAGTCATGTACCAAGATGTTCATTGCAGCTCTATTTACAATAGCCAGGAGATGGAAACAACATAAGTGTCCATCATTGGATGAATGGATAAAGAAGATGTGGCACATATATACAATGGAATACTACTCAGCCATATAAAGAAACGAAATTGAGCTATTTGTAATGAAGTGGATGGACCTAGAGTCTGTCACACAGAGTCAAGTAAGTCAGAAAGAGAAAGACAAATACCATATTCTAACACATACATGTGGAATTTAAGAAAAAAAAATGTCAAGAAAAACCTAGGGATAGAACAGGAATAAAGACACAGACCTACTAGAGAATGGACTTGAGGGTATGGGGAGGGGAAACGGTATGCTGTGACAAAGTGAGAGAGTGGCATGGACATACGTACAGTACCAAACCTAAAATAGGTAGCTAGTGGGAAGCAGCCGCATAGCAGAGGGATATCAGCTCAGTGCCTTGTGACCACCTAGAGGCGTGGGAAAGGGACAGTGTGGGGGGGCAGATTCAAGAGGGAAGATATATGGAATCATATGTATAAGTATAACTGAGTTTCTTTGTTATAAAACAGAAACTAACAAAGCATTGGAAAGCAATTATCATCCAATAAAGATGTGAAAAAAAATTAAAAAAAGGATCATACACCATGATCATGTGGGGTTTACTCCAGGAATGCAAGGATTCTTCAAAATACACAAATCAATGAAGGTGATAAATGCTTTTTACAAATAGAAGGAAAAAAAGCATGTGATCATCTCCATAGATGCAGAGAAAGCTTTTGACAAAATTCAACACCCATTTATGATAAAAACCCTGCAGAAAGTAGACATAAAGGGAACTTTCCCCAACATAATGAAGGCCATATATGACAAACGCACAGCCAACATTGTCCTCAATGGTGAAAAACTGAAACCATTTCCACTAAGATCAGGAACAAGATAAGGTTGCCCACTCTCAACATTCTTATTCAACATACTTTTGGAAGTTTTAGCCACAGCAATCAGAGAAGAAAAGGAAATAAAAGGAATCCAAATCGGAAAAGAAGATGTAAAGCTGTCACTGTTTGCAGATGACATGACACTATACACAGAGAATCCTAAAGATGCTACCAAAAAACTACTAGAGCTAATCATTGCATATTGTAAATTAGCAGGATACAAAATTATTGCACAGAAATATCTGGCATTCTTATACACTAATGATGAAAAATCTGAAAGTGAAATTAAGAAAACACTCGCATTTACCATTGCAACAAAAGAATAAAATATCTAGGAATAAACCTACCTAAGGAGACAAAAGACCTCTATGCAGAAAATTATAAAATACTGATGAAAGAAATTAAAGATGATACAAATAGATGGAGAGATATACCGTGTTCTTGGATTGGAAGAATCAACATTGAGAAAATGACTCCACTACCCAAAGCAATCTACAGATAAAATGCAATCCCTATCAAACTACCAGTGGTATTTTTCACAGTACTAGAACAAAAAATTTTGCAATTTGTATGGAAACACAAAAGACCCCGTATAGCCAAAGTAATCTTGAGAACGAAAAACGGAGCTGGAGGAATCAGACTCCCTGAGTTCAGACTATACTACGAAGCTTCAGTAATCAAGACAATATGGTACTGGCACGAAAACAGAAAGATAGATGAATGGAACAGAATAGAAAGCCCAGTGATAAACCCATGCACATATGGTCACCTTATCTTTGATAAAGGAGGCAGGAATGTACAGTGGAGAAAGGACAGCCTCTTCAATAAATGATGCTGGGAAAACTTGAGAGGTACATATAAAAGTATGAGATTAGAAAGTCCCTAACACCATACACAAAAATAAGCTCAAAATGGATTAAAAACCTAAATATAAGGTCAGAAACTTTCAATTTCTTAGAGGAAATTATAGTCAGAACACTCTATGACATAAATCACAGCAAGATCCTTTTTGACCCATCTTGTAGAGAAATGGAAATAAAAACAAAAGTAAACAAATGGGACCTAATGAAACTTCAAAGCTGTTAGACAGCAAAGGAAACCATAAACAAGACCAAAAGACAACCCTCAGAATGGGAGAAAATATTTGCAAATGAAGCAACTGACAAAGGATTAATCTCCAAAATTTATAAGCTGCTCATGCAGCTCAAAAACAAAAAAACAAACAACCCAATCCAAATGTGGGCAGAAGACCTAAATAGACATTTTTCCAAAGAAGATATACAGACTGCCAACAAACATATGAAAGAATGCTCAGCATCATTAATCATTAGAGAAATGCAAATCAAAACTACAATGAGATATCATCTCACAGCAGTCAGAATGGCCATCATCAAAAAATCTAGAAACAATAAATGCTGGTGAGACTGTGGAGAAAAGGTAACACTCTTGCACTGCTGGTGGGAATGTGAATTGGTACAGCCACTATGGAGAACAGTATGGAGGTTCCTTAAAAAACTACAAATAGAACTACTATATGATCCAGCAATCCCACTATTGGGCATATATCCTGAAAAAACCATAATTCAAAAAGTGTCATGAACTAAAATGTTCATTGCAGCTCTATTTACAATAGCCCGGAGATGGAAACAACCTAAGTGTCCATCATCAGATGAATGGATAAAGAAGATGTGGCACATATATACAATGGAATATTACTCAGACATAAAAAGAAATGAAATTGAGCTATTTGTAATGAGGTGGATCGACCTAGAGTCTGCCATTCAGAGTGAAGTAAGTCAGAAAGAAGAAGACAAATGCTGTATGCTAACACATATATATGAAATTTAAGAAAAATACGTCTTGAAGAGCCTAGGGGTAAGACAGGACTAAAGACACAGACCTACTAGAGAATGGACTTGAGGATATGGGGAAGGGGTAGTGTAAGCTGGGACAAAGTCAGAGAGTGGCATGTACATATATACACTACCAAGTGTAAAACAGATAACTAGTGGGAAATAGCCGCATAACACAAGGAGATCAGCTTGGTGCTTTGTGACCACCTAGTGGGGAGGGATAGGGAGGGTGGGAGGGAGGGAGACACAAGAGGGAAGAGATATGGGAACATATGTATATGTATGACTGATTCACTTTGTTATAAAGTAGAAACTAACACACCATTGTAAAGCAATTATACTCCAATAAAGTTGTTAAAAATATTTATGCACCAAATATAGGAGCACCTCAATACATAAGGCAAATACTAACAGCCATAAAAGGGTAAATTGATAGTAGCACAATTATAGTAGGGGACTTTCACAACCTTCTTTCACCAATGGACACATTATCCAAATTGAAAATAAATAAGGAAACACAAGCTTTATTTTTTTAATTTATTTTTTTATATTAGTTTTTTTAACTTTTGAATTTCGTTTGACTTATTTTTATATACAGCAGGTTCTTATTAGTCATCAATTTTATACACATCAATGTATACATGTCAATCCCAATTGCACAATTCAGTGTAGCACCATCCCCTCCCCCCAGTGGCTTTCACCCCTTGGTGTCCATACGTTTGTTCGCTACATCTGTGTCTCAACTTCTGCCCTGCAAAACGGTTCATCTGTACCATTTTTCTAGGTTCCACATATATGCGTTAATAGACGATATTTGTCTTTCTCTTTCTGATTTACTTCACTCTGTATGACAGTCTCCAGATTCATCCACGTCTTAGCAAATGACTCAATTTCGTTCATTTTTATGGCTGAGAAATATTCTATTGTATATATGTACCACTACTTCTTTATCCATTCGTCTGTCGATGGGCATTTAGGTTGCTTCCATGACCTGGCTATTGTAAATAGTGCTGCAATGAACATTGGGGTGCATGTGTCTTTTTGAATTATGGTTTTCGCTGGGTATATGCCCAGTAGTGGGATTGCTGGATTATATGTAACTCTATTTTTAGTTTTTTAGGGAACCTCCATACTGTTCTCCATAGTGGCTGTATCAATATACATTCCCACAAACAGTGCAAGAGGGTTTTCTTTTCTCCACACGCTCTCAAGCATTTGTTGTTTGTATATTTTCTGATGATGTCCATTATAACTGGTGTGAGGTGATACCTCACTGAAGTATTGATTTGCATTTCTCTAATAATTAGTGATGTTGAGCAGTTTTGATGTGCTTTTTGGCCATCTTTATGTCTTCTTTGGAGAAATGTCTATTTAGGTCTTCTGCCCATTTTTGGATTGGGTTGTTTGTTTCTTTAAAATTGAGCTGCATGAGCTGTTTCTATATTTTGGACATTAATCGTTTGTCCGTTGGTTCATTTGCAAATATTTTCTCCCATTCTGAGGGCTGTCTTTTAGTCTTCTTTATGGTTTCCATTGCTGTGCAAAAGATATGAAGTTTTATTAGATCTCATATGTTTATTTTTGTTTTTACTTCCATTACTATAGTAGGTGGATCAAAATAGATCTTGCTGTGATTTATGTCAAAGAGTGTTCTTCCTATGTTTTCACCTAAGAGATTTTTTGTTGCTGTTTCTGCTGTATAACAAAGTGAATCAGTTATACATATACATATGTTCCCATATCTCTTCCGTCTTGTGTCAGCCTCCCTCCCACCCTCCCTATCCGACTCCTCCAGGCGGTCACAAAGCACCGAGCTGATCTCCCTGTGCTATGCAGCTGCTTCCCACTAGCTATCTATTTTACATTTCGTAGTGTATATATGTCCATACCTCTCCCTCACTTTGTCACAGCTTACCCTTCCCACTCCCCATAACCTCACGTCCATTCTCTTGTAGGTTTGTGTCTTTTTTCCCATTATCCCTACGTTCTTCATGACCCTATTTTTTCTTAGATTCCATATATATGTGTTAGCATTCAGTATTTGTCTTCCTCTTTCTGACTTACTTCACTCTCTATGACAGACTCTAGGTCCGTCCACCTCACTACAAATAACTCAATTTCGTATCTTTTTATGGCTGAGTAATATTCCATTGTATATATGTGCCACATCTTCTTTATCCATTCATCTTGTGATGGACACTTAGGTTGCTTCCAACACCTGGCTATTGTAAATAGAGCTGCAATGAACATTTTAGTACATGACTCTTTTTGAATTACGTATTTCTCAGGGTATATGCCAGGTAGTGGGATTGCTGTGTGGTATGGTAGTTCTATTTGTAGTTTTTTAAGAACCACCATACTGTTCACCATAGTGGTTGTTACATTCCCACCAACAGTGCCTGAGTGTTCCATTTTATCCCCACCCTCCCCAGCATTAATTGTTTCTAGATTTTTGATGATGGCCATTCTGACTGGTGTGAGATGATATCTCATTGTAGTTTTTTTTTTTTTTTTTTTTTTTGCAGTATGAGGGCTTCTCACAGTTGCGGCCTCTCACGTTGCAGACCACAGGCTCCGGACACGCAGGATCAGTGGCCATGGCTCAGAGGCACAAGCGCTCTGCGGTGTGTGGGATCATCCTGGACCGGGGCACCAACCTGTGTCTCCTGCATTGGCAGGCGGACTCTCAAAGACTGTGCCACCAGGGAAGACACTCATTGTAGTTTTGATTTGCATTTCTCTAATGATTAATGATGTTGATCATTCATTCATGTATTTGTTGACAATCTGTATATCTTCTTTGGAGAAATGTCTATTTAGGTCTTCTGCCCATTTTTGGATTGGGTTGTTTGTTTTTTGTTATTGAGCTGCATGAGCTGCTTATAAATTTTGGAGATTAATCCTTTCTCAGTTGCTTCATTTGCAAATATTCTATCACGTTCTGAGGGTTGTATTTTGGTCTTGTTTATGTTTCCTTTGCTGACCAAAGGCTTTTAAGTTTCATTAGGTCCCATTTTTTTTGTTTGTTTTTATTTCCATTTCTCTAGGATGTGGGACAAAAAGGATCTTGCTGTGATTTATGTCATAGAGTGTTCTGCCTATGTTTTCCTCTAGGACGTTGATAGTTTCTATCCTTACATTTAGGTCTTTAGTCCATTTTGAGCTTAATTTGTGGATGGTCTTAGGGAGTGTTCTAATCTCATACTTTTACATATAGCTGTCCAGTTTTCACAGCACCATTTACTGAAGAGGGTGTCCTTTCTCACTGTACATTCCTGCCCTCTTTATCAAAGATAAGGTGACCATATGTGCGTTGGTGTATATCTGGCATTTGTATCCTGTTCCACTGATCTATATTTGTGTTTTTTGTGCCAGTACTGTACTGTCTTGATTAATGTAGCTTTGTAGTATAGTCTGAAGTCAGGGAGCCTGATTCCTCCAGCTCTGCTTTTTGTTCTCAAGATTGCTTTGGCTATTTGGGTTCTTTTTTGTTTCCATACACATTGTGAAATTTTTTGCTCTAGTTTTGTGAAAAACGTCAGTAGTAGTTTGAAAGGGATTGCATTGAATCTGTAGATTGCTTTGGGTAGTAGAGTCATTTTCACAATGTTGATTCTTCCAATCCAAGAACATGGTATATCTCAACATCTATTTGTATCATGTTTCGTTTTTTCATCAATGTCTTATAATTTTCTGCAAACACGTCTTTTGTCTCCTTAGGTTTATTCCTAAATACTTTATTCTTTTTGTTGCAATCGTAAATGGGAGAGTTTTCTTGATTTCATTTTCAGATTTTTCATCAGTGTATAGGAATGCCAGAGATTTCTGTGCATTAATTTTGTATCCTGCTACATTACCAAATGCATTCATTAGCTCAGGTAGTTTTCTGGTAGCATCTTTAGGAATCTCTATGTATAGTATCATGTCATCTGCAAACAGTGACAGTTTTACTTCTTCTTTTACGATTTGGATTCCTTTTATTTCCTTTTGTTCTCTGATTGCTGATGCTAATGCTTCCAAGACTATGTTGAATAAGATTGTTGAGAGTGGGCAACCTTTTCTTTTTCCTGATCTTAGTGGAAATACTTCCAGTGTTTCACCATTGAAGACGATGTTGGCTGTGGGTTTGTCATATATGGCCTTTACTATGCTGAGGAAAGTTCCCTCTATGCCTAATTTCTGCAGGGTTTTTATCATCAATAGTTGTTGAATTTTGTCGAAAGCTTTCGCTGCATCTATTGAGGTGATCATATGGTTTTTCTCCTTCAGTTTGTTAATATGGTGTATCACGTTGATTGATTTGCATATATTGAAGAATCCTTGTATTCCTGGAGTAAACCCCACTTGATCATGGTGTATGATCCTTTTAATGTGCTGTTGAACTCTGTTTTCTAGTATTTTGTTGAGGATTTTTGCATCTCTGTTCATCAGTGATATTGGCCTGTAGATTTCTTTCTTTGTGATATCCTTGCCTGGTTTTGGTATCAGGGTGATGGTGGGTTCGTAGAATGAATTTGGGAGTGTTCTTCCCTCTGCTATATTTTGGAAGAGTTTGAGAGGGATAATTGTGAGCTCTTCTCTAAATGTCTTATAGAATTCGCCTGTGAAGCAATCTGGTCCTGGTCTTTTGTTTCCTGGAAGATTTTTAATCACAGCTTAAACTTCAGCACTTGTGCTTGGTCTGCTCATTTCTTCCTGGTTTAATCTTGGCACGTTGTGCATTTCTAGGAAGTTTTCCATTTCTTCCAGGTTGCCCATTTTATTGGCATAGGGTTGGTTGTAGTAATCTCTCATGAACTTTTGTATTTCTGCAGTTTCAGTTGTTACTTCTCCTTTTTCATTTCTAAGTCTATTGATTTGAGTCTTCTCCCTATTATCTTGGTGAGTCTGGTTAATGGTTTATCACTTTAGTTTATCTTCTTAAAGAACCAGCTTTTAGTTTTATTGATCGTTGCTGTCGTTTCCTTCATTTGTTTTTCATTTATTTCTGATCTAATCTTTATGATTTCTTTCCTGCTGCGAACTTTGGGTCTTTTTTTTCTTCTTTCTCTAACTGCTTTATGTGCAAGGTTAGTTTGTTTATTCGAGATGTTTCCTGTTTCTTCAGGTAGGATGTTAGTGGTATAAACTTCCCTCTTAGAACTGCTTTTGCTGCATCCCATAGGTTTTAGGTCGTTGTGTCTCCATTTTTATTTTTTTCTAGGTATGTTTTGATATCCTCTTTGATTTCTTCAGTGATCAGTTCATTATTAAGTAGTGTATTGTTTAGCCTCCATGTGTTTGTATTTTTTACAGACCTTTTACTGTAATTGATATCTAGTCTCATAGCGTTTTGGTCGGAAAAGATACTTGATACAATTTTAATTTTGTTAAATTTACCAAGGCTTGATTTGTGACCCAAGATATGATCTATGCTGGAGAATATTCCATGAGCTCTAGAGAAAAATGTGTATTCTGTTGTTTTTGGATGGAGTGTCCTATAAATATCAATGAAGTCCATCTTGTTTAATGTATCATTTAAAGGTTGTGTTTCCTTATTTATTTTCATTTTGGATGATCTGTCCATTGGTGAAAGTGGGGTGTTAAAGTCCCCTACTATGAATGTGTTACTGTTGATTTCCCCTTTTATGGCTGTTAGTATTTGACTTATGTATTGAGGTGCTCTTATTTTGGGTGCATAAATATTTACAATTGTTATATCTTCTTCTTGGATCGATCCCTTAATCATAATATAGTGTCCTTCTTTGTCTCTTGTAATTGTCTTTATATTAAAGACTATTTTGGCTGTTATGAGAATTGCTACTCCAGCTTTCTTTTGGTTTCCATTTGCATGGAATATCTTTTTCCATCCCCTCACTTTCAGTCTGTATGTGTCTCTAGGTCTGAAGTGGGTCTCTTGTAGACAGCATATATATGGTTCTTGTTTTTGTATCCATTCAGCCAGTCTGTGTCTTTTGCTGAGAGCATTTAGTCCATTTACATTTAAGGTAATTATCAATATGTATGTTCCTATTCCCATTTTCTTGTTTTGGGTTTGTTATTGTAGGTCCTTCATTTTTCTTGTCTTTCTTGCCTACAGTAGTTCCTTTAGCATTTGTTGTAAAGCTGGTATTGTGGTGCTGACCTCTCTAAGCTTTTGCTTGCCTGTAAAGTTTTTAATTTCTCCATCAAATCTGAATGAGATCCTTGCTGGGTAGAGTAATTGTGGTTGTAGCTTTCTGTCTTTCATCACTTTAAGTATGTCCTGCCAGTCCCTTCTGGCTTGCAGAGTTTGTGCTGAGAGATCATCTGTTAACCTTATGGGGATTCCCTTGTGTGTTATTTGTTGTTTTCCCTTGTTACTTTTGATATATTTTCCTTGTATTTAATTTTTGACAGTTTGATTAATATGTGTCTTGGCGTGTTTCTCCTTGAATTTATCCTGTATGGGACTCTCTGTGCTTCCTGGACTTGATTAACTATTTCCTTTCCCATATTAGGGATGTTTTCAACTCTAATCATTTCAAACATTTTCTCAGGCCCTTTGTTTTCCTCTTCTTCTGGAACTGCTATAATTAGAATGTTCGTGTATTTAATGTTGTCCCAGCTGTCTCTGAGACTGTCCTCAGTTCTTTTCTTTCTTTTTTCTTTATTCTTCTCTGCAGTATTTATTACCACTATTTTATCTCTCAGGTCACTTATCCGTCCTTCTGCCTCAGTTATTCTGCTATTGATCCATCTAGATTATTATTAATTTCATTTCATCATTGCTTGTTTCTTCTTTAGTTCTTCTAGGTCCTTGTTAAATGTTTCTGGCATTTTCTCTATTCTTTTTCCAAGATATTGTACCATCTTTACTATCATTATTCTGAATTCTTTTTCAGGTAGAATGCCTATTTCCTCTTCATTTGTTAGGTCTGGTGGGTTTTTATCTTGCTCCTTCATCTACGGTTTGTTTTTCTGTCTTCTCATTTTGCTTATCTTACTGTGTTTGGGGTCTCGTTTTTGCAGGCTACAGGTTCGTAATTCCTGTTGTTTTTTGTGTCTGTCCCCAGTGACTAAAGTTGGTTCAGTGGGTTGTGTAGGCTTCCTGGTGCAGGGGACTAGTGCCTGTGTTCTGGTGTTTGAGGCTTGATCTTGTCTTTCTGTTGTGCAGGTCCACGTCTGTTGGTGTGTTTTGGGGTGTCTGCGGACTTATTATGATTTTAGGCAGTCTCTCTGCTAATGGGTTGTGTGGTGTTTCTGTCTTTCTAGTTGTTTAGCCTAGGGTGTCCAGCACTTTAGCTTGCTTGTCATTGAGTGAAGCTGGGTGCTCGTTTTGAGATGGAGATCTCTGGGAGATTTTCACCCTTTGATATTATGTGGAGCTGGAAGGTCGCTTGTGGAGCAGTGTCCTGAAGTTAGCTCTTCCATCTCAGAGGCACAACACTGACTTCTGGGTGCAGCACTAAAAGCCTTTCTTCCACAGAGCTCAATATAAAAGGGAGAACAAGTGGAATGAAAGAATTAGTAGAAGTAGAAAGAAAGAAAGAAAGAGTAAGAAAGAAGGAAGGAAGGAAGGAGAGAAGGAAGGAGGGAAAGAAGGAAAGAAAGAAGATAAAATTAAATAAAGTATGATAAAATAAAATAAGGTTATTAAAATAAAAAATAATTATTAAGAAAAATTTTTTTAAAAAACCGGATGGATAGAACCCTAGGACAAATGGTGAAAGCAAAGCTATACAGACAAAATCTCACACAGAAGTATACACATACACACTCACAAAAAGAGGAAAAGGGGAAAAAATCATAAATCTTGCTCTCAACATCCACCTCCTCAATTTGCGATGATTCGTTGTCTATTCATGTATTCCACAGATGAAGGGTACGTCAAGTTGATTGTAGTGCTTTAATCCGCTGCTTCTGAGGCTGCTGGGAGAGATTTCCCTTTCTCTGCTTTGTTCGCACAGTCTCGGGGCTCAGCTTTGTATTTGGCCCTGCCTCTGCCTGTAGGTCGCCAGAGGGCATCTGTTCTTCGCTCAGACAGGATGCGGTTAAAGGAGCAGCTGCTTTGGGCTCGGGCTTCAGTCAGAGCGCCGGGAGAGGACTGGGGTTGGCGGCATGAACACAGCCTGCAGGGGGTTAGTGCACAACGGCTAGCTGGGAGGGAATCCGGGGAAAAGTCTGGACCTGCCGAAGAGACAAGAGACTTTTTCTTGCCTCTTTGTTTCCTGGTGTGCGAGGACAGGGGATTAAGAGTGCTGCCTAAAGGAGCTCCAGAGATGGGCGCGAGCCGCGGCTAACAGCGTGGACCCCAGAGATGGGCAGGAGACGCTAAGGCTGCTGCTGCCACCACCAAGAAGCCTGTGTGTGAGCACAGGTCACTATCCACACCTCCTTTCCGTGGATCCTTGCTGCCCGCCACTGCCAGGGTCCCAGGATCCAGAGACAACTTCCACGGGAGAACGCAGGGATCGCCTAAGGCTGGTGCAATGTCCTGCTGGCCTCTGCCACTGCAGGCTCATCCCGTATCTGCACCCCTCCCTCCCCCCGACCTCAGTGAGCCTAGCCCATTTTTGTTGGACAATAGTCTGGAATGACCAGTGTTCATTTGTTTCCAGTTGTTAAACATTTTCAATATGACTCCTGATCATGTACATAAATAACATATTCACTGAAGACATATAATTTAATTATTTAAGCCTATTTTGGAAATGTTCTCTTTTTTTGAAAAGAAAAAAAAAGCAATGCTCCTTACATTCCTGTTGAATTGATGCTAACTTCTTCTTTTCCCCACTTCACCCCAACATGCACACACACACAGAAAAATGGATGACTCAGGCTGAGTAGGAGAGAGTTCAAGTGAATAAAGATGTGAAAGAGAGGGCTTTCCTGGTGGCGCAGTGGTTGAGAGTCCGCCTGCCGATGCAGGGGACACGGGTTCGTGCCCCGGTCTGGGAAGATCCCACATGCCGTGGAGCAGCTGGGCCTGTGAGCCACGGCCACTGAGCCTGCGAGTCTGGAGCCTGTGCTCCACAACGGGAGAGCCACAACAGTGAGAGGGCCGCGTACCGCAAAAAAAAAAAAAAAAAAGAAAGAAAGAAAAAAAAAAGATGTGAAAGAGAAACCATAATAGACATAATGTTCCTATCAACACGCTTTATTTATTTATTTATTAATGGCCACACTGTATAATTTGAGGGATCTTAGTTCCCTGACCAGGGATTGAACCCATGCCCTTGTCAGTGAATGTGCAGAGTCTTACCCATTGGACCATCAGGGAATTCCCAACAACCATTCATAAATCCTACTTCCATCCCCGACTCTAAGAAAATATAATCTTTATTGAGATAGCTTCTCTTGGGAATTTGAATGAAATCGATAATTTGAACAGATAATTTCTCGTGTTGAAACTGAATCTGTAATAAGAAAACTCCAAAAGTAAGTCCAGAATCAAACATCTTTACAGGGAAATTCTACAAAACATTGAAAAAAGAGGTAATACCTAGGCTGCTGAAACTATTCCCAAAACATTGAAGAAAAGGGAACAGGCTGAAACTCATTCTACAAGGCAAACATTACCTTGATACATAAAAACAAAGACACTGCAAAGAAAGAGAGAAAAATACAGGCCAATATAAGATTCAACAAACTTAAGACTATAGTTTATTTCAAATATCTTTTCTGACCACAGTGGCATGAAACAGGAAATCAACCACAGAAGGAGAAATGAGAAAAGTCCTATTACATGGAGACTACACAGCATGCTCCTAAAAAACCAAACGGTTAACAATGAAATCAAAGAGGAAATTGAAAAATATCTTCAGACAAATGACAATGAAAACACAACCATACACAAGCAATGGTATGCAGCAAAAGCATTTCTTAGAGGGAACGTCATAGTGATACAGGCCTTCCTCAGAAAACAAGAAAAATCTTATATAAACAACCTAACCTACCACCTAAAAGTATTAGAAAAAGAAGAACAAACAAAACCTAAATTCAGCAGAAGGAAGGAAATAGTAAAGGTCAGAGGGGAAATAAATAAAATAGAGATTAATAAACAAGAGAAAAATCAATAAAACCGAGAGCTGGTTCTTTGAAAGGGCAAACAAAATTGAGACACTTTTCACTGGGCTCACCAAGGAGAAAAGAGGACCCAAATAAACAAAATAAGAAACGAAAGAGGAGAAATAACAACCAATACTGCAGAAATACAAAAACCCATAAGAGAAAACTGTGAAAAATTATTTGCCAACAAATTGTACAACCTAGAAGAAATGCACAAGTTTCTAGAAACATACAGCCCATGAAAACTGAATCAAGAAGAAATAATTTGGACAGACAGATCACTAGAAGTGAAAGATAATCTATAAAACAAAACCCAACAAAAACAAATAAAAAACCTCCCAGCAAACAGAAGTCCTATCCTTCCCAAACTCTTCCAAAAGATTGAGGAGGACGGAACACTTCCAATGTCATTCTGTGAATCCACCACCACCCTGATACCAAACACAGACAAAGATACTACAAGAAAAGAAAATTACAGGCCAAGATCTTTGATGAATATACATGCAAAAATTCTCAACAAAATTCTAGCAAATTGTATCTAACAACGCATAAAAAAGATTATACACCATGATTAAGTTGAATTCATCCCAGGGTCACAAGGATGGTTCAACATACACAAACCAATAAATGTGACCCACCACATCAACAAAAGAAAAGACAAAAACCATATGATCATCTCAATAGATGCAGAAAAACATTCGATAAAATTCAACATCAATTCATGTTAAAAAATACTCTTACCAAAGTGGGTATAGAGGGAACATATCTCAACATAATAAAAGCTATTTATGACAAATGCACAGCCAACATTATACTCAACAGTGAAAAGCTGAAAGCCTTCCCACTAAACTCTGGAACAAGGCAAGGATGCCCACTCTCACAACTTTTATTCAACATAATTTTGGAAGTCCTAGTCACAGTGATCAGACAAGAAAAAGAAATAAATTTATCCAAATTGGAAGGGAAGATGTAAAATTGTCATTATATGCAGATGACATGATATAGAAAATATTAAAGACTCCACATATAAACTACTAGAACTGATCAATGAATTTAGCAGAGTAGAAAGACACAAGATTAACATACAGAAATTGGTTGCATTTCTTTACACTAAAAATGAAATATCAGAAAGGAAAAGTAAGAAAACAATCCCTTTTAAAATTGCATCAAAAAGAATAAAATACTTAGGAATAAACCTGACCAAGGAGGTGAAAGACTTATACACTGAAAACTATAAAACAATGATAAAGGGAATTGAAGATGATTCAAAGAAATGGAAAGATATACCATGCTCTTGGATTGGAAGAACTAATGTTGTTAACGTGGCCATACCACCCAAAGCAATCTACAAATTTGATGTGAACCCTATCAAATTAACTATGGCATTTTTCACAGAAGTAGAACAAATAATCCTAAAATTTATATGGAACCATAAAAGACCCAGAATTGCCAAATTAATCCTGAGAAAAAGAACAAAGCTGGAGACATAACCTTCCCAGACTTCATACAATACTGCAAAGCTACATTAATCAAACCAGCTTGGTATGGGCACAAGAAACAGATATATGGATCAAAAGAACAGAATAGAGAGTCCAGAAATAAACCGACACACTTACAGTGAAATAATCTTTGACAAAGGAACCAAGAAAATACAATGGAGAAAAGACAGTCTCTTCAGCAAGTCCTGTTGAGAAAGCTGGACAGCCGCATGTAAATCAATGAAGTTAGAACAAACCCTCACACCATACATAAAAAATAAACTCAAAATGGCTTAAAGACTTAAATGTAAGACATGACACCATAAAACTCCTAGAAGAGAACTTAGGCAAAGATTATCTGACATAAATAATACCAATGTTCCCTTAGGTCAGTCTCCCAAGACAATAGAAATAAACACAAAAATAAACAATGTGACCTAATCAAACTTACAAACTATTGCACAGCAAAGGAAAACATAAACAAAAAGAAAAGACAACCTATGGACTGGGAGGAAATATTTGCAAGTGATGCAATCGACAAGGTCTTAATTTCCAAAATATTCAAACAGCTCATACAACTCAATAACAAAAATACCCCACACAATCCAATCAAAAAGTGGGCAGAAGACCTATGTAAACATTTCTCCAAAGAAGACATACAGATGGCCAATAGGCACATGGAAAGATGCTGCTCAGAGCTCTCACCCTAGTGGGAGAACTTCTGCGATATAATTATTCTCCAATTTGTGGGTCACCCACCCAGGTGGTATGGGATTTGATTATATGAGAAATGCTCCCCTCCTACTGTCCCACTGTCCCTTATTTGTCTTTGGATGTAGAATATTTTTTCTTGGTAGATTCCAGTCGATTTTATCAATGGTTGTTCAGCAGTTAGTTGTGATTTTGGTGTACTCATGAGAGGAGGTGAGCTCAGGCCCTTTCATTCCACCATCTTATCCAATACCCTCGCCAATATTTTATAATAACTTCATTAGGATATAATCTATAAAAATATAAAATTAGTACATTGTACACCTGAAACATATAATGTTGTAAGTCAACTATACTTTAATTTTAAAATGTTAGTTTCACTTTTCTTTTTTATAAAAAAATATTTCTTCTCTGATTTTTAAATTCCTTCCTTCTACTAACTTTGCTCTTTTCTTACTTTCTTTTTTCCAGCTTTGTTTAGTTATAGTTGACACATAACACTGTGCTAAAATTGTATAACATGTTAATTTGAAACATTTATATGTTGTACAATTATTACCACTATAGCATTAGCTACCACTTCCACCACATCACAAGTTGCCTTTTTTGTATGTGTGCTGAGAACTTATAATATCTAAATTCTTACAAAATTCAATATATGATATAGTATACTAGCTATAACCAACCGTGCTGTACATTAGATCCCCAAACGTGTTGATCTTATAACTGGACATTTGTATTCTTTATCCAATATCTCCAATTTCCTCCAGCCTCAAGCTTCTGGTAACCATCACTTTATTCTGTTTCTCTGAGTTTCACTTTATTGGATTTCACATATAAGTGATATCATACATTATTTGTGTTTCTCTGTCTCACTTATTGCATAATGCCCTCAAGATTCATCAAATTTGTAATAGATGACAGGATTTCCTTTCTTCATATATGCATATGAGAGATCCATTTGTGGATTGGGCTGTTTGTTTTTTTGATATTGAGCTGCATGAGCTGCTTTTACATTCTGGAGATTAATCCTTTGTCAATTGCTTCATGTGCAAATATTTTCTCCATGCTGAGGTTTGTCTTGTTTATGTTTTCCTTTGCTATGCAAAAGGTTTTAAGTTTCATTAGGTGCCAATTTTTTATTTTTGTCTTTATTTCCATTTTTTAGGTGGTGGGTCAAAAAGGATCTTGCTGTGATTTATGTCATAGAGTATTTTTTTTGACATCTTTATTGGAGTATAATTGCTTTACAATGGTGTGTTAGTTTCTGCTTTATAACAAAGTGAATCAGTTATACATATACATATGTCCCCATATCTCTTCCCTCTTGCATCTCCCTCCCTCTGATCCCCCATATCCCACCCCTCTAGGTGGTCAAAAAGCACAGAGATGATCTCCCTGTGCTATACGGCTGCTTCCCACTAGCTATCTATTTAACATTTGGTAGTGTATATATGTCCATGTCACTCTCTCACTTTGTCAAAGCTTACCCTTCCCCCTCTCCATATCCTCAAGTTCATTTTCTAGTAGGACTGTATCTTTATTCCTGTTTTAACCCTAGGTTCTTCATGACATGTGTTTTCTTAAATTGCATATATATGTGTTAGCATACAGTACTTTCCTTTCTCTTTGTGACTTACTTCACTCCGTATGAAAGACTCTAGGTCCATCCACCTCATACAAATAGATCAATTTCGTTTCTTTATATGGCTGAGTAATATTCCATTGTATATATGTGCCACATCTTCTTTATCCATTCATCCGATGATGGACACTTAGGTTGTTTCCATCTTCTGGCTACTGTAAATAGAGCTGGAATGAACATTTTGGTACATGACTCTTTTTGAATTATGGTTTTCTCAGGGTATATGCCCAGTAGTGGGATTACTGGGTCATATAGTAGTTCTTTTTGTAGTTTTTAAAGGAACCTCCATACTGTTTTCCATAGTGGCTGTACCAATTAAGAATCCCACCAGCACTGCAAGAGTGCTCCCTTTTCTCCACACCCTCTCCAGCATTTAGTGTTTGTAGATTTTTTGATGATGGCCATTCTGACTGGTGTGAGATGATATCTCATTGTAGTTTTGATTTGCATTTCTCTACTGATTAATGAGGTTTAACATTCTTTCATGTGTTTGTTGGCTATCTGTATATCTTCTTTGGAAAAGTGTCAATTTAGGTTTTCTGCCCATTTTTGGATTGGGTTGTTAGTTTTTTTTGTTATTGAGCTGCATGAATTGCTTGTAAATTTTGGAGATTAATCCTTTGTCAGTTGCTTCATTTGCAAATGTTTTCTTCCATTCTGAGGGATGCCTTTTTGTCTTTTTTGCTGTGCAAAAGCTTTGAAGTTTTATTACATCCCATTTGTTTATTTTTGTTTTTATGTCCATTTCTCTAGGAGGTGGGTCAAAAAGGATCTTGCTGTGATTTATGTCATAGAGTATTCTGCCTATGTTTTCCTCTAAGAGTTTGACATTTTCTGGCCTTATTACAGGTCCTTAATCCATTTTGAGTTTATTTTTGTGTAGGGTGTTAGGGAGTGTTCTAATTTGATACTTTTACATGTACCTGTCCAATTTTCCCAACAGCACTTATTGAGGAGGCTGTTCTTTCTCCACTGTATATTCATGCTTCCTTTATCAAAGATAAGGTGACCATATGTTCATGGGTATATCTCTGGGCTTTCTATTCTGTTCCATTCATCTATATTTTTGTTTTTGTGCCAGTACCATACTGTCTTGATTACTGTAGCTTTGTAGTATAGTCTGAAGTCAGGGAGCCTGATTCCTCCAGCTCCGTTTTTCCATCTCAAGATTGCATTGGCTATTCGGGGTCTTTTGTGTTTCCATACAAATTGCAAAATTTTTTTTTCTAGTTCTGTGAAAAATGCCAGTGGTAGTTTGACAGGGATTGCATTGAATCTGTAGATTGCTTTGGGTAGTAGATTCATTTTCACAATGTTGACCTTCCAATCCAAGAACATTGTATATCTCTCCATCTATTTGTCTCATCTTTAATTTCTTTCATCAGTGTCTTATAATTTTCTGCCTACAATTCTTTTGTCTCCTTAGATAGGTTTATTCCTAGACATTTTATTCTTTTTGTTGCAAGGTAAATGGGAGTGTTTTCTTGATTTCACTTTCAGATTTTTCATCATTAGTGTATAGGAATGCCAGAGATTTCTGTGCTTTTATTTTGTATCCTGCTACTTTACAAATTCATTGATTAGATCTAGTAGCTTTCTGCTAGCATCTTTAGGATTCTCTATGTATAATATCATGTCATCAGCAAACAGTGACAGCTTTACTTCTTTTCCGATTTGGATTCCTTTTATTTCCTGTTCTTCTCTGATGGCTGGGGCTAAAACTTCCACAACTATGTTGAATAAGAGTGGTGAGAGTGGGCAACCTTGTTGTGTTCCTGATCTTAGTGGACATGGTTTCAGTTTTTCACCATTGAGGATGATGTTGGCTGTGTGTTTGTCATATATGGCCTTTATTATTATATTGTGGAATGTTTCCTCTATGCCTACTTTCTGGAGGGTTTTTTTTTTTAAATCATAAATGGGTGTTGAATTTTGTCAAAAGCTTTCTCTGCATCTATTGAGATGACCATATGGTTTTTCTCCTTCAATTTGTTAATATGGTGTATCACTTTGATTGATTGGCGTATATTGAAGAATCCTTGCATTCCTGGAATAAACCCACTTGATCATGGTGTATGATCCTTTAAATGTGTGGTTGGATTCTGTTTGCTAGTATTTTATTGAGGATTTTTGCATCTATGTTCATCAGTGATATTGGCTTGTAGTTTTCTTTCTTTGTGACATCCTTCTCTGGTTTTGGTCAGGATGATGGTGTCCTCGTAGAATAAATTTGGGAGTGTTCTTCCCTCTGCTATATTTTGGAAGAGTTTGAGAAGGATAGGTGTTAGCTCTTCTCTAAATGTTTGATAGAATTCGCCTGTGAAGCCATCTGGTCCTGGGCTTTTGTTTGTTGGAAGATTTTTAATCAGAGTTTCAATTTCATTTCTTGTGATTGGTCTGTTCATATTTTCTGTTTCTTCCTGATTCAATATTGGCAGGTTGTGCATTTCTAAGAATTTGTCCATTTCTTCCAGGTTGTCCACTTTATTGGCATAGAGTTGCTTGTAGTAATCTCTCATGATCTTTTGTATTTCTGCAGTGTCAGTTGTTACTTCTCCTTATTCATTTCTAATTCTATTGATTTGAGTCTTCTCCCTTTTTTTTCCCTGATGTGTATGGCTAATGGTTTATGAATTTTGTTTATCTTTTCAAAGAAACAGCTTTAAATTTGTTGATCTTTGCTATCATTTCCTTCATTTCTTTCTGATCTGATTTTTATGATTTCTTTCCTTCTGCGAACTTTGGGGTTTTTTTGTTCTTCATTGTCTAATTGCTTTAGGTGCAAGGTTAGGTTGTTTATTCGAAATGTTTCCTGTTTCTTATGGTAGGTTGTATTGCTATAAACTTCCCTGTTAGAACTGCTTTTGCTGCATCCCATAGGTTTGGGTCGTCATTTGTCCATTGTGATTTGTTCCTAGGTATTTTTTGATTTCCTCTTTGATTTCTTCAGTGATCACTTCGTTATTAAGGAGTGTATTGTTTAGGCTCCATGTGTTTGTATTTTTTACAGATCTTTTACTGTAATTGATATCTAGTCTCATAGCGTTGTGATTGGAAAAGATACTTGATACAATTTCATTTCTCTTAAATACCAAGGCTTGACTTGTGACCCAAGGTGTGATCTATCGTGGAGAATGTTCCATGATCACTTGAGAAAAATGTGTATTCTGTTGTTTTTGGATGGAATATCCTATAAATATCAATTAAGTGCATCTTTTTTAATGTATCATTTAAAGCTTGTGTTTCCTTATTTATTATCATTTTGGATGATTTGTCCATTGGTGAAAGTGGGGTGTTAAAGTCCCCTACTATGAATGTGTTACTGTCGATTTCCCCTTTTATGGCTGTTAGTATTTGCCTTATGTATTGAGGGGCTCCTATGTTGGGTGCATAAATATTTACAATTGTTATATCTTCTTGGATCTATCCCTTGATGATTATGTAGTCTCCTTCTTTGTCTCTTCTAATACTCTTTATTTTAAAGTCTATTTTGTCTGATATGAATATTGCTACTCCAGCTTTCTTTTGATTTCCATTTGCATGGAATATCTTTTTCCATCCCCTCACTTTCAGTCTGTATATGTCTCTAGTTCTGAAGTGGGTCTCTTGTAGACAGCATATATATGGGTCTTGTTTTGTATCCATTCAGCCAGTCTGTGTCTTTTGGTGGGAGCATTTAGTCCATTTACACTGAAGGTAATGGTTGATATGTATGTTCCTCTTCCCATTTTCTTAATTGTTTTGAGTTTGTTATTATAGGTCTTTTCCTTCTCTTGTGTTTCTTGCCTAGGGAAGATCCTTTAGCATTTGTTGTAAAGCTGGTTTGGTGGTGCTGAACTCTCTCAGCTTTTGCTTGTCTGTAAAGTTTTTAATTTCTCCATCAAATCTGAATGAGATCCTTGCTGGGAAGAGTAATCTTGGTTGTAGGTTTTTCTTCTTCCTCACTTAAATAAGCCCTGCCAGTCCCTTCTGGCTTGCAGAGTTTGTGCTGAAACATTAGCTGTTAACCTTATGGAGATTTCCTTGTGTGTTATTTGTTGTTTTTCTGTTGCTGCTTTTAATATGTTTTCTTTGTATTTAACTTTTGACAGTTTTAATAATATGTGTCTTGGCATGTTTCTCCTTGGATTCATCCTGTATGGGACTCTCTGTGCTTCGTGGACTTGATTAGCTATTTCCTTTCCCATATTAGGGAAGTTTTCAACTATAATCTCTTCAAGTATTTTCTCAGTCCCTTTCTTTTTCTCTTCTTCTTCTGGAACACCTATAATTCGAACATTGTTGCATTTAATATTGTTCCAGAGGTCTCTGAGACAGTCCTCAGTTATTTTCATTCTTATTTCTTTATTCTTCTCTGCCGTAGTTATTTCCATTATTTTATATTCCAGGTGACTTATCCATTCTTCTGCCTCAGCTATTCTGCTATTGATCCCTTCTAGAGTATTTTAAATTTCATATATTGTGTTGTTTATCATTGCTTGTTTCAGCTTTAGTTCTTCTAGGTCCTTGTTAAATGTTTCTTGCATTTTCTCTATTCTATTTCCAAGATTTTGGTTCATCTTTAGTGCCATTATTCTGAATTCTTTTTCAGGTAGACTGCCTATTTCTTCTTCATTTGTTAGGTCTGGTAGGTTTTATCTTGCTCCTTCATCTGCTGTGTGTTTTTCCTTCTTCTCATTTTGCTTATCTTATTGTGTTTGGTGTTTCCTTTTTGAAGGCTGCAGGTTCACAATTCCCGTTTTTTTCAGTGTCTGTCCCCAGTGTCTAAAGGTGGTTCAGTGGGTTGTGTAGCCTTCCTCCTGGAGGGGACTAGTGCCTGTGTTCTGGTGGAAGAGACTGGATCTTGTCTTTCTGGTGGGCCGGTCTATGTCTGGTGGTGTGGTTTGGTGTGTCTGTGGAGTTATTATGATTTTAGGCAGCCTCTCTGCTAATGGGTGAGGTTGTGTTCCTGTCTTGCTAGCTGTTTGGCATAGGGTGTCCAGCACTGTAGCTTGCTGGTCGTTGAGTGAAGCTGGGTGCTTGTGTTAGATGGATATCTCTAGGAGATTTTTGCCATTTGATGTTACGTGAAGCTGGGAGGTCTCTTGTGGACCAGTGTCCTGAAGTTGGCTGTCCCACCTCAGAGGCAGAGGTAGAGGCTGCAGCACCAAGAGCCTTTCATCTGCATGGCTCAGAATAAAAGGGAGAAAAAGTAGAAAGAAAGAAAGAGGATAAAGGAAAATAAAATAAAGTAAGGTAAAATAAAATTATTAAAATAAAAATAGAATTATTAAGAAAAATTTTTTTAAATTAAAAAAAATCGATGGACGGATACAACCGTAGGACAAATGGTTGAAAGCAAAGCTATACTGACATAATCTCACACAGAAGCATACACATACACACTCACAAAAAGAGGAAAATAGGAGAAAAATATTAAATATTGCTCTCAAATTTACCTCCTCAATTTGGGATGATTCTTTGTCTCTTCAGGTATTCCACAGATGCAGGGTACATCAAGGTGATTGTGGAGATTTAATGCAGTGCTCCTCAGACTGCTGGGAGAGATTTTCCTTTCTCTTCTTTGTTTGCACAGCTCCGGGGTTTCAGCTTTAGATTTTGCCCTTCCTCTGCATGTAGGTCACTGGAGGCCGTCTGTTCTTCTCGCAGACAGGACGGGGTTAAAGGAGCCGCTGATTCGGGGGCTCCGGCTCACTCAGGCTGGTGGGAGGGTAGGGTACGGAGTGCGGGGTGAGCCTGCGGAAGAAGAGACCAGCGTGACGTTGCAGCAGCCTGAGACGTGCTGTGCATTCTCCCAGGGAAGTTGTCTCTGGATCACGGGACCCTGGTAGTGGCGGGCTGCATAGGCTCCCCAAAAGAAAAGTGTGGAGAGTGACCTGTGCTCGCACACAGGTTTCTCGGTGGCAGCAGCAGCAGCCTTAGCATCTCATGCCCGTCTCTGGGGTCTGCGCTGTTAGCTGCAGCTCATGACTGTCTCTGGAGCTCCTTTAAGCAGCGCTCTTAATCCCCTCTCCTCATGCACCGGGAAACAAAGAGGGAATAAAAAGTCTCTTGCCTCTTCGGCATGTCCGGACTTTTTCCCGGACTCCCTCCCGGCTAGCCATGGTGCACTAACCCCTTCAGGCTATGTTCATGCCGCCAGTCCTCTCCTTCCACGTCGACCGAAGCCGTAGCCTCAGCTCCCAGTGCCCCCCACTTCGGCGGATGAGCCGAGAAACCTCTCACGCTGGTGAGTGGTGGTCGGCACCGGTCCTCTTTGCAGAAATCTCTCCACTTTGCCCTCTGCACCTCTGTTGCTGCACACTCCTTTGCAGTTCCGTAGCTCCCTTCTTCCACCACCCCACTGGTGCAGGTCCCATCCCTATGCTTTTGTCTCTGTTTATTCTCTTTTCTTTTGCCCTACCCAGGTACGTGGGGAGTTTCTTGCCTTTTGGGAAGTCTGAGGTCTTGTGCCAGCGTTCAGTAGGTGTTCTGTAGGAGTTGTTCCACATGTAGATGTATTTCTGATGTATCTGTTTGGAGGAAGGTGATCTCTCCATCTTACTATTGCGCCATCTTCCCCTTCTCCTGTCATAGAGTATTATGCCTATGTTTTCCTCTAAGAGTGTTATAGTGTTTGGCCTTACATTTAGGTCTTTAATCCATTTTGATTTTATTTTTGTGCATGGTGTTATGGAGTGTTCTAATTTAATTCTTTTACATGTAGTTCTCCTGCTTGCCCAGCACCACTTATTGAAGAGGCTGTCTTTCTCATTTGTATATTCTTGCCTCCTTTATGAAAAATAAGGTGACCATATGTGCATGGGTTTACCTCTGGGCATTCTATCCTGTTCCATTGATCTATATTTCTGTTTTTGTGCCAGTACCATATTGTCTTTATTATGTAGCTTTGTAGTATAGTCTGACGTCCAGGAGCCTGATTCCTTCAGCTTTGTTTTTCTCTCTCAAGATTGCTTTGGCTATTCGGGGTGTTTTGTGTTTCCATACTCTCTGACATTTTAGATTATCTCTTTCTAAGCTCTCCCAGCTCTCATGGGGAAAACTGAGCTCACCCTACTCCTGACAGTATCCCTACTTCTCTGGAACCACCTAATTCTCCAGAGTCACCTACTTTTCCTGGTCCCTCTGCCCAATCCCAAACTCCAACTCATGTCCCTCCATACCTACCATTACCCCAAGAAAGAGAGACTAGTCTCTCTGTGGTAACTCATAGTGGAGCTTCCGATCACCCAGGATCAGGGAAATTATGCCATCTTAGGGATGAGGCAAATGGTGAAGGGACGATGAGTGTACATGTGCCCTTCTCTTTAACCAACTTAGCCCAATGCAAACAGAGACTGGTCCAATTTTCTGAGGACTCTAGTAAGTTTGTTGAAGGGTTTCATGCCCCAACTGTGACGCATGATACAACTTGGAAGGATGTCCAAGTAGTTGTAATTATTTGCTGTATTCCTGAGGAAAAATAGAGAATTTAAACAGCAGCCCATGGGCATGCTGACAAGTTTGCCAGGAAGCAACCTGAACATTATGCTATGGGTAGAGACACAGTCCCAAATCAGGAACACACTTGGATTTTTATTTCCTGGGTGGGAAGAGAAGCAAGGAGGCACATGATCCATCGTGTATTAGAAGGGATCAGAAAGTGTACCCAAAAGTCAGTTAAATATGAAAAGCTTAAAGGAGTGACCCAAAGAGAAACGGAAAATCCAGCCCTCTTTTATGGGCAGCTTGTGGAGGCTTTTTTTTTTTTAATATCTTTATTGGAGTATAATTTCTTTACAATGGTGTGTTAGTTTCTGCTTTACAACAAAATGAGTCAGTTATATATATACATATGTTCCCATATTTCCCCCCGCTTGTGTCTCCCTCCCACCCACCCTCCCTATCCCAACCCTCCAGGTGATCACAAAGCACGAAGCTGATCTCCCGGTGCTATGTGGCTGCTTCCCACTAGCTATCTACCTTACGATTGGTAGTGTATATATGTCCATGACTCTCTCTCGCTTTGTCACAGCTTACTCTTCCCCCTCCCCATATACTCAAGTCCATTCTCTAGTGGGTTTGGTCTTTATTCCTGTCTTACCCCTAGGTTCTTCATGACTTTTTTTTCATAGATTCCATACATATGTGTTAGCATACGGTATTTATCTTTCTCTTTCTGACTTACTTCACTCTGTATGACAGACTCTAGGTCTATCAACCTCATTACAAATAGTTCAATTTCATTTCTTTTTATGGCTGAGTAATGTTCCATTGTATATATGTGCCACATATTCTTTATCTATTCATCCAAAGTTGGACACTTAGGTTGTTTCCATCTCTGGGCTATTGTAAATAGAGCTGCAATGAACATTTTGGTACATGATTCTTTTTGAATTATGGTTTTCTCAGGGTATATGCCCGGTAGTGGGATTGCTGGGTCATATGGTAGTTCTATTTGCAGTTTTTTTTTTTTAACATCTTTATTGGGGTATAATTGCTTTACAATGGTGTGTTAGTTTCTGCTTTATAACAAAGTGAATCAGTTATACATATACATATGTTCCCATATCTCTTCCCTCTTGCGTCTCCCTCCCTCCCACCCTCCCTATCCCACCCCTCCAGGCTGTCACAAAGCACCGAGTCAATATCCCTGTGCCATGCGGCTGCTTCCCACTAGCTATCTACCTTACTACGTTTGTTAGTGTGTATATGTCCATGACTCTCTCTCGCCCCGTCACAGCTCACCCTTCCCCCTCCCCATAACCTCAAGTCCGTTCTCTAGGAGGTCTGCGTCTTTATTCCTGCCTTACCCCTAGGTTCTTCATGACATTTTTTTTTCTTAAATTCCATATATATGTGTTAGCATACGGTATTTGTCTTTTTCTTTCCGACTTACTTCACTCTGTATGACAGACTCTAGGTCTATCCACCTCATTACAAATAGCTCCATTTCGTTTCTTTTTATGGCTGGGTAATATTCCATTGTATATATGTGCCACATCTTCTTTATCCATTCATCCGATGATGGGCACTTAGGTTGTTTCCATCTCCGGGCTATTGTAAATAGAGCTGCAATGAACGTTTTGGTACATGACTCTTTTTGAATTTCGGTTTTCTCAGGGTATATGCCCAGTAGTGGGATTGCTGGGTCATATGGTAGTTCTATTTGCAGTTTTTTAAGGAACCTCCATACTGTTCTCCACAGTGGCTGTATCAATTTACATTCCCATCAACAGCACAGGAGTGTTCCCTTTTCTTCACACCCTCTCCAGCATTTATTGTTTCTAGATATTTTGATGATGGCCATTCTGACTGGTGTGAGATGATATATCATTGTAGTTTTGATTTGCATTTCTCTAATGATTAGTGATGTTGAGCATTCTTTCATGTGTTTGTTGGCAGTCGGTATATCTTCTTTGGAGAAATTTCTATTTAGGTCTTCTGCCCACATTTGGATTGGGTTGTTTGTTTTTTTGTTATTAAGCTGCATGAGCTGCTTATAACTTTTGGAGATTAATCCTTTGTCAGTTGCTTCATTAGCAAATATTTTCTCCCATTCTGAGTGTTGTCTTTTGGTCTTGTTTATTGTTTCCTTTGTTGTGCAAAAGATTTGAAGTTTCATTAGGTCCCATTTGTTTATTTTTGTTTTTATTTCCATTTCACTAGGAGGTGGGTCAAAAAGGATCTTGCTGTGATTTATGTCATAGAGTGTCTTGCCTATGTTTTTCTCTAAGAGTTTGATAATTTCTGGCCTTACATTTAGGTCTTTAATAAACTTTGAGCTTATTTTTGTGTATGGTGTTAGGGTGTGATCTAATTTCATACTTTTACATGTACCAGTCCAGTTTTCCCAGCACCACTTATTAAAGAGGCTGTCCTTTCTCCACTGTACATTCCTCCCTCCTTTATCAAAGATAAGGTGACCGTATGTGCGTGGGTTTATCTCTGGGCTTTCTATCCTGTTCCATTGATCTATCTTTCTGTTTTTGTGCCAGTACCATACTGTCTTGATTACTGTAGCTTTTTAGTATCATCTGAAGTCAGGGAGCCTGATTCCTCCAGCTCAGTTTTTCGTTCTCAAGATTCCTTTGGCTATTCGGGGTCTTTTGTGTTCCATACAAATTGTGAAAATTTCTTTTCTAGTTCTTTGAAAAATGCCTGTGGCAGTTTGATAGGGATTGCATTGAATTTGTAGATTGCTTTGGGTAGTAGAGTCATTTTCACAATGTTGACTCTTCCAATACAAGAACATTGTATATCTCTCCATCTATTTGTATCGTCTTTAATTTGTTTCATTAGTGTCCTATGATTTTCTGCATACAGGTCTTTTGTCTCCTTAGGTAGGTTTATTCCTAGATATTTTATTCTTTTTGTTGCAATGGTAAATGGGAGTGTTTTCTTGATTTCACTTTCAGAGTTTCCATCATTAGTGTAGAGGAATGCCAGAGATTTGTTTGCATTAATTTTGTATCATGCTACTTTACCAAACTCATTGATTAGCTCTAGTAGCTCTCTGGTAGCATCTTTAGGATTCTCTATGTAGAGTATCATGTTATCTGCAAACAGTGACAGCCATACTTCTCCTTTTCCAACTTGGATTCCTTTTATTTCCTTTTCTTCTCTGATTGCTGTGGCTAAAACTCCAAAACTATATTGAATAAGAATGGTGAGAGTGGGCAACCTTCTTTTGTTCCTGATCTCAGTGGAAATGGTTTCAGTTTTTCACCATTGAGGATGATGTTTGCTGTGGGCTTGTCATATATGGCCTTTATTATGTTGAGGAAAGTTCCCTCTATGCCTACTTTCTGCAGGGTTTTTATCATAAATAGGTGTTGAATTTTGTCGAAAGTTTTCTCTGCATCTATTGAGATGATCATATGGATTTTCTCCTTCAATTTTTTAATATGGTTTATCATATTGATTGATTTGCATATATTGAAGAATCCTTGCATTCCTGGAATAAACCGCACTTGATCATGGTGTATGATCCTTTTATTGTGCTGTTGGATTCTGTTTGCTAGTATTTTTCGGACGATTTTTGCATCTATGTCCGTCAGAGGTATTGGCCTGTAGTATTCGTTCTTTGCGATATCCTTGTCTGGTTTTGGTATCAGGGTGATGGTGGCCTCATAAACTGAGTTTGGGAGTCTTCCTCCCTCTATTATTGCTTGGAATAGTTTGAGAACGATAGGTGTTAGCTCTTCTCTAAATGTTTGATAGAATTCGCCTGTGAAGCCATCTGGCCCTGGGCTTTTGTTTTTTGGAAGATCTTTAATCACTGTTTCAATTTCAGTGCTTGTGGTTGGTCTGTTCATATTTTCCATTTCTTCCTGATTCAGTCTTGGCAGTTGTGCGTTTGTAAGAATTTGTCCATTTCTTCCAGGTTGTCCATTTTATTGGCATAGAATTGCTTGTAGTAATCTCTCATGATCTTTTGTATTTCTGCTGTGTCAGTTGTTACTTTTCCTTTTTCATATCTAATTCTATTGATTTGAGTCTTCTCTGTTTCTGATGAGTCTGGCTAATGGTTTATCAATTTTGTTTATCTTCTCAAAGAACCAGCTTTTAGTGTTATTGATGTTTGTTATCGTTTCCTTCATTACTTTTTCATTCATTTCTGATCTGATTATTATGATTTCTTTCCTCCTGCTAGCTTTGTGGTGTTTTTGTTCTTCTTTCTCTAATTGCTTTAGGTGCAAGGTTAGGTTGTTTATTCGAGATGTTTCCTGTTTCATAAGGTGGGCTTGTATTGCTATAAACTTCTCTCTTAGAACTGTTTTTGTTGCATCCAATAGGTTTTAGGTCGTCGTATCTCCACTGTCATTTGTTTCTAGGTATGTTTTGATATCCTCTTTGATTTCTTCTATGATCACTTTGTTATTAAGTAGTGTACTGTTTAGCTTCCATTTGTTTGTATTTTTTACACATCTTTTCCTGTAATTGATATCTAGTCTCATAGCATTGTGGACAGAAATGTTCATTGATACAATTTCAATTTTCTTTAATTTACTACGGTTTCATTTTTGACCCAATATATGATCTATCCTGGAGAATGTTCCATGAGCAGTTGAGAAAAATGTGCATTCTCTTATTTTTGGATGGAATGTCCTATAAATATCACTTAAGTCTATCTTGTTTAATGTATCATTTAAAGCTTGTTTTTCCTTATTTATTTTCATTTTGAATTATCTGTCCATTGGTGAAAGTGGTGTGTTAAAGTGCCCTACTATGAATGTGTTACTGTTGATTTCCGCTTTTATGGCTGTTAGTATTTGCCTTATGTACTGAGGTGCTACTATGTTGGGTGCATAAATATTTACAATTGTTATATCTTCTTCTTGGATCGATCCCTTGATGATTATGTAGTGTCCTTTTTTGTCCCTTCTAATAGTCTTTATTTTAAAGTCTATTTTGTCTGATATGAGAATTGCTACTCCAGCTTTCTTTTGGTTTCCATTTGCATGGAATATCTTTTTCCATCCCGTTACTTTCAGTATGTGTGTCTCTCTAGGTCTTAAGTGGGTCTCTTGTAGACAGCATATATATGGTTCTTGTTTTTGTATCCATTCAGCCAATCTGTGTCTTTTGGTGGGAGCATTTAGTCCATTTACATTTAAGTTAATTATCGTTATGTATGTTCGTATTCCCATTTTTTATTTGTTTTGGTTTCGTTATAGTAGGTCTTTTTCTTCTCATGTGTTTCTTGCCTAGAGAAGTTCCTTTAGAATTTTTTGTAAAGCTGGTTTGATGGTGCTGAACTCTCGCAGCTTTTGCTTGTCTGTAAAGGTTTTAATTTCTCCATCAAATCTGAATGAGATCCTTGCTGGGTAAAGTAAGCTTGTTTGCAGGTTTTTCTCCTTCATCACTTTAAATATGTCCTGCCAGTCCCTTCTGTCTTCCAGAGTTTCTGCTGAAAGATCAGCTGATAGCCTTATGGGGATTCCCTTGTGTGTTATTTGTTGTTTTCCCTTGCTGCTTTTAATATGTTTTCTTTGTATTTAATGTTTGACCGTTTGATTAATATGTGTCTTGGCATATTTCTCCTTGGATTTATCCTGTATGGGACTCTCTGTGCTTCCTGGACTTGATTAGCTATTTCCTTTCCCATATTAGGGAAGTTTTCAACTATAATCTCTTCAAATATTTTCTCAGTCCCTTTCTTTTTCTCTTCTTCTTCTGCAATCCCTATAATTCGTATGTCAGTGCATTTAATGTTGTCCTAGAGGTCTCTGAGACTGTCCTCAGTTCTTTTCTTTTCTTTTTTTTTTTTTTAAACATCTTTATTGGAGCATAATTGCTTTACAATGGTATGTTAGTTTCAGCTTCACAACAAAATGAATCAGTTATATATATACATATGTTCCCATATCTCTTCCTGCTTGCGTCACCCTCCCTCCCACCCTCCCTATCCCACCCCTCCAGGCGGTCACAAAGCACCGAGCTGATCTCCCTGTGCTATGCGGCTGCTTCCCACTAGCTATCTACCTTACGTTTGGTAGTGTATACATGTCCATGCCTCTTTATTGCTTTGTCACCGTTTACCCTTCCCCCTCCCCATAGCCTCAAGTCCATTCTCTAGTAAGTCTGTGTCTTTATTCCTGTTTCACCCCTAGGTTTTTCATGACATTTTTTTTTCTTAAATTCCATATATATGTGTTAGCATACGGTATTTGTCTCTCTCTTTCTGACTTACTTCACTCTGTATGACAGACTCTAGGTCTATCCACCTCATTACAAATAGCTCAATTTCGTTTCTTTTTATGGCTGAGTAATATTCCATTGTATATATGTGCCACATCTTCTTTATCCATTCATCCGATGATGGACACTTAGGTTGTTTCCATCTCTGGGCTATTGTAAATAGAGCTGCAATGAACATTTTGGTACATGACTCTTTTTGAATTATGGTTTTCTCAGGGTATATGCCCAGTAGTGGGATTGCTGGGTCATATGGTAGTTCTATTTGTAGCTTTTTAAGGAACCTCCATACTGTTCTCCACAGTGGCTGTATCAATTTACATTCCCATCAACAGCACAGGAGTGTTCCCTTTTCTTCACACCCTCTCCAGCATTTATTGTTTCTAGATATTTTGATGATGGCCATTCTGACTGGTGTGAGATGATATCTCATTGTAGTTTTGATTTGCATTTCTCTAATGATTAGTGATGTTGAGCATTCTTTCATGTGTTTGTTGGCACTCTGTATATCTTCTTTGGAGAAATGTCTATTTAGGTCTTCTGCCCATTTTTGGATTGGGTTGTTTGTTCTTTTGTTATTAAGCTGCATGAGCTGCTTATAAATTTTGGAGATTAATCCTTTGTCAGTTGCTTCATTTGCAAATATTTTCTCCCATTCTGAGGGTTGTCTTTTGGTCTTCTTTATGGTTTCCTTTGCTGCGCAAAAGCTTTTAAGTTTCATTAGATCCCATTTGTTTACTTTTGTTTTTATTTCCATTTCTCTAGGAGGTGGGTCAAAAAGGATCTTGCTGTGATTTATGTCATAGAGTGTTCTGCCTATGTTTTCCTCTAAGAGTTTGATAGTTTCTGGCCTTACATTTAGGTCTTTAAGCCATTTTGAGCTTATTTTTGTGTATGGCGTTAGGGAGTGATCTAATCTCATACTTTTACATGTAGCTGTCCAGTTTTCCCAGCACCACTTATTGAATAGGCTGTCCTTTCTCCACTGTACATTTCTGCCTCCTTTGTCAAAGATAAGCTGACCATATGTGCGTGGGTTTATCTCTGGGCTTTCTATCCTGTTCCATTGATCTATATTTCTGTTTTTGTGCCAGTACCATACTGTCTTGATTACTGTAGCTTTGTAGTATAGTCTGAAGTCAGGAAGCCTGATTCCTCCAGCTCCATTTTTCGTTCTCAAGATTGCTTTGGCTATTCGGGGTCTTTTGTGTTTCCATGCAAATTGTGAGATTTTTTGTTCTAGTTCTGTGAAAAATGCCAGTGGTAGTTTCATAGGAATTGCATTGAATCTGTAGATTGCTTTGGGTAGTAGAGTCATTTTCACAATGTTGATTCTTCCAATCCAAGAACATGGTATATCTCTCCATCTATTTGTATCATTTTTAATTTCTTTCATCAGTGTCTTATAATTTTCTGCATACAGGTCTTTTGTCTCCTTAGGTAGGTTTATTCCTAGGTATTTTATTCTTTTTGTTGCAATGGTAAATGGGAGTGTTTTCTTGCTTTCACTTTCAGATTTTTCATCCTTAGTGTATAGGAATGCCAGAGATTTCTGTGCATTAATTTTGTATCCTGCTACTTTACCAAATTCATTGATTAGCTCTAGTAGTTTTCTGGTAGCATCTTTAGGGTTCTCTATGTATAGGATCATGTCATCTGCAAACAGTGACAGCTTTACTTCTTCTTTTCCGATTTGGATTCCTTTTATTTCCTTTTCTTCTCTGATTGCTGTGGCTAAAACTTCCAAAACTATGTTGAATAAGAGTGGTGAGAGTGGGCAACCTTGTCTTGTTCCTGATCTTAGTGGAAATGCTTTCAGTTTTTCACCATTGAGGACGATGTTTGCTGTGGGCTTGTCATATATGGCCTTTATTATGTTGAGGAAAGTTCCCTCTATGCCTACTTTCTGCAGGGTTTTTATCATAAATGGGTGTTGAATTTTGTCAAAAGCTTTCTCTGCATCTATTGAGATGATCATATGGTTTTTCTCCTTCAATTTGTTAATATGGTGTATCACGTTGATTGATTTGCGTATATTGAGGAATCCTTGCATTCCTGGAATAAACCCCACTTGATCATGGTGTATGATCCGTTTAATGTGCTGTTGGATTCTGTTTGCTAGTATTTTGTTGAGGATCTTTGCATCTATGTTCATCAGTGATATTGGCCTGTAGTTTTCTTTCTTTGTGACATCCTTGTCTGGTTTTGGTATCAGGGTGATGGTGGCCTCGTAGAACGAATTTGGGAGTGTTCCTCCCTCTGCTATATTTTGGAAGAGTCTGAGAAGGATAGGTGATAGCTCTTCTCTAAATGTTTGATAGAATTCGCCTGTGAAGCCATCTGGTCCTGGGTTTTTGCTTGTTGGAAGATTTTTAATCACAGTTTCAATTTCAGTGCTTGTGATTGGTCTGTTCATATTTTCTATTTCTTCCTGATTCAGTCGTGGCAGGTTGTGCCTTTCTAAGAATTTGTCCATTTCTTCCAGGTTGTCCACTTTATTGGCATAGAGTTGCTTGTAGTAATCTCTCATGATCTTTTGTATTTCTGCAGTGTCAGTTGTTACTTCTCCTTTTTCATTTCTAATTCTATTGATTTGAGTCTTCTCCCTTTTTTTCTTGATGAGTCTGGCTAATGGTTTATCAATTTTGTTTATCCTTTCAAAGAACCAGCTTTTAGTTTTATTGATCTTTGCTATCGTTTCCTTCATTTCTTTTTCATTTATTTCTGATCTGATTTTTATGATTTCTTTCCTCCTGCTAACTTTGGGGTTTTTTTGTTCTTCTTTCTCTAATTGCTTTAGGTGCAAGGTTAGGTTGTTTATTCGAGATGTTTCCTGTTTCTTAAGGTAAGATTGTATTGCTATAAACTTCCCTCTTAGAACTGCTTTTGCTGCATCCCATAGATTTTGAGTCGTCGTGTGTCCATTGTCATTTTTTTCTAGGTATTTTTTTCATTTCCTCTTTGATTTCTTCAGTGATCACTTCGATATTAAGTAGTGTATTGTTTAGCCTCCATGTGTTTGTATTTTTTACAGAATTTTCCTGTAATTGATATCTAGTCTCATAGCATTGTTGTCGGAAAAGATACTTGATACAGTTTCAATTTTCTTAAATTTACCAAGGCTTGATTTGTGACCCAAGATATGATCTATCCTGGAGAATGTTCCATGAGCACTTGAGAAAAATGTGTATTCTGTTGTTTTTGGATGGAATGTCCTATAAATACCAATTAACTCCATCTCATTTAATGTATCATTTAAAGCTTGTGTTTCCTTATTTATTTTCATTTTGGATGATCTGTCCATTGGTGAAAGTGGGGTGTTAAAGTCCCCTACTATGAATGTGTTACTGTCGATTTCCCCTTTTATGGTTGTCAGTATTTGCCTTATGTATTGAGGTGCACCTATGTTGGGTGCATAAATATTTACAATTGTTATATCTTCCTCTTGGATCGATCTCTTGATCATTATGTAGTGTCCTTCTTTGTCTCTTCTAATAGTCTTTGTTTTAAAGTCTATTTTGTCTGATATGAGAATTGCTACTCCAGCTTTCTTTTGGTTTCCATTTGCATGAAATACCTTTTTCCATCCCCTTACTTTCAGTCTGTATGTGTCTCTAGGTCTGAGGTGGGTCTCTTGTAGACAGCAAATATATGGGTCTTGTTTTTGTATCCATTCAGCCAATCTGTGTCTTTTGGTGGGAGCATTTAGTCCATTTACATTTAAGGTAATTATCGATATGTGTGTTCCCATTCCCATGTTCTTAATTGTTTTGGGTTTGTTATTGTAGGTCTTTTCCTTCTTTTGTGTTTCTTGCCTAGAGAAGTTCCTTTAGCAGTTGTTGTAGAGCTGGTTTGGTGGTGCTGAACTCTCTCAGCTTTTGCTTGTCTGTAAAGGTTTTAATTTCTCCATCAAATCTGAATGAGATCCTTGCTGGGTAGAGTAATCTTGGTTGCAGGTTTTTCTCCTTCAACACTTTCAATATGTCCTGCCACTCCCTTCTGGCTTGCAGAGTTTCTGCTGAAAGATCAGCTGTTAACCTTATGGGGATTCCTTTGTGTGTTAATTGTTGTTTTTCCCTTGCTGCTTTTAATATGTTTTCTTTGTATTTAATTTTTGACAGTTTGATTAATATGTGTCTTGGCGTATTTCTCCTTGGATTTCTCCTGTGTGGGACTCTCTGTGCTTCTTGGACTTGATTAACTATTTCCTTTCCCATATTAGGGAAGTTTTCAACTATAATCTCTTCAAATATTTTCTCAGTCCCTTTCTTTTTCTCTTCTTCTTCTGGAACCCCTATAATTCGAATGTTGGTACGTTTAATGTTGTCCCAGAAGTCTCTGAGACTGTCCTCAGTTCTTTTCATTCTTTTTTCTTTATTCTGCTCTGCAGTAGTTATTTCCACTATTTTATCTTCCAGGTCACTTATCCGTTCTTCTGCCTCAGTTATTCTGCTATTGATCCCATCTAGAGTACTTTTAATTTCATTTATTGTGTTGTTCATCGTTGCTTGTTTCATCTTTAGTTCTTCTAGGTCCTTGTTAACTGATTCTTGCATTTTGTCCATTCTATTGTCCATTCTATCTCCAAGATTTCGGATCAACTTTACTATCATTATTCTGAATTCTTTTTCAGGTAGACTGCCTATTTCCTCTTCATTTGTTAGGTCTGATGGGTTTTTATCTTGCTCCTTCATCTGCGGTGTGTTTTTCTGTCTTTTCATTTTGCTTATCTTACTGTGTTTGGGGTCTCCTTTTTTGCAGGCTGAAGGTTCGTAGTTCCTGTTGTTTTTGGTATCTGTCCCCAGTGGCTAAGGTTGGTTCAGTGGGTTGTGTAGGCTTCCTGGTGGAGGGTACTAGTGCCTGTGTTCTGGTGGATGAGGCTAGATCTTGTCTTTCTGGTGGGCAGGTCCACGTCTGGTGGTGTGTTTTGGGGTGTCTGTAGACTTATTATGATTTTGGGCCGCCTCTCTGCTAATGGGTGGGGTTGTGTTCCTGTCTTGCTAGTTGTTTGGCATAGGGTGTCCAGCACTGTAGCTTGCTGGTCGTTGAGTGAAGCTGGGTGCTGGCGTTGAGATGGAGATCTCTCGGAGATTTTTGCTGTTTGATATTATGTGCAGCTGGGAGGTCTCTTGTGGATCAGTGTCCTGAAGTTGGCTCTCCCACCTCAGAGGCACAGCACTGACTCCTGGCTGCAGCACCAAGCACCTTTCATCCACAGGGCTCCTTAATTTGGGATGATTCGTTGTCTATTCAGGTATTCCACAGATGCAGGGTATATCAAGTTGATTGTGGAGCTTTAATCCGCTGCTTCTGAGGCTGCTGGGAGAGATTTCCCTTTCTCTTCTTTGTTCTCACAGTTCCCAGGGGCTCAGCTTTGGATTTAGCCCCGCCTGTGCGTGTAGGTCGCCGGAGGGCGTCTGTTCTTTGCTCAGACAGGACGGGGTTAAAGGAGCCGCTGATTCGGAGGCTCTGGCTCACTCAGGCCCGGGGGTAGGGAGGGGCACGGAGTGTGGGGTGGGCCTGCGGCGGCAGAGGCCAGCGAGACGTTGCAGCCTGAGGCGCGCCTGTGCGTTCTCCTGGGGGAGTTGTCCCTGGATCCCGGGACCCTGGCAGTGGCGGGCTGCACAGGCTCCCCGGAAGGGCGTGTGGCTAGTGACCTGTGTTCGCACACAGGCCTCCCGGTGGCGGCAGCAGCGGCCCTAGCATCTCATGTCTGTCTCTGGGCTCCGCACTTTTAGCCGCGGCTCGCGCCCGTCCCTGGAGCTCTCTCAAGCAGCGTTCTTAATCCCCTCTCCTCGTGCACCAGGAAACAAAGAGGGACATAAAAGTCTCTTGCCTCTTCGGCAGTTCCAGACTTCTCCCCGGACTCTCTCCCGGCCAGCCGCGGTGCACTAACGCCCTGCAGGCTGTGTTTATGCCGCCAACCTCAGTCCTCTCCCGGTGCTCCGACAAAAGCCGGAGCCTCAGCTCCCAGTCCCGCCCGCCCCGGCGGGCGAGCAGACAAGCCTCTCGGCTGGCGAGTTCCGGTCGGCCCGAACTTCTGCGCTGGAATCTGTCCGCTTTGCCCTCCGCACCCCTGTTGGTGTGCTCTCCTCCGCGGCTCCCAAGCTCCCCTACTCCGCCTCCCGAAGTCTCCACCCACGAAGGGGCTTCCTAGTGTGTGGGCACTTTTCCTCCTTCACAGCTCTCTCCCGCTGGTGCAGGACCCGTCCCTGTCCTTTTGTCTCTGTTTAGTTTTTTCTTTTGCCCTACCCAGGTACGTGGGGGGTTTCTTGCCTTTTGGGAGGTCTGAGGTCTTCTGCCAGCGTTCAGTAGATGCTCTGTAGGAGTTGTTCCATGCGTAGATGTATTTCTGGTGTATCTGTGGGGAGGAACGTGATCTCCATGTCTTACTCTTCCGCCATCTTCCTGGAAGTGCTCTGTCCTCAGTTCTTTTCATTCTTTTTCTTTATTCTGCTCTGCAGTAGTTATTTCCACTATTTTATCTTCTATGTCACTTATCCGTTCTTCTGCCTCAGTTATTCAGCTATTGATCCCATGTAGAGTATTTTAAATGTGTTTTATTGTGCTGTTCTTTGTTGTTTGTTTCATCTTTAGTTCTTCTAGGTCCTTGTTAAATGTTTCTTTCATTTTGTCTATTCTATTTCCACGATTTTGGAACATCTTTACTATCATTATTCTGAATCCTTTTCCAGGTAGACTATTTCCTCTTCATTTTTTAGGTTTTGTGGGTTTTAATGTTACTCCTTCATCTGCAGTGTGTTTTTCTGTCTTCTCATTTTGCTTATCTTACTGTGTGTGGGGTGTCCTTTTTGCAGGCTGCAGATTCAGAGTTCCCGTTGTTTTTGGTGTCTGTCCCCAGTGGCTAAGTTTTGTTCCGTGGGTTGTGTAGGCTTCCTGGTGGAGGGGCCTAGTGCCTGTGTTCTGGTGGATGAGGCTGGATCTTGTCTTTCTGGTGGGCAGTTCCACATCTGGTGGTGTGTTTTGGGGTGTCTGTGGAGTTATTATGATTTTAGGCACCCTCTCTTCTAATGGGTGGGTTTGTGTTCCTGTCTTTGTAGTTTTTTGGCATAGGGTGTCCAGCACTGTAGCTTGCTGGTCGTTGAGTGAAGCTGGGTGCTGGTGTTGAGATGGAGATCTCTGGGAGCTTTTCACCGTGTGATATTATGTGGAGTGGGAAGTGTCTTGTTGACCAGTGTCCCGAAGTTGGCTCTCCCACCTCAGAGGCACAGCAGTGACTCCTTGCTGCAACACCATGAGCCTTTCATCCACACGAATCCGAATAGAAGGGAGAAAGTTTTGAAAGCAAAAATTAGTAGAAGTAGAAAGAATGAAAGAAAGAGAAAGAAAGAAAGAAAGAGAAAGAAATAAAGAAAGGAAGATGGTAGGAAAGAAAGAAAGGAGGGAGGGAGGGAGGAAGGAACAAAAGCAGGATGGAAGGAAAAAAAGAAAGAAAGACAGAAGATAAAGTAAAATAAAATAAGATAAAATATAATAAATTTATTAAAATAAAAATAATTGTTAAGAAAAAAATTAAAAAAAAAAACGGATGGATAGAACCCTAGGACAAATGGTGGAAGCTAAGCTATACAGACAAAATCTCACAGAGAAACATACACATAAACACTCACTAAAAGAGGAAAATGGGAAAAATCATAAATCTTGCTCTCAAAGTGCACCTCCTCAATTTGGGATGATTCTTTGTCTAAAGGAGGGAAGGAAGGAAAGAAAGAAAGAAAGAAAGAAAGGAAGAAAGAAAGAAAGAAAGAAAGAAAGAAGGAAGGAAGGAAGGAAGGAAGATAAAGTAAAATAAAATAAAGTTATTAAAATAATAAATAATTATGAAGAAAGAAAAATTAAAACAAAACAAAAAAACCCCGGATGGATAGAACCCTAGGACAAATGGTGGAAGCAAGGCTATACAGACAAAATCTCACACAGAAGCACACACATAAACACTCACAAATAGGGGAAAAGGGGAAAAAATCATAAATCTTGCTCTCAAAGTCCACCTCCTCAATTTGGGATGATTCGTTGTCTATTCATGTATTCCACAGATGCAGAGTACATCAAGTTGACTGTGGAGCTTTTATTCTCTGCTTCTGAGGCTGCTGGGAGATATTTCCCTTTCTCTTCTTTGTTATCACATCTCCCAGATGCTCAGCTTTGGATTTGGCCCCGCCTCACATGTAGGTTGCAGGAGGCCGTCTGTTCTTTGCTCAGACAGGAGGGGGTTAAAGGAGCAGCTCCTTCGGGGACTCTGGTTCACTCAGGCCGGCGGGAGGGGGGCACGGAGTGCGGGGCGATCTTGTGGCGGCAGAGGCTGGTGTGACGTTGCACCAGCTTGAGACGTGCCGTGTGTTTTCCCAGAGAAGTTGTCCCTGGATCCCGGGACCCTTGCAGTGGCGGGCTGCACAGGCTCCCCAGAAGGAAGGTGTGGATAGTGACCTGTGCTTGCACACAGGCTTCTTGGTGGCAGCAGCAGCAGCCTCAACATCTCATGCCCGTCTCTTCGGTCCATGCTTTTAGCCGCAGCTTGCTCCAGTCTCTGGAGCTCCTTTAAGCAGTGCTCTTAAGCCCCTCTCCTCACGCACCAGGAATCAAAGAGGGAAGAAAAAGTCTCTTGCCTCTTTGACACGTCTAGACTTTTCCCTGGACTCCCTCCCGGCTAGCTGTGGTGCACTAACCCCCTGCAGGCTGTGTTCGTGCCACCAACCCCAGTCCTCTCCCTGTGCTCCGACCGAAGGCTCAGCTCGCAGCTCCGCCCACCCCGTCGGGTGAGCAGAGAAGCCTCTTGGGCTGGTCAGTGACGGTCGGCACCGATCCTCTGTGTGGGAATCTCTCTGCTTTGCCCTCCGCACCCCTGTTGCTGTGCTCTCCTCCATGGCTCTGAAGCTTTCCCCCTTCACCACCAGCAGCCTCAGCCCATGAAGGGGCTTCCTAGTTTGTGGAAAGCTTTCCTCCTTCACAGCTCCCTCCCTTTGGTGCAGGTCCCATCCCTATCCTTTTGTCTGTGTTTTTTCTTTTTTCTTTTGCCCTACCCAGGTACGTGGGGAGTTTCTTGCCTTTTGGGAGGTCTGAGGTCTTCTGCCAGCGTTCAGTGGGTGTTCTGTAGGAGTTTTTCCACGTGTAGATGTGTTTCTGGTGTATGTGTGGGGAGGAAGGTGATCTCCGTGTCTTACTCTTCCGCCATCTTCCCCTCGTCCTCTTGGAGGCTTTTAGAAAGTACACTAACATTGATCATTCCACTTCTGAAGGTCAGTCCCTAATGGGACAACATTTTATCAGCAAGTCTTCCTCTGCTATTAGGCCGAAACTCCAAAAGTTACAATTAGGCCCACAAACTTCCATGTCCAAACTATTAGGTGTGGCTTTTGGGGTATTTAATAATCAAGATCAAGCTGAGGAAGAAGAGAGAACCGAACATGATAAAAGACAGGACAGGACTCATACAAAATTGATAGCCATTGCTGTCAGTCATGCGTTGTGATCCCAGGACAACCCAAGGGGGCCGAGAAAGTTCAACTATCCTTCTGGAGGTAAGACCAACACGGAGGAATGCTTCAAATGCAAGTCAACTGATTACTGAGCCCAAGATTGCCAGAAAGAACACCCTGGGCCATGCCAAGCATGCAAACAAAGAGGTCATTGGAAGAGGGACTGCCCTCAGCCCTGAAGGGGAAGGGGGTCCCCTGCTCTCTAGATGGCCATGCTGGAAGACTGAGGTGGTCCAGGGAGTCCAGCAGCTTGCCGCAATATGATGTCTATCTCCATCAAGGAGCCTTGGGTGGTCCTTGATATGACAGGTAAGAAGACTGATTTTTTTAATTGATATGGGAGCCAATTACTCTGCCCTAATTTCTCACACTGGACCCCTTTCCTCCCAAAGCTGTACTGTGACTGGTGTCAACAGAACGCCTCACACCCATTACTTTACTGGGCTCTCACTTGCCAATTTTGAGCAGTGGTTGATTTTGCATGCCTTTTTAGTTGTTCCTGAGTGTCCTAGCCCACTAATGGGGAGAGATCTTCTGAGCTCCCTCAGGGCCATACTACAATTAGGAGGTCCCATGCAGCCCCTTATGTTGACTCTGACTAAGACAGACCAGACAGAAGAACACAGTTCTATTCCCAGCCATATTCTATAAGCAGTGAACACGTCAGTATGGGACAAAGGAATCCTCAGAAGGGCCACAAACGCCCAACAGTTAAGAATTAGCCTTAGGACAGAAGCCACGTACCCTAACAAGAGACAATACCCTTTAAAGTTGGAAGCAAAGAATGGTTTACAGCCCCTCATAGATAACTTCTTAAAACATGGCATCTTGGTATCCTGCCAGTCTCCATGCAATATTCCTATTTTGCAGTTGTTTAGTCAAATGGGGAATACACGATGGTACAAGACCTGAGAGCAGTAAAAAATTCAGTGATCTCTGCACATACCCTCATGGCCAATCCTTATAACATATTAGCCCAAATCCCTGAGGACGCTAAATGGTTTACTGTGTTTGACCTGAAGCGTGCTTTTTTTTTTTTTTTATCCCAGTTCATCTCTCATCAAAATATCTGTTTTCCTTCGAGTGGACTAACCCTAACTCAGGGCAAATGCAACAATATACCTGGACAGTATTGTCTCAGGGGTTTGGGGACAACCCACACTTGTTTGCCGAGGCCCTAGGAAGAGAACTAAGGGAAATACACCTAAAAGAAGGGGCTATTCTACAGTATATAGATGATATATTAATATGTAGTCCCTCCATGGAAGTCTTAGATGAAAATACCATTGAAATCCTTAATTTCCTTGGGGCCCAAGGTTACAGAGTCTCTCAGACAAAGGCAGAACTCTCAAAGCAACTTGTTAAATACCTGGGATATATTATAAACCCTGAAAGTAGATAGTTATGTCCAGATAGAAAAAAAGCTATAGTAGGCCTAAGTAGTCCAAAGAGAAAGAAATATCTCTCTACCTTTTTTGGGCATAGCAGGATTCTGTAGAATTTGGATTCCAGGATTCAGGATAAATGCTAAGCCCCTATATGGAGCTACTAAAGGCCCAGATACAGAACCATTACTTTGGAATGGGGAATAGGAAAGGGCTTTTAAGGATATCAAGCAGGCCCTCACCAGAATCCCTGCTCTGGGTCTCCCCAGTTTGAAAAAGCCATTCATCTTGTACCTGGCTGAAAAGTAGGGGAAAGCTCTGCGGGTCCTTATACAGAAGCTAGGGGAAGTTCATTAGCCTATAGGCTATTTTCCCAAGGAACTAGATTCCATGGCCAAATGTTGACCTGGCTGCCTCTGGTCAGTAGCTGCCACCACTTTATTAGTGGAAGAAGCTAACAAGCTTACCTTTGGAGAGCCACTGGAAGTCCAGACCCCTCATCAAGTACAAGGGATTCTAGAGATCAAAGGCCACCATTGGCTAACTGGAGGCTGGTTTATTAAGTACCAGGCTTTGCTCCTCGACTCCCTCCCCAGAGCTAACCCTCAAAACGTGCCATACTCTTAACCGCACTACATTTATGCCTGCTGAAAGCCCAGAGCTAACACATTCTTGCCTCAAAACCCTTGACCAGGTCTATGCCTGTAGGTCTGATCTAACAGACCAGGCCATAGAAAACCCTGAGGAGTTATGGCTTCCTGATGGCAGTAGTTCCATTAAAGATGGAGTCAAGAGGGCAGTGTATGCCATTGTGAGTGCTCATAGCATCATAGAAGCAAAATTTTGCCACCTAACATCTCAGCCCCAAAGGTTGAACTGATAGCTCTAACTCAAGCCTGAGCCCTGGGGGAAGGAAAGATTGTAAATGTATACATAGACTGAAAATATGCCCTCCTTGTTTTACATGTCCATACCATTATCTGGAAAGAGAGAGGACTTCTAAATGCAAGAAATTCCCCTATAAAATATGGGGCTGAGATTTTATATCTCATAGAAGCGGTTCAAAAACCAAAACAGGTAGTAGTCATTCACTGCCGTAAGTATCAAAAGGGAACTTCTCAAATTTCCCAAGGAAACAACAGGACAGATAGGGAAGTGAAGAAAGCAGCCCTGATGTCCATAACAGAAATGGCATTAATCCCATCACTTACCCCTTCTAGCATTATACCTAGATACTCAACCTCCAAAGAGAACTGGGCATGAGACAGAGGAGGAACTAAGGGAACAGATGGCTGGTGGCACACAGATCAGAAATTACTCATACCTCTCTCTGACCTATGGAAAATTATTAAAGGGGTACATGATTCTCTCCATCTGGGGAGAGATGCAATGTCTACAATTGTTTTCCCTCTTTTTACAGGGAAAGTGATCCCAGAGACATTCAGAAGAGTTACTCGAGCCTACACCCTTTGCACCACCCATAATCAAGGAGGCAACCTCAAGCCTCCCCCTCTTGTTAGCCCAGCTCAGCTATGTGGGACTTACCCAGGAGAGGACTGGGAAATATATTTCACTCAGATGCCCTCTTTTCAGGACTTCAAATACTTACTAGTGTTTATAGATACTTTTACTGGATGGGTAGATATCTTCCTCACTAGAACAGAGAAGGCCAATGAAGTGGTTACGGTGCTCTTAAAGGAAATTATTTCTAGGTTTGTGCTGCCCCTTCACCGTCAGAGTGACAATGGACCTTCGTTTGTAGCAAAGATCACTCAACAGCTTTCACAGGTTTTAGGAATTAAATACCACCTCAATTCGTCCTGGAGACCTCAATCCTCAGGAAAAGTAGAACAGGCTAATCATATTTTAAAGAAAACCTTGGGCAAACTTTCAAGAAATGTCATAGTTGTGGTATCGCCTATAGCCAATTGCCCTCATAAGGGTCAGGGCAGGCCCTAAAACAACCACTAAGTTGAGCCCTTTCAAAATGACATATGGAAGGCCATTCCTTACTCTGGACATGCTAACTGACCCAGAAACCCAGGCTCATCTTAAATACATTATAAACATAGGCCAGGTCCAGAAGGCTATACAAGAATATGGCAGCCCTCCACTGCCAGGGTCCAGTGATTCAGGGACAACTTCCCCGGGAGAAGACATAGCGTGCCTCAAGCTATTACAATGTTATGCCGGCCTCTGCTACCACAGGCTTACCCCATATTCCTTTCCCCTTCCCCGCTGGCCTGACTGAGCCAGAGCTCTCTAATCAGCTGCTACGTTAACCCCATCCTGTCTGGGTGGGGAACAGACACCCTCAGGCGACCTACATGCAGAGGGGGACAAAATCCAAAGCTGAATCTCAGGAGCTGAGCAAACAAAGAAGAGAAAAGGAAATTTCCCCCAGTAGCCCCAGGAGCAGAAGATTAAATCTTCACAATCAACTTGATGTACCCTGCATCTGCAGAATACTTGAATAGACAATGAATCACCCCAAAACTGAGGCTGTGGAAATTGGGAGCAACTGTAGACTTGGGGTTTATTTTCTGGATCTAATTTTTTCTGATTTTATGTTTCTCTTAGTTTAGTATTTAGAGCTTATTATCATTGGTAGATATGTTTATTGATTTGTTTGCTCTCTTCCTTTATTTTCTTTTTACAAATATATATACATATTTTTTCCATTTTTCCCTTTTTGTGAGTGTGGATGTGAATGCTTCTTTGTGTGATTTTTTTTTAACATCTTTATTGGAGTATAATTGCTTTACAATGGTGTGTTAGTTTCTGCTTTGTAACAAAGTGAATCAGTTATACATATACATATGTTCCCATATCTCTTCCCTCTTGCATCTCCCTCCCTCCCACCCTGCCTATCCCACCCCTCCAGGCTGTCACAAAGCACCAACCCAATATCCCTGTGCCATGCGGCTGCTTCCCACTAGCTATCTACCTTACTACGTTTGTTAGTGTGTATATGTCCATGACTCTCTCTCGCCCTGTCACAGCTCACCCTTCCCCCTCCCCATAACCTCAAGTCCCTTCTCTAGTAGGTCTGCGTCTTTATTCCTGCCTTACCCCTAGGTTCTTCATGACATTTTTTTTTCTTAAATTCCATATATATGTGTTAGCATACGGTATTTGTCTTTTTCTTTCTGACATACTTCACTCTGTATGACAGACTCTAGGTCTATGCACCTCATTACAAATAGCTCAATTTCGTTTCTTTTTATGGCTGAGTAATATTCCATTGTATATATGTGCCACATCTTCTTTACCCATTCATCCAATGATAGGCACTTAGGTTGTTTCCATCTCTGGGCTATTGTACATAGAGCTGCAATGAACAATTTGGTACGTGATTCTTTTTGAATTTTGGTTTTCTCAGGGTATATGCCCAGTAGTGGGATTGCTGAGTCATATGGTAGTTCTATTTGTAGTTTTTTAAGGAACCTCCATACTGTTCTCCATAGTGGCTGAACCAATTCACATTCTCACCAGCAGTGCAAGAGTGTTCCCTTTTCTCCACACCCTCTCTAGCATTTATTGTTTCTAGATTTTTTGATAATGGCCATTCTGACTGGTGTGAGATGATATCTCATTGTAGTTTTGATTTGCATTTCTCTAATGATTAATGATGTTGAGCATTCTTTCATGTGTTTGTTGGCAGTCTGTTTATCTTCTTTGGAGAAATGTCTATTTAGGTCTTCTGCCCATTTTTGGATTGGGTTGTTTGTTTTTTTGTTATTGAGCTGCATGAGCTGCTTGTAAATTTTGGAGATTAATCCTTTGTCGGTTGCTTCATTAGCAAATATTTTCTCCCATTCTGAGGGTTGTCTTTTGGTCTTGTTTATGGTTTCCTTTGCTGTGCAAAAGCATTGAAGTTTCATTAGGTCCCATTTGTTTATTTTTGTTTTTATTTCCATTACTCTAGGAGGTGGGTCAGAAAGGATATTGCTGTGATTAATGTCATAGAGTGTTCTGCCTATGTTTTCCTCTAAGAGTTTGATAGTTTCTGGCCTTACATTTAGGTCTTTAATCCATTTTGAGCTTATTTTTGTGTACGGTGTTAGGGAGTGATCTAATCTCATACTTTTACATGTACCTGTCCAGTTATCCCAGCACCATTTATTGAAGAGGCTGTCATTTCTCCACTGTACATTCTTGCCACCTTTATCAAAGATAAGGTGTCCATATGTGCATGGGTTTATCTCTGGGCTTTCTATCCTGTTCCATTGATCTATCTTTCTGTTTTTGTGCCAGTACCATACTGTCTTGATTACTGTAGATTTGTAGCATAGTCTGAAGTCAGGGAGCCTGATTCCTCCAGCTCCTTTTTTCGTTCTCAAGATTGCTTTGGCTATTCGGGGTCTTTTGTGTTTCCATACAAATTATGAAATTTTTTGTTCTAGTTCTGTGAAAAATGCCACTGGTAGTTTGATAGGGATTGCATTGAATCTATAGATTGCTTTGGGTAGTAGAGTCATTTTCACAATGTTGATTCTTCCAATCCAAGAACATGGTATATCTCTCCATCTATTTGTATCATCTTTAATTTCTTTCATCAGTGTCTTAAAATTTTCTGCATACAGGTCTTTTGTCTCCTTAGGTAAGTTTATTCCTAGATATTTTATTCTTTTTGTTGCAATGGTAAATGGGAGTGTTTTCTTGATTTCACTTTCAGATTTTTCATCATTAGTATATAGGAATGCCAGGGATTTCTGTGCATTAATTTTGTATCCTGCCACTTTACCAAATTCATTGATTAGCTCTAGTAGTTTTCTGGTAGCATCTTTAGGATTCTCTGTGTATAGGATCATGTCATCTGCAAGCAGTGACAGCTTTACTTCTTCTTTTCCGATTTGGATTCCTTTTATTTCCTTTTCTTCTCTGATTGCTGTGGCTAAAACTTCCAAAACTATGTTGAATAAGAGTGGTGAGAGTGGGCAACCTTGTCTTGTTCCTGATCTTAGTGGAAATGCTTTCAGTTTTTCACCATTGAGGAAAACGTTTGCTGTGGGCTTGTCATATATGGCCTTTATTATGTTGAGGAAAGTTCCCTCTATGCCTACTTTCTGCAGGGTTTTTATCATAAATGGGTGTTGAATTTTGTCAAAAGCTTTCTCTGTATCTATTGAGATGATCATATGGTTTTTCTCCTTCAATTTGTTAATATGGTTTATCACATTGATAGATTTGCGTATATTGAAGAATCCTTGCATTCCTGGAATAAACCCCACTTGATCATGGTGTATGATACCTTTAATGTGCTGTTGGATTCTGTTTGCTAGTATTTTGTTGAGGATTTTTGCATCTATGTTCATCAGTGATATTGGCCTGTAGTTTTCTTTCTTTGTGACATCCTTTTCTGGTTTTGGTATCAAGGTGATGGTGGCCTCGTAGAAGGAATTTGGGAGTGTTCCTCCCTCTGCTATATTTTGGAAGAGTTTGAGAAGGATAGGTGTTAGCTCTTCTCTAAATGTTTGATAGAATTCGCCTGTGAAGCCGTCTGGTCCTGGGCTTTTCTTTGTTGGAAGATTTTTAATCAGAGTTTCAATTTCATTTCTTGTGATTGGTCTGTTTATATTTTCTATTTCTTCCTGATTCAGTCTTGGCAGTTTGTACATTTCTAAGAATTTGTCCATTTCATCCAGATTGTCCATTTCATTGGCATAGAGTTGCTTGTAGTAATCTCTCATGATCTCTTTTATTTCTGCAGTGTCGGTTGTTACCTCTCCTTTTTCATTTCTAATTCTATTGATTTGAGTCTTCTCCCTTTTTTTCTTGATGAGTCTGGCTAGTGGTTTATCTATTTTGTTTATCTTCTCAAAGAACCAGCTTTTAGCTTTATTGATCTTTGCTATTGTTTCCTTCATTTCTTTTTCATTTATTTCTGATCTGATTTTTATGATTTCTTTCTTTCTGCTAGCTTTGGGGTTTTTTTTGTTCTTCTTTCTCTAATTGCTTGAGGTGCAAGGTTAGGTTGTTTATTCGAGATGTTTCCTGCTTCTTAAGGTGGGCTTGTATTGCTATAACTTTGTGTGATTTTGTCTGTACAGCTTTGCTTTAACCATTTGTCCTAGGGTTCTGTGGTTCTGTCTATCCTTTTTTTTTTTTTTGTATAGTTTTTATTGCCTCTTAACATTGGTGGATTAGTTTTTGGGCTTGGTGGCTCTCTTCTTTCTTTCTATTTTTTATTACTTTTAAAATTCTTAATATTTATTTTAATACATTTAAAGTTTTCTTTTCTCTCCTCTCTCTCTCTCTCTCTCTCTCTCTCTCTCCTGTCTCTCTTTCTTTCCTCCATTTTCTGCTCAGCTGTGTGGCCAATGGGTATTGGTGCTCCAGCCAGGTGCCAGGATTGAGCCTCTGAGGTGGGAGAGTTGAGTTGAGGACATTGGTCCACAGGAGGCCTCTTGGCTCCATGTAATATCAAACAACAAGAGCTCTCCCAGAGATCTCCATCTCCATGCTAAGATCCAGCCCCACTCAATGACCAGCAAGCTACAGTGCTGGACACTCTATGCCAAACAACTAGCAAGACAGAAACACAGACACACCCATTAGCAGAGAGGCTGCCTAAACTCATAAGAAGTTCAGAGAACCCCAATACACACAATTGGACATGGTGCTGCCTACCAGAAAGAGAAGATTCAGACTCATCCACCAGAACACAGACACCAGTACCCTCCACCAGGAAGCCTCCAAAACCCACTGAACCAACGTTACCCACTGGGGGCAGACATGAAAAACAACAAAAATTATGAACCTGCAGCCAGCAAAAAGGAGATCCCAAACACAGTATGTTAAGCAAAATGAGAAGGCAGAGAAATACACAGCAGATGAAGGGGCAATGTAAAAACACATCAGACCAAACAAATGAAGAGAAAATAGGCAGTCTACCTGAAAAAAATTTAGAGTCATGATAGTAAAGATGATCCAAATTCTTGTAAATGGAATGGAGAAAATACAAGAAATGTTTAACAAGGACCTAGAAGAATTAAAGAGCAAAACAAATGATGATTTAAAACACAATAAATGAAATTAAAAATTCTCCAGAAGGCATCAATTGCAGAAAAAAATGAGGCAGAGGACTGAAAAGTGACCTGGAAGATAAAACAGTAGAAATAACTACCACAGAACAGAATAAAAAAAAAAAAAGGAATGAGGGCTTCCCTGGTGGTTCAGTGGTTGAGAGTCCACCTGCCGATGCAGGGGACATAGGTTTGTGCCCTGGTCTGGAAAGATCCCACATGCCACAGAGCGGCTAGGCCCATGAGCCATGGCTGCTGAGCCTGCGCGTCCAGAGCCTGTGCTCTGCAATGGGAGAGACCACAACAGTGAGAGGGCCACGTACTGCAAAAAAAAAAAAAAAAAAAAAGGAATAAAAAGAATTGTGGACAGGCCAAGAGTCCTCTGGGACAACATTAAAGGCACTAACATTTGAATTATATGGGTCCCAGAAGAAGAAGAAGAAAAAAGAGAGACTGAGAAAATATTTGAAAAGCTTAAATTTGAAAACTTCCCAAACATGGGAAAGAAAAATAGTCAACCAACTCTAGGAAGTCAATCAAGTAAAGGAAGAACAGAGAGTCCCATACAGGATAAATCCAAGGAGAAACACATTAAGACATATATTAATCAAACTATCAAAAATTAAATACAAAGAAAAAATATTAAAAGCAGCAAGGGAAAGCAACAGAAAACATTACAGGGTATCCCCATAAGGTTAAAAGCTAATCTTCTTTTTCATTTTTTTAAACATGTTTATTGGAATATAATTGCTTTACAATGGTGTGTTAGTTTCTGCTTTATAACAAAGTGAATCCGTTATACATATACATATACATATACATATATCCCAATATCTCTTCCCTCTTGCGTCTTCCTCCCTCCCACCCTCTCTATCCCACTCCTCAAGGTGGTCACAAAACACCGATCTTATCTTCATGTGCTATGTGGCTGCTTCCCACTAGCTATCTATTTTATATGTGGTAGTGTATATATGATCATGACACTCTCTCACTTTGTCCCAGCTTACACTTCCCCCTCCCCATATCCTCAAGTCCATTCTCTAGTAGGTCTGTGTCTTTATTCCTGTCTTGCCCCTAGGTTCCTCATGACCATATTTTTTTGTTTTGTTAGATTCTATATATATATATATATATATATATATATATATATATGTTAGCATACGGTATTTGTTTTTCTCTTTCAGAGTTACTTCACTCTAACAGCTGATCTTTCAGCAGAAACTCTGAAAGCCAGAAGGGAGTGGCAGGACATATTTAAAGTGATGAAGGAGAAAAACATACAACCAAGATTACTCTATCCAACAAGGATCTCATTCAGAGAGAGATTAAAAGCTTTACAGACAAGCAAAACTTAAAAGAATTCAGCACCTCCAAACCAGCTTTACAACAAATGCTAAAGGAACTTCTCTAGGCAGGAAACACAAGAGAAGGAAAAAACCTACAATAAAAAACGCAGGACAATTAAGAAAATGGTAATAGCAACATACATATCAATAATTACCTTATTGATACAATAATATATTAATATATATTAAATATTATTTATTATTAATTAAATATTATAATTTAATTAATAATACATTAATATATGATATAATAATAATCCCCGAATAGCCAAAGCAATCTTGAGAAAGAAAAATGGAGTTGAAGGAATCAGGCTTGCTGACTTCAGACTATACTACAAAGCTACAGAAATCAAGACAGTAGGGTACTAGCATAGAAACAGAAATATAGATCAATGGAACAGTATAGAAAGCCCAGAGATAAACCCATGCACATAAGGTCACCTTATCTTTGATAAAGGAGGCAAGAATATACAGTGGAGAAAAGGCAGCCTGTTCAATACATGGTGCTCAGAAAACTGGACAGCTACATGTAAAAGAATGAAATTAGAACACTCCCTAACACCATACACCAAAATAAACTCAAAATGGATAAAAGACCTAAATGTAAGGCAAGACACCATCAAACACTTAGAGGAAAACATAGGCAGAATACTCTATGACATAAATCACAGCAAGATCCTTTTTGACACACCTCCTAGAGAAATGGAAATAAAAACAAAAATAAACAAATGGGACCTAATGAAACTTAAAAGATTTTTCACAGCAAAGGAAACCATAACAAGATGAAAAGACAACCCTCAGAATGCCAGAAAATATTTGCAATTGAAGCAACTGACAAAGGATTAAACTCCAAAATTTACAAGCAGCTCATGCAGCTCAATACAAACAATCCAATCCAAAAATGGGCAGAAGACCTAAATACACATTTCTCCAAAGAAGATATACAGATTGCCAACAGACACTTGAAAGTATGCTCAATATCATTAATCATTAGAGAAATGCAAATCAAAACTACAATGAAATATCATCTCACACCGGTCAGAATGGCCGTCATTAATAAATCTGAAAACAATAAATGCTGGAGAGGGTGTGGAGAAAAGGGAACCCTTGAAGGAGATTCAACATGGTGGAAGAGTAAGACGTGGAGATCACCTTCCTCTCCACAAATACAACAGAAATACATCTACATGTATAACCGCTCCTACAGAACACCTACTGAACGCTGGCAGAAGACCTCAGCCCTCCCAAAAGGCAAGAAACTCCCCACGTACCTGCGTGGGGCAAAAGAAAAAAGAAGAAACAGAGTCAAAAGAATAGGGATGATACCTGCACCAGTGGGAGGGAGCTGTGAAGGAGAAAAGGTTTCCACACAGTAGGAAGCCCCTTCGTGGGCAGAGGCTCCGGTTGTGGAGGGGGAAGTTTCAGAGCTACGGAGGACAGCACAACAACAGGTGTATGGAGGGCAAAGTGGAGAGATTCCGAAAAGAGGATCGGTGCTGATCAGCATTCAGCAGCCCGAGAGACTGGTCTGCTCATGTGCTGGGACAGGTGGGGGCTGGAAGCTGAGGATCGGGCTTCAGTCGGATCCCAGGAGAGGACTGGGGTTGGCTGCGTGAATACAACCTGATGGGGCTAGTGTGCCACGGCTAGCCGGGAGGGAGTCCAGAAAAGAGTCTGGAGCTGCCAAAGAGGCAAGAGACTTTTTCTTGCCTCTGATTCCTGGTGCGTGAGAAGAGGGGATTAAGAGCACCACTTAAAGGAGCTCCAGAGATGGGTGCGAGCCACAGCTAACAGCGGAGACCACAGAGATGGGCATGGGATGCTAAGGCTGCTGCTGCAGCGACCAAGAAGCCTGTATGAAAGCACAGGTCACTGTCCACACCTCCCCACCCGGGAGCCTGTGCATCCCATTACTGCTAGGGTCCCGAGATGGAGGGACAACTTCCCTGGGAGAACGCACGGCACACCTCAGGCTGGCAAAGTCACACTGACCTCTGCCGCTGCAGGCTCGCCCCGCATCCGTACCACTCCCTTCCCCAGGCCTGAGTGAGCCATAGCCCCCAAATCAGCTGTTCCTTTAACCCCGTCCTGTCTGAGAGAAGAACAGATTCCCTCAGGCGACCTACATGGAGAGGCAGGTCCAAATCCATAGGTGAACACCAGGAATTGTGGGAAAAAAGAAGAGAAGGGGAAATTTCTCCCAGCAGCCTCAGGAGCAGAGGATTAAATCAGCACAATCAACTTGATGTACCCTGCCTCTGTGGAATACCTGAATAGACAATGAATCATCCAAAATTGAGAAGTCCCAATTGGACTTTGTGAGCAAAGATATATATATATATATATATATATATATATATATATATATATATATATATATATATACTTTTTTCTCTTTCTGTGAATGTGTAATCAACTGAAAACATTTAAGAAAATGGTAATAGGAACATACATATCAATAATTTACTTAAATGTAAATGGTTTAAATGCTCCAATCAAAAGACATAGACTGGCTGAATGGATACAGAAAAAGACCCGTATATATGCTGTCTACAACAGACCCACTTCAGACCTAAGGACACATACAGACTGAAAGTGAGGGTATGGAAAAAGATATTCTATGCAAATAGATATAAAAAACAAGATGAAGTAGCAATTCACATATCAGACAAAAGAGAGTTAAAAACAATGACTATTAGAAGAGACAAAGAAGGACACTACATAATGATCAAGGGAACAATCCAAGTAGAAGATATAAAAATTGTAAATATTTATGCACCATAGAAAGGAGCTCCTCAATACATAAGACAAATAGTAACAGCCTTAAAGGGGAAATTGACAGTAACATAATAATAGTATGGGAATATTAACACCCTGTTTCACAAATGCACAGGTCATCCAAAATGAAAATAAATAAGGAAACACAAGGTTTAAATCATACATTAAACAAGATGGACTTAATTGGTATTTATATGACATTGCATCCAAAAACAGCAGAATACAATTTCTTCTTAAGTGCTCATGGAACATTCTCCAGGATAGATCATATCTTGGGTCACAACTCAAGCCTTGATAATTTAAGAAATCTGAAATCACATAAAGTATTTTTTCCTACCCCAACACTATGAGACTAGATATCAATTACAGGAAAAATGTGTAAAACATACAAACACATGGATGCTAAACAATACGATACTAGATAATCAAGAGATTACTGAAGAAAGCAAAGAGGAAATTAAAAAATACCTAGAAACAAATAAGAATGAAAACACGACGACGCAAAATCTATGGGATGCACCACAAGCAGTTCTATGAGGGAAGTATATAGCAATACAATCCTACCTTAAGAAAAAAAAAATCTCAAATAAACAACACAACCTTACAACTAAAGGAATTAGGGAAAGAAGAACAAAAAAACCACAAAGTTAGCAGAAAGAAAGAAGACATAAAGATCAGATGACAAATAAATGAAGGAAATTATAGGAAAAATCAATAAAACTAAAAGCTGGTTCTTTGAGAAGATAAACAAAATTGATAAACCATTAGCCAGACTCATCAAGAAAAAAAGTGAGAAGACTCAAATCAATAGAATTAGAAATGAAAAAGGAGAAGTAACAACTGACACTGCAGAAATACAAAGGATCATGAGAGACTACTAAAAGCAACTCTAAGCCAATGAAATGGACAACCTGGAAGAAATGGACAAAGTCATAGAAATACACAACTTTCTGAGACTGAAACAGGAAGAAATACAAAATATGAACAATCCAATCACAAGAACTGAAATTGAAACTGTGATTAAAAATATTCCAAGAAAAAAAAGCCCAGGACCAAATGGATTCACAGGTGAATTCTATCAAACATTTAGAGAAGAGCTGTCACCTATGCTTCCCAAACTCTTCCGAAATAGAGCAGAGGGAGAAACACTCCCAAACTCATTCTAGAGGCCACGATCACCCTGATACAAAAACCAGACAAAGACATTACAAAGAAAGAAAACTACAGAGCAATATCGCTGATGAATATAGATGCAAATATCATCAACAAAATACTAGCAAACAGAAACCAACAGCACATTAAAATGATCATACACCATGATCAAGTGGGGTTTATCCCAGGAACATAAGGAATCTTAAATATATGCAAATTGATCAATGTGATACAGCATATTAACAAATTGAAGGAGAAATACCATATGATCATCTCAGTAGATGGAGAAAAAGCTTTGCACAAAAGTCAACACAGATTTATGATAAAAACCCTCCAGAAAGCAGGCATAGAGGGAAATTTCCTCAACATAATAGAGGCCATATATAACAAACACACAGTCAACATCATCCTCAATGGTGAAAAAGTGATACCATTTCCACTAGGATCAGGAACAAGACAAGGTTGCCCACTCTCACCACGGTTATTCAACAAAGTGTTGGAAATTTTAGCCACAGCAATCAGAGAAGAAAAAGAAACAAAAAGAATCCAAATTGGAAAAAAAAAGTGAAGATGTCACTCTTTGCAGATGACATGATAGTCTACATAGAGAATCCTAAATATGCTACCAGAAAACTACTAGAGCTAATGAATGAATTTGGTAAAGTAACAGGGTACAAAATTAATGCACAGAAATCTCTGGCATTCCTATACACTAATGATGAAAAATCTGAAAGTGAAATTAAGAAAACACTCCCATTTACCATTGCAGCAAAAAGAATAAAATATCTAGGAATAAACCTACCTAAGGAGACAAAAGACCTGTATGCAGAAAATTATAAGACACTGATGAAAGAAAGATGATACAAATAGATGGGGAGATTTACCATGTTCTTGGATTGAAAGAATGACCATTTTTAAAATGAATCTACTACCCAAAGCAATCTACAGATTCAATGAAATCGCTATCAAACTACCACTGGCATTTTTCACAGAACTAGAACAAAAAATTTCACAATCTGTATGGAAAGAAAAAAGACCCCTCATAGCCACAACAATCTTGAAAATGAAAAATGGAGCTGGAAGAATCAGGCTTGCTGACTTCAGACTACACTACAAGGTAAAGTAATCAAGACAGTATGTTACTGGCAAAGAAACAGAAATATAGATCAATGGAACAGGATAGAAAGACCAGAGATAAACCCATGCACATATGGTCACCTTATCTTTAATAAACAAGGCAAGAATATACAGTGGAGAAAAGACAGCCTCTTCAATAATTGGTGATGGGAGAATCGGACAGCTACATGCAAAAGAATGAAATTAGAACACTCCCTAACCCCATACACAAAAAGAAATTCAAAATGGATTAAAGACCTAAATGTAAGGCCAGATACTATCAAACTCTTAGAGGAAAACATAGGCAGAACACTCTATGCCATAAATCACAGCAAGATCCTTTATGACTGAACTCCTAGAGAACTGGAAATTAAAAAAAATAAATAAACAAATGGGACCTAATGAAACTTAAAAGCTTTTGCACAGCAAAGGAAACCATAAACAAGACCAAAAGACAAACTGCACAATGGCAGAAAATATTGCAAATGAAGCAACTGACAAAGGATTAATTTCCAAAATTTACAAGCAGCTCATGCAGCTCAACAACAAAAAAACAAACAACCCAATCCAAAAATGGGCAGAAAACCTAAATAGACATTTCTCCAAAGAAGATATACAGACTGCCAACTAACACATGAAAGAATGCTTAACACCATTAATCATTAGAGAAATGCAAATCAAAACTACAATGAGACATCATCTCACACCAGTCAGAATGGCCATCATCAAAAAATCTAGAAACAATAAATGCTGGTGAGGGTGTGGAGAAAAGGAAACACTCTTGCACTGCTGGTGGGAATGTGAATTGGTACAGCCACTATGGAGAACAGTATGGAGGTTCCTTACAAAACTACAAATAGAACTACCATATGACCCAGCAATCGCACTACTGGGCATATACCCTGAGAAAACCATAATTCAAAAAGAGTCATGTACCAAAATGTTCATTGAAGCTCTATTTACAATAGCCCAGAGATAGAAACAACCTATGTGTCCATCATCAGATGAACGGATAAAGAAGATGTGGCACATATATACAAAGGAATATTACTCAGCCATAAAAAGAAATGAAATTAAGCTATTTATAATGAGGTGGGTAGACCTAGAGAATGTCATACAGAGTGAAGTAAGTCAGAAAAAGAAAGACAAATACCATATGCTAACACATACATATGGAATTTAAGGAAAAAAATGTCATGAAGAACCTAGGGCTAAGACAGGAATAAAGACAGAAACCCACTAGAGAATGGAGTTGAGGATATGGGAAGTGGGAAGGGTAAGCTGTGACAAAACGAGAGGGAGGCATGGACATATATACACTACCAAACGTAAGGTAGATAGCTAGTGGGAAGCAGCTGCATAATAGCACAGGGAGATCAGCTCGGTGGTTTGTGACCACCTAGAGGGGTAGTATAGGGAGTGTGGAAGGGAGGGAGACACATGATGGAAGAGACATGGGAAAACATGTATATATATAACTGATTCACTCTGTTATAAAGCACAAACTAACACACCATTGTAAAGCAATTATATTCCAATAAAGATGTTTTAAAAAAGCATAATATATCTAGGAATAAACCTACCTAGGAGAAAAAAACCTGTATGCAGAATATTTTAAGATGCTGATGAAAGAAATTAAAGGTGATACAAATAGCTGGAAAGTTATACCGTTATCTTCGATTGGAAGAATCAACAATGTGAAAATGATTCTGCTACGCAAATTAAGCTATATATCCAATGCAATCCCTATCAAACTACTACTGGCATTTTTCACAGAACGAGAACAAAAAATTTCACAATTTGTATGGAAACACAAAAGAACACGAAAAGGCAAAGCAGTCTTGAGAAAGAAATCAGAGCTGGTGGAATCAGGCTTCCTGACTTCCGACTATACTCCAAAGCTACAGTAATCAAGACATTACGGTACTGGCACAAAAACAGAAATATACATCAATGGAACAGCATAGAAAGCCCAGAGATAAACACACGCACATATGTTCAACTTATCTTTGATAAAGGAGGCAAGAATATACAGTGGAGAAAAGGCAGCCTGTTCAATACGTGGTGCTCGGAAAACTGGACAGCTACATGTAAAAGAATGAAATTAAAACACTCCCTAACACCATACACAAAAAGAAACCAAAATGTATTAAAGACCTCAATGTAAGACCAGATACTATCAAACTTTTAGGAGAAAACATAGGCAGAACATTCAAGGACATAAATCAAAACAAGATCCTTTTTAGCCACCTCCTATACAAATGGAAATAAAAACAAAAATAAACAAATGAAAACTAATGAAATTCAAAAGGTTTTGCACAGCCAAGGAAACCTTCAACAAGACGAAAAGACAACCATCAGAATGAGAGAAAATATTTGCAAATGAAGCAGCTGTCAAAGGATTAATCTCCAAAATTTACATGCAGCTCATGCAGCTTAATAACAAAAAAACAAACAACCCAATCCAAAAATGGGCAGAAGACCTAAATAGACATTTCTCCAAAGAAGATACACAGACTGCCAACAAACACATGAAAGAATGCTCAACATCACTAATCATTAGAGAAATGCAAATCAAAACTACAATGATATATCATCTCACACCAGTCAGAATGGCCATCACCAAAAAATCTAGAAACAAAAAATGCTGGAGAGGGTGTGAAGAAAAGGGAACACTCTTGCACTGTTGGTGGGAATGTAAATTGATACAGCCACTGTGGAGAACAGTATGGAGGTTCCTTAAAAAACTGCAAATAGAACTACCATATGACCCAGCAATGCCACTACCGGGCATATACCCTGAGAAAATCATAATTCAAAAAGAGTCATGTACCAAAATGTTCATTGCCACTCTACTTACAATAGCCAGAACATGGAAGCAACCTACGTGTCCATCAACAGATGAATGGATAAAGAAGATGTGGCACATATATACAATGGAATATTACTCAGCCATAAAGAGAAACGAAATTGAGTTATTTGTAGTGAGGTGGTGTATATAAAGTCTGTCATACAGAGTGAAGTAAGTGAGAAAGAGAAAAACAAATATTGTATACTGACACATATATATGGAATGTCAGGAAAAACAAAATTCATGAAGAACCTAGAGGCAAGACGAGAATAAAGACACAGACCTACTAGAGAATGGACTTTAGGATATGGGGAGGGGGAAGGGTTAGTTGTGACAAAGTGAGAGAGTGGCATGGACTATATACACTACCAAACATAAAATAGATAGCTAGTGGGAAGTAGCCGCATAGCACAGGGAGATCAGCTCTGTGATTTGTGACCACCTAGAGGGGTGGTTTAGGGAGGGTGGGAGGCAGGGAGATGCAAGACTGAAGAGATATGGGGACATATGTATATGTATAACTGATTCAGTTTGTTAGAAATCAGAAAGTAACACACAATTTTAATGCAATTGTACTCCAATAAAGATGTTATGAAAGAAAGAAAAAGGTTTCAACAGCATTCTATACCCATTTATGTTAAAAACCCTACAGAAAGTAGGCATAGATGGAACTTACTTCAACATAATAAAGGCCATATATGACAAACCCACAGTCGATATCATTCTCAATGGTGAAAAACTGAAACCATTTCCTCTAAGATCAGGAGCAAGACAAGTTTGTCCACTCTCACCACTATTATTCAACGTAGTTTTGGAAGTTTTAGCCACAGAAGTCATAGAAGTAAAAGAAATCAAAATAATGCAAATTGGAAAAGAAGTAAAGCTGTCACTGTTTCCAGATGACATGATACTATACATAGAGAATCTTAAAGATGCTACCAGAAAACTACTAGAGCTAATCAATGAATTTGATAAAGTACCAGTATACAAAATTATTACACAGAAATCTCTCTCATTCCTGTACACAAATCATGAAAATTCTGAAAGAGACATTAATGAAACACTCACATTTACCATTGCAACAAAAAAATAAAATACATAGGAATAAATCTACCCAAGGAGACTAAAGACCTGTATGCAGAAAACTATAAGACACTGATGAAATAAATTAAAGATCATACAAACAGATGGAGAGATATGCCATGTTCTCGGATTTGAAGAATCACCATTGTGAAAATGACTATACTACCCAAAGCAATGTACAGATTCAATGCAATACCTATGAAACTACCAATGGCATTTTTCACAGAAGTAGAAGACATATTTCACAACCTGTATGGAAACACAAAAGATACCGAATAGCCAAAGCAATCTTCACAAAGAAAAATGGAGCTGGATACATCAGGCTTCCAGACTTAAGACTATAGTACAAAGCTACAGTAATCAAGACAGTATGGTACTGTCACAAAAACAGAAATATAGATCAATGGAATAGGATAGAAATCTCAGAGGTAAACCCCCACATATATGGTCACCTTATCTTTCATAAAGGAGGGAAGAATACAATGGAGAAGAGACAGACTCTTCAATAAATGTTGCTGGGCAGTCTGGACACTTGTATGTATAGTAATGAAATTAGAACACTCCATAACACCATACACAAAAATAAACTCAAAATTTATTAAAGGCCTAAATGTAAGGCCAGACACTGTCAAACTCTTAGAGGAAAATCTATGCAGAATCCTCCATGACTTAAATCACAGCAGGATCCTTTTTGACCCACCTCCTGGATTAATGGAAATAAAAACAAAATAAACAACTGGGACATAATGAAACTTAGAAGATTTTCCACAGCAAAGGAAACCATAAACAAGATGAAAAGACAACCCTCAGAATGGGAGACAATATTTGCAAATGAAGCAACTGACAAAGGATTAATCTCCAAAATATACAAGCAGTCATGCAGCTCAATAGCAAAAAGAAAAAACAACGCAATTCAAAAATGGGAAGAAGGACTAAATAGACATTTCTCCAAAAAAGTTATACAGATTGCCAACAAACACATGAAAGTAGGCTCAACATCACTAATCATTAGAGGAATGTAAATCAAAACTCCAATTTGCTATCACCTCACACTGGTCAGAATGTCCATCATGAAAATATCTACAAACAATAAATGCTGCAGTGGTTGTGGAGAAAAGGGAACCCTCTTGCACTGTTGGTCGGAATGTAAATTGATACAGTCACTATTGAGAACATTATGGAGGTTCCTTAACAAACTAAATATAGAACTACCATATGACCCAGCAATTGCACTACTGGGGATATGCCCTGAGAAAACCATAATTCAAAAAGAGTCATGGGAGGAACTTCAAGTTGGTGGAAGAATAAGACATGGAGATCAGCTTCCTCCCCACAAATACATCAGAAACTCTTCTAAATGTGGAACAACTCCTACAGAACACCTACTGAATGCTGGCAGAAGACCGCAGACCTCCCAAAAAGGAAAAAAACCTCCCCACGTACCTGGGCCAAAAGAAAAGACAGAGTCAAAAGAATAGGGACGCGACCTATAAGAGTGGGAGGGAGCTGTGAAGGTGGAAACGTTTCCACACACTAGGAAGCCCCTTCGTGGGTGGAGACCGCGGGTGGCAGTGGGGGGCATCTTCATAGCCACCGAGGGGAGCTCAGCAACAGGGGTGCAGAGGGCAAAGCAGAGAGATTGCTGCACAGAGGATTGATGCCCACCAGCACTCACCAGCCCAAGAGGCTTGTCTGCTCTCCCGCTGGGGTGGACTGGGGTTGGGAGCTGACGCTCCGACTTCGGTCTGAATCCTGGAAGAAGATGGAGGTTGGCTGCGTGAACACAGCCTGAAGGAGGCTAGTGCACCACGGCTAGCTGGGAGGGAGTCCAGGAAAATGTCTGGAACTGCCAAAGAAGCAAGAGACTTTTTCGTGCCTCTTTGTTCCCTGGTGCAGGAGGAGAAGGCATTAAGATCTCTGCTTGTAGCACAGGGAGATCAGCTCGGCGCTTTGTGACCACCTAGAGGGGTGGGATAGGGAGGGTGGGAGGCAGGGAGATGCAAGAGGGAAGAGATATGGGGACATATGTATATGTATAACTGATTCACTTTCTTATAAAGGAGAAACTGACACACCATTGTAAAGCAATTATACTCTACTAAAGATGTTAAAAAAAAAAAAACCCACAAGAAGATCGCTGCTTGAAGAGGCTCCAGAGACAGGCGGGATCCGCGGCTATCAGCGTGGACCCCAGAGAAGGGCATGAGACACGGTGGCTGCTGCTGCAGCCACCAAGAAGCCAGTGTGCAAGCACAGAGCACGATCCACAACTTCCCTCCCAGGAGCCTCTGCAGCCTGCCAATGCTAGGGTCCCATGTCCAGGGACAACTTACCCAGGAGAACACACAGCACACATAATGCTGTTGCAATGTCATACTGGCCTCTGCCGCCGCAGGCTTGCGCCGCACACCATAAACATCCCTCCCCCTGGCCTGAGTGAGTCAGAGCCCCAGAAGCACCTGTACCTTTAACCCCGTCCTGTCTGAGAGAAGAACAGAGGCCCTCAGGCGACCTACACGCAGAGGCAGGGCCAAATCCAAAGCTGAATCCCAGGAGGTGTGTGAACAAAGAAGAGAAAGGGAAATCTCTCCAAGCAGCCTCAGGAGCAGTGAATTAAATCTCCACAGTCAACTTAACGTACCCTGTATCTGTGGAAAACCTCAGTAGACAACGAATGATCAAAATTCAGGAGGTGGACTGTGGGAACAACGATATAGATATATTATTTCCCTCTTTCTCTATTTGTGAGTGTGTATGCATATGCATCTCTCTGTGATTTGTCTGTATAGCTTTGCTTTACCATTTGTCCTAGGGTCCTGTCATTCCATTTTTTTTTTTTAGTATAGTTTTCAACACTTTTTATCATGGGTGGATTTGTTTCTTGGTTGTTCTTTCTTTCTAAGTACTTAAAAATTTTTTAATACTTATTTTTGTTCTTAATTTTATAAATATTTTATTTCATTTTATCTTTTTCTTTCTTTCTTTCTTTTTATCTCCCTTTTATTCTGAGCCATATGGATGATGGACTCTTGGTGCTGGAACCAGGAGTCAGGGCTGTGCCTCTGAGGTAAGAAAGCCAAGTTCAGGAAATTGGTCCACCAGAGACCTCCAAGCTCCATGTAATATCAAACGGCAAAATATCCCAGAGATCTCCATCTCAACACCAACCGCACTCCACTCAACGACCAGTAAGCTACAGTGCAAGACACCCTATGCCAAAGAAGTAGTAAGACAGGAACACAACCCCATCCATTAGCACAGAGGCTGCCAAAAACCATAACAAGTCCACAGACACCTCAAAACACACTACCAGACGTGGACCTGCCCACCAGAAAGACAAGATCAAGCCTCATCAACCAGAACACAGGCACTAGTTCCCTACACCAGGAAGCCGAAACAAACCACTGTAACAACTTTAGCCACTGGGGACAGACACCAAAAACAACACAAACTACGAAACTGCAGGCAGTGAAAAGGAGACCACAATCACAGTAAGTTAAGAAAAAGGAGAAGACAGAGAGATACAGCAGATGAAGGAGCAAGGCAAAAACCCACCAGACCTATCAAATGAAGAGGAAATAGGCAGTATACCAAAAAATAATTCAGAATAATGATAGTAAAGATGATCCAAAATATTGGAAATAGAATGGAGAAAATACAAGAAATGTTTAACAAGAACCTAGAAGAACTAAAGAGCAAACAAACAGAGAAGAACAACACAATAAAGAACTTAAATATTCTCTAGAAGGTTTATCAATTTTGTTTATCTTCTCAAAGAAACGGCTTTTAGTTTTATTGATATTTGCTATCATTTCCTTCATTTCTTTTTCATTTATTTCTGATCTGATCTTTAAGATTTCTTTCCTTCTGCGAACTTTGGGGTTTTTTTGTTCTTCTTTCTCTAATTGCTTTAGGTTCAAGGTTAGGTTGTTTATTTGAGATGCTTCCTGTTTCTTTTTTTTACATCCTTATTAAAGTATCATTGCTTTACAATGGTGTGTTAGTTTCTGCTTTATAACAAAGTGAATCAGTTATACATATACATATGTTCCCATATCTCTTCCCTCTTGTGTCTCCCTCCCTCCCACACGCCCTATTGCACCCCTTCAGGCGGTCAAAAAGCACCGAGCTTATCTCCTTGTGCTATGCGGCTGCTTCCCACTAGCAATCTACCTTACATTTGGTAGTGTATATATGTCCATGCCTCTCTCTCGCTTTGTCACAGTTTACCCTTCCTCCTCCCCATATCCTCAAGTCCATTCTCTAGTAGGTCTGAGTCTTTATTCCTGTCTTACCCCTAGGTTCTTCATAACATTTTTTTCTTAAATTCCATATATATGTGTTAGCGTACGGTATTTGTCTTTCTCTTTCTGACTTACTTCACTCTGTATGACACACTCTACGTCTATCCACCTCATTACAAATAGCTGAATTTCATTTCTTTTTATGGCTGAGTAATATTCCATTGTATATATGTGCCAAGTCTTCTTTATCCATTCATCCGATGATTGACACTTAGGTTGTTTCCATCTCTGGGCTATTGTAAATAGAGCCGCAATGACCATTTTGGTTCATGACTCTTTTGAATTATGGTTTTCTCAGGGTATATGCCCAGTAGTGGGATTGATGGGTCATATGGTACATCTATTTGTATTTTTTAAGAACCTCCATACTGTTCTCCATAGTGGCTGTACCAATTCACATTCCCACCAGCAGTGCAAGAGTGTTCCCTTTTCTCCACACCCTCTCCAGCATTTATTGTTTCTAGATTTTTTATGATGACGGTTCTGACTGGTATGAGATTATATCTCATTGTAGCATTGATTTGCATTTCTCTAATGATTAATGATGTTGAGCATTCTTTCATGTGTTTGTTGGCAGTCTGTATATCTTCTTTGGAGAAATGTCTATTTAGGTCTTCTGCCCATTTTTGGATTGTGTGGTTTGTTTTTTTTTGTTATTGTGCCACATGAGCTGCTTATAAATTTTGGAGGTTAATCCTTTGTCAGCTGCTTCATTTGCAAATATTTTCTCCCACTCCGAGGGTTGTCTTTTGGTCTTGTTTATGGTTTCCTTTGCTGTGCAAAAGCTTTTAAGTTTCATTAGGTCCTATTTGTTTATTTTTGTTTTTATTTCCATTTCTCTAAGTGGTGGGTCTAAAAGGATCTTGCTGTGATTTATATCATAGAGTGTTCTGCCTGTTTTCCTCTAAGAGTTTGATAGTTTTTGGCCTTAAATTTAGGTCTTCAATTCATTTTGAGATTATTTTTGTGTATGGTGTTATGAAGTGATCTAATCTCAAACTTTTACATGTACCTGTCCAGTTTTCACAGCACCATTTACTGAAGAGGCTGTCCTTTCTCCTCTGTACATTCCTGCCTCCTTTATCAAAGATAAGATGAACATAGGTGCGTGGGTTTATCTCTGGGCTTTCTATCCTGTTCCATTGACCTATCTTTCTGTTTTTGTGCCAGTACCATACTGTCTTGATTACTGTAGCTTTGTAATATAGTCTGAAGTCAGGGAGCCTGATCGCTTCAGCTCCATTTTCGTTCTCAATAGTACTTTGGCTATTTGGGGTCTCTCGTGTTTCCATACAAATTGTGCAATTTTTTGTTCTAGTTCTGTAAAAAATGACAGTGGTAGTTTGATAGGGATTGCATTGATTCTGTAGATTGCTTTGGGTAGTAGAGTCATTTTCACAATGTTGATTCTTCCAATTCAGGAACATGGTATATCTCTCCATTTATTTGTATCATCTTTAATTTCTTTCATTAGTGTCTTATAATTTTCTGAACACAGGGCTTTTGTCTCCTTAGGTAGGTTTATTCCTAGATATTTTATTCTTTTTGCTGCAATGGTAAATGGGAGTGTTTTCTGGATTTCATTTTCAGACTTTTCATCATTAGTGTATAGGAATGCCAGAGATTTCTGTGCATTAATTTTGTATCCTGTTACTTTACCAAATACATTGATTAGCTCTAGTAGTTTTCTGGTATCATCTTTAGGATTCTCTACATATTGTACCATGTCATCTGCAAAGAGTGACAGCTTTACTTCTTCTTTTCCGATTTGGATTCCTTTTTTTCCCTCTACTTCTCTGATTGTTGTGGCTAAAACTTCCAAAACTATGTTGAATAAGAGTGGTGAGAGTGGGCAACCTTGTCTTGTTCCTGATCCTAGTGGAAATGCTTCCCGTTTTTCACCATTAAGGACGATGTTGGCTGTGGGTTCGTCATATATGGCCTTTATTATGTTGAGGAAAGTTCTCTCTATGCCAACTTTCTTTAGGATTTTTATCATAAATCGGTGTTGAATTTTGTCAAAAGCTTTCTCTGCATCTACTGAGATGATCATATGGATTTTCTCCTTCAATTTGTTAATATGGTTTATCACTTTGATTAATTTGTGTATACTGAAGAATTCTTGCATTCCTGGAATAAACCCCACTTGATCATGGTGTATGATCCTTTTAATGTGCTGTTGGATTCTGTTTGCTAGTATTTTGTGGAGGATTCTTGCATCTATGTACATCAGTGATATTGGCCTGTAGTTTTCTTTCTTTGTGACATCCTTGTCTGGTTTTGGTGTCAAGGTGATGGTGGCCTCGTAGAATGAGTTTGGGAGTGTTCCTCCCTCTGCTATATTGTGCAAGATTTTGAGAAGGATAGGTGTTAGCTCTTCTCTAGATGTTTGATAGAATTCGCCCGTGAAGCCATCTGGTCCAGGGCTTTTGCTTGTTGGAAGACTTTTAATCACAGTTTCAATTTCAGTGCTTGTGATTGGTCTGTTCTTATTTTCTATTTCTTCCTGATTCAGTCTTGGCACTTTGTGCATTTCTAAGAATTTGTCAATTTCTGTCTGGTTGTCTATTTTATTGGCATAGATTTGCTTGTAGTAATCTCTCATGATCTTTTGTATTTCTGCTCTGTCAGTTGTTACTTCTCCTTTGCATTTCTAATTCTATTGATTTGAGTGTTCTCCCTTTTTTTCTTGATGAGTCTGGCTAATGGTTTGTCAATTTTATTTATCTTCTCAAAGCACCAGCTTTTAGTTTTATTGATATTTTCTATTGTTTCCTTCATTTCTTTTTCACTGATTTCTGATCTGATTTTTATGATTTCTTTCCTTCTGCTAACTTTGGTTTTTTTTTGTTCTTCTTTCTCTAATTGCTTTAGGTGCAAGTTTAGGTTGTTTATTCGAGATGTTTCCTGTTGCTTAAGGTAGGATTGTATTGCTATAAACTTCTCTCTTAGAACATTTTGCTGCATCCCATAGGTTTTGGGTCATCGGGTCTTCGTTTTAGTTTATTTCTAGGCACTTTTTGATTTCCTCTTTGATTTCTTCAGTGATCACTTGGTTATTAAGTAGAGTATTGTTAGCCTCCATGTGTTTGTATTTTTTACAGATCTTTTCCTGTAATTGATATCTAGTCTCATAGCATTGTGGTCAGAATAGATACTTGATACGATTTCAATTTTCTTAAATTTACCAAGGCTTGATTTCTGACCCAAGATATGATGTACCCTGGAGAATGTTCCAGGAGCACTTGTGAAAAATGTGTATTCTGTTGGTTTTGGATGGTATGTCCTATAAATATCCATTCAGTCCATCTTGTTTAACGTATCATTTAAAGCTTGTGTTTCCTTATTTATTTTCATTTTGGATGATCTGTCCATTGTTGAAAGGGGGGTGTTAAAGTCCCCAAATATGATTGTGTTACTGTGGATTTCCACTTTTATGGCTGTTAGTATTTGCCTTATGTATTGAGGTGCTCCTATGTTGGGTGCATAAATAATTACAATTGTTATATCTTCTTCTAGGATCAATCTCTTGATCATTATGTAGTGTCCTTCTTTGTCTCTTGTAATAGTCTTTATTTTAAAGGCAATTTTTTCTGATAGGACAATTGCTACTCTAGTTTTCTTTTGATTTCAATTTTCATGGAATATCTTTTTCTATCCCCTAACTTTCTGTCTGTATGTGTCCCTAAGCCTGAAGTGGGTGTCTTGTAGAGAGCATATATATGGGTCTTGTTTTTGTATCCATTTTGCCAGTCTGTGTCTTTTGGTGGGAGCACTTAATCCATTTACGTTTAAGGTAATTATCAATATGTATGTTCCTATTCCCATTTTCTTAATTGTTTTGCATTTGTTAATGTATGTCTTTTCCTTCTCTTGTGTTTCTTGCCTAGAGAAGCTCCTTTAGAATTTGTTGTAAAGCTGGTTTGGTGGTGCTGTACTCTCTCAGCTGTTGCTTGTCTGTAAAGCTTTTAATTTCTCCATCAAATCTGAATGGGGTACTTGCTGGGTAGAGTAATCTTGGTTTTAGGATTTTCTCCTTCATCCCTTTAAATATGTCCTGCCACTCCCTTCTGGCTTGCAGAGTTTCTGCTGCAAGATCAGCTGTTAACCTTATGGGGATTCCCTTGTGTGTTATTTGTTGTTTTTCCCTTGCTGCTTTTAATATGTTTCCTTAGTATTTAATTTTTGATAGTTTGATTAATGTGTCTTGGCATGTTTCACCTTGGATTTATCCTGTATGGGACTCTCTTCCTGGACTTAATTAACTATTTCCTTTCCCATATTAGAGAAGTTTTCAACTATAATCTCTTTTAATATTTTCTCAGTCCCTTTCTTTTTCTCCTCTTCTTCTGGGACACCTATAATTCGAATGTTGGTGTGTTTCATGTTGTCTCAGAGGTCTCTGAGACTGTCCTTAATTATTTTCATTCCTTTTTCTTTATTCTGCTTTGCAGTAGTTATTTCCACCATTTTATCTTCCAGGTCTATTATCCGTTCTTCTGCCTCAGTTATTTTGCTATTGATCCCTTTGAGGGTATTTTTAATTTCATGCATTGTGTTGTTCATCATTGCTTCTTTCCTGTTTAGTTCTTCTAGGTCCTTGTTGAATGTTTCTTGCATTTTCTCTATTCTATTTCCAAGATTTTGGATCATCTTTACTATCATTTTCCTGAATTCTTTTTCAGGCATATTGCCTATTTCCTCTTCATTTGTTAGGTCTGGTGGGTGTTTACCTTGCTCCTTCATGTGCTATGTGTTTTTCTCTCTTCTCATTTTGCTTATCTTACTGTGTTTGGGGTCTCCTTTTCACAGGCTGCAGGTTCGTAGTTCCCATTGTTGTTGGTTTCTGTCCCCAGTGGCTAAGGTTGGTTCAGTGGGTTGTGTAGGCTTCCTGGTGGAGGGGACTAGTGCCTGTGTTCTGGTGGATGAGGCTGGATCTTGTCTTTCTGGTGAGCATGTCCATGTCTGGTGGTGTGTTTTGGGGTGTCTGTGGCCTTATTATGATTTTAGGCAGCCTCTCTGCTAATGGATGGGGTTGTGTTACTCTCTTGCTAGCTGTTTGGCATCGGGTATCCAGCACTGTAGCTTGCTTGTCGTTGAGTTTAGCTGGGTATTGGTTTTGAGGTGGAGATCTCTGGGAGATTTTTGCCATTTGATATTTCGTGGATCTGGGAGGTCTCTGGAGGACCAGTGTCCTGAATTTGGATCTCCCACCTCAGAGGCACAGCACTGACTCCTGGTTGGAGGACCAAGAGCCTTTCATCTGCACGGCTGAGAATAAAAGGTAGAAAATGTAGAAAGAAAGAAAGAAGGAAAGAAAGAAAGAAAGTGGATAAAATAAAATAAAATAAAGTAAGATAAAATAAAGTTACTAAAAGAAAATATTAAAAAAATTATTAAGAAAAAAATTGTTTTAAGTGAAAACAAACAAACAAAACGGATGGACAGAACCTTAGGACAAATGGTGAAAGCCAAGCTATACAGACAAAATCTCACACAGAAGTATATACATACACACTCACAAAAATTGGAAAACAGGAAAAAATAATATAACTTGCTCTCAAAGTCCACCTCCTTAATTTGGGATGATTCGTTGTCTATTCAGGTATTCCACAGATGCAGGGTGCATCAAGTTGATTGTGGAGATCTACTTCACTGATCCTGAGGCTGCTGGGAGAAATTTCCCTTTCTCTTCTTTGTTCGCACTGCTCCGGGGATTCAGCTTTGGATTTGGCCCAGCCTCTGTGAGTAGGTTGCCTGAGGGCATCTGTTCTTCGCTCAGACAGTACGGTGTTATAGGATCAGCTGATTCGGAGGCTCTGGCTCACTTACGCTGGGGTGAGGGAGACATACGGCTGCAGGGCGAGCTTGTGGCGGCAGTGGCCAGCGTATCATTGCAGCAGCCTGAAGCGCACTGTGCTTTCTCCTGGGGAAGTTTTCCCTGCATCATCGGACCCTGGCAGTGGCAGGCTGCACAGGCTTCTGGGAGGGGAGGTGTGGATAGTGACCTGTGTTCACACACAGGATTTTTGGTTGTGGCAGCAGCAGCCTTAGCATCTCATGCCCGTCTTTGTGGTCTGCGCTGATAGACGTGGCTCACGCCCGTCTCTGGAGCTCCTTTAAGCAGCACTCTTAATCCCCTCTCCTAGCACACCAGGAAACAAAGAGGGAAGAAAATGTGTCTTGACTCTTCATCAGGTACAGGGTTTATCCCTGACTCCCTTCCAGCTAGCCATGGTGCACTAACCCCTTTAGGCTGTGTTCACATGCCCAACCCCAGTCCTCTCTCTGGGATCCAGCTGAAGGCCAATCCCCAGCTCCCAGCCCCTCCCCTCTCCAGCGGGAGAGCAGACAAGCCTCCCGGGCTGGTGAGTGCTGGTTGGCAACGATCATCTGTGCGGGAATCTCTCCGCTTTTCCCTCTGCACCCCTGTTGCTGTGCTCTCCTCTGAGGCTCCAATGCTGCTCCCCTCCGCCACCCGCAATCTCCATCCTCGAAAGGGCTGCCTAGTGTGTTGATACCTTTCCTCCTTCACAGCTCCCTCCCACAGGTGCAGGTCCCATCCTTACTCTTTTGTCTGTTTTTTTCTTTTTTCTTTTGCCCTACACAGTTACGTGGGGGAGTTTCTTGCCTTTTGGGAGGTCTGAAGTCTTCTGCCAGCGTTCAGTTGGTGTTCTATAGGAGCAGTTCCACGTGTAGATGTATTTCTGATGTATCTGTGAGGAGGAAGGTGATCTCCACGTCTTCCTCTTCCACAGTCTTCCTCAATTACCCCTCATTTCCTATTTCAGAAGCTTCTAGATGCAAATCAAAGTAAGCATTCCATTCAGTCTGTTTGATCTTACAGCTGGCTTTTTCTAACTGTGCATGAGAAAATAGCAGCTTTCGAATATCAAAAGAACGAATATTTGGCCGTTTCAGGTTGAGATCTCCTTTAGTATAATTTCCCAAATTAAGTAGGTATTTGTAAGTATGTGTTTTGTATGTACCTATACCTGTCTGGGGTGTTAGTCAGAGGCTGGTTTTCTCACGCCCTTTTTTTCTGTGTTTGAAAGGCTCTATTTCCTTTTTTTTTTAAACATCTTTATTGGGGTATAATTGCTTTACAATGGTGTGTTAGTTTCTGCTTTATAACAAAATGAATCAGTCATACATAAACATATGTTCCCATATGTCTTCCCTCTTGCGTCTCCCTCCCTCCCACCCTCCCTATCCCACCCCTCCAGGCTGTCACAAAGCACCGAGCCAATATCCCTGTGCCATGTGGCTGCTTCCCACTAGCTATCTACCTTACTACGTTTGTTAGTGTGTATATGCCCATGACTCTCTCTCGCCCTGTCACAGCTCACCCTTCCCCCTCCCCATAACCTCAAGTCCGTTTCTATTTCCTATTTTAATGTTGAACTTTGGGATAAAATTCACTAATGAAGTTGTGTAGTGGGCCAGTGTGCTGCTTGTGAGCTTAACTCCTCTAGGTGTCACCCTAGAGTGGTTTCAGCCCTCTTACGTGTCTCAATTTTTCCCTTCGGTGGTCTAAGACCACCACAGGTGCTTGGATCACTGAATGGCCAATTCTTATAGTGACCCCTGTATTAGCAAGTCTTTTAATTAATGAGTGGGTTTCCCTATGGGACCACTGCACAGTTGAGGACTCTGCTTCCACCACTCCCGTAAATGTCTCAGTCACCTGAGAAAGTCGTAACCAACCGGGAGGAGTCTTGTCCCTTTTCTTCAGAGCAAGGCTCTCATGTAATATCTTCACTTTTATCCCAAAAAATTCTATTAAGGCAGCCAAACTGAGGAAAAGTGTCAGATCAGCCTCTTATCTAACCACTCAGCCCAGACCACTCAGTCTCCTACAACTGAGAAAACCCCGGTATCTTTCAGCCACCCCCCATCAGTATCTTTCAACTGGGTTGGTATTCTTCAGTATCTTTCAACCAAGCACCCCCTCCCCAGTATGTTTCAACTGGGTGGGTATACCCTGGTATCTTTCATCTGCCTCCCCCCCAGTACCTTTCAACTGGGGGAGTGGGACAGGTACGTGTTATAAACGAATAAATAAAACTCAGGATAATCAACTAATATGGGAGATCCAAGAACCAGGACAGTCTTACCCAAATTCGTCTGGACTCTCTGAGGAGGCAGACGGGCACAAGCTCTGGTTCCTCATACAGTTCAGGTAAAGGAGATAAGTCCACTCTGGGTCCCATATCTGTGGTAGCCATAACTGTTGACTGAAAAAAATGTACAACATGAGAGTTGTGAGTTAAGTTTTATTTGGGGCAAAAAGAGGACTATAACCTGGGAGGCAGCGTTTCAGCTAGCTCTGAGAAACTACTTGAAAGAGGTAGGGGTGAAGGTCAGTATATATGTGATTTTGGTGAAGGGGAAGAACATGTAATCAAGCACATATTTTTTACAGAAGGTTACTGCTAGTCACGAGGAAGAGACGTCACCATGAAGGATTTTAGTGCTTTTCTAGATATTAGAAGATGCAAGAATTGGGCTCATAAAGTCATCTCCTGAAAATATCTATCTGAAGACCTGTTCTTCCAGTTTTTCCCACACAGAGTGCCTCATTCCTGATCTCCACCCTGAACTCCTTTCAGGGGGTGTTGAAGGTCAGCAGCTGCAGCAGTTAACTTGATCCTTGTAGAGGTAGATGGCAAGTGCAAATTTGTAGATCACAGGCTATTATGATGTGTCAATGTAGGTTCATCAATTGTAACAAATGCACCACTCCGGTGAGGGATGTTAATAATGGGGGAAGGTATGCATGTGGGGCAGGGTATACATGGGAAATATCTGTACCTTCTTAATTTTACTGTGAGGTTAAAACTGCTCTAGAAAAATAAAATCTTTAATTAAAACAATAATGGATAATGGGCTTGGTAGACTATTTGTTTATTATATTTGTAACATGACTTGGGAAGATGGAAGTATTCCTATTGCCTGTGGTTTAATGTGTAGGAATAATATATCTTACGTTCCAAGCTCCACATGTTGATTATACATTAGGTATCAATTGGAAAATAAAACTGAAGAATAACTCTGAAATTGTAATGCACTTAGAAAAACAAGCTGCTAAATGAAATCAACTTATTATATAAAGTTGTTATAGGATGATGGATAACTTGTGTGTTGCTAATCAAGAACCCACTCTAACTATACATGAGTGGTATGATATCTTCAAAGGCTACTCACCTAAAGCTAATTTTCTTTTAAATTCAACCTGTAATAATATTAATCATTACTTTTTTAGATATGTTGCTTTGGCCTTTTTGGATACACAGAAAATTAAGAACATCCCAAAGAGAAATCAGCCCTGTAATGCAAATTATATCAAAACTCTGATATCAGATTTTATCAAAAGGGGGAATAATTGTGAGAAAAGTAAACTTACCTAACCTTACTGAGGAATGTTAAAGGATGGGACTAATCATATGTACTAGATACACTGTTAGGGGCAACTGTAGGAGGTACTGATAAAGGAATTATGAAGAACAAATATTGGAGTAAGCCTGATAAAGGAATTATGAAGAACAAATATTGGAGTAAGCCCGATAAAGAATTATAAAAAACAGGATGTCATAGGAAGCTCAATAAAACTTCTGACATAAATTGAGTAACTGTTGACTGTTCACTAAAAGAAGGAATGTTGGGGGACAAGGGGAAAATGATGGAAAAGTAAGACGTGGAGATCACCTTCCTCCCCACAGATACACCAGAAATACATCTACAGGTGGAACAGCTCCTACAGAACACCTACTGAACACTGGCAGAAGACCTCAGACCTCCCAAAAGGCAAAAAACTCCACACGTGCCTGGGTAGGGCAAAAGAAAAAGGAATAAACAGAGACAAAATGATAGGGACGGGACCTGCACCAGTGGGAGGGAGCTGTGAAGGATGAAAGGTTTCCACACACTAGAAGCCCCTTCGCGGGTGGAGACTGCGGCTGGCGGAGGGGGAAGTTTTGGGGCCGTGGAGGAGAGCAAAGCAACAGGGGTGCAGAGGGCAAAGTGGAGAGATTCCCGCACAGAGGATCGGTGCCGACCAGCACTCACCAGCCCGAGAGGCTTGTCTGCTCACCCGTCGGGGTGGGCAGGGCTGGGAGCTGAGGCTTGGGCTTCGGTCAGTGCGCAGGGAGAGGACTGGGGTTAGCAGCGTGAACACAGCCTGCAGGGGGTTAGTGCACCACAGTAGCTGGGAGGGAGTCCGGGGAAAAGTCTGGACCTGGCGAAGAGGCAAGAGACTTTTTCTTCACTCTTTGTTTCCTGGTGCGCGAGGAGAGGGGATTAAGAGCACTGCTTAAAGGAGCTCCAGAGACGGGCGCGAGCCGCGGCTAACATTGCGGACCCTAGAGACGGGCATGAGATGCTAAGGCTGCTGCTGCCGCCACCAAGAAGCCTGTGTGCGAGCACAGGTCACTATCCACACCTCCCCTCCCGGGTGCCTGTGCAGCCCGCCACTGCCAGGGGCCCGGGATCCAGGGACAACTTCCCAAGGAGAACGTATGGAGAGCCTCAGGCTGGTGCAACGTCATGCCAGGCTCTGCCACCGAAGGTTCTCCCCGCACTCCGTGCCCCTCCTTCTCCCAGGCCTGAGTGAGCCAGAGTCCCCGAGTCAGCTGCTCCTTTAACTGTGTCCTGTCTGAGCGAAGAACACATGCCCTCTGCCAACCTACACACAGAGGCGGGGCCAAACCCAAAGCTGAGTCCCTGGGAGCTGTGAGAACAAGGCAGAGAAAGGAAAATCTCTCCCAGCAGCCTCAGAAGCAGCGGATTAAAGGTCCACAATCAACTTGATATACCTGCATCTGTGGAATATATGAAAAGACGACGAATCATCCCAAATTGAGGAGGTGGACTTTGAGAGCAAGATTTATGATTTTTTCCCTTTTTCCTCTTTTTGTGAGTGTGTATGTGTATGCTTCTGTGCGAGATTTTGTCTATATAGCTTTGCTTCCACCAGTTGTCCTAGAGATCTACCCATCTGTTTTTTAAAAAATTTTTTCTCTTAATAATTATTTTTATTTAAAAAATTTATTATATTTTATCTTACTTTATTTTACTTCATCTTCTTTGTTTCTTTCTTTCCTTCCTTCCCTCCTTCCTTCCTTCTTTCCTCCCTCCTCCTTCCTTCATTTCTTTCTTTCTTTCTTTCTATGTCTACTACTTATTTCTTTCTATTTTTTCTCCCTTTTATTCTGAGCCATGTGGATGAAATGCTCTTGGTGTTGCAGCCAGCAGTCAGTGGTCTACCTCTGAGGTGGGAGAACCAACGTCAGGACACTGGTCCACAAGACACCTCCCAGCTACACATAATATCAAACGGCGAAAATAGCCCAGAGATCTCCATCTCAACACCAGCACCCAGTTACACTCAACGACCAGCAAGCTACAGTGCTGGACACCTTATGCCAAACAACAAGCAAGACAGGAACACAACCCCACCCATTAGCAGAGAGGCTGCCTAAAATCATAATAAGGCCACAGACACCCCAAAACACACCACCAGACGTGGAGCTGCCCACCAGCAAGACTAGATCCAGCCTCATCCACCACAACACAGGCACTAGTCCCCTCCACCAGGAAGCCTACAGAACCCACTGAACCAACCGTAGCCACTGGGGACAGAAACCAAAAGCAACAGGAACTACGAAACTGCAGCCTGCAAAGAGGAGACCCCAAACACAGTAAGATAAGCAAAATGAGAAGACAGAAAAACACACAGCAGATGATGGAGCATGAAAAAAACCCACCAGACCTAACAAATGAAGAGGAAATAGGCAATCTGCCTGAAAAAGAATTCAGAATAATGATAGTAAAGATGATCCAAAATCTTGGAAATGGAATAGACAAAATGAAAGATACATTTAACAAGGACCTAGAAGAAGTAAAGATGAAACAATGATGAAGAACACAATAAATGAAATTAAAAATACTCTAGATGGGAGCAATAGCAGAATAACTGAGGCAGAAAAACGGATAAGTGACCTGGAAGATAAAACAGTGGAAATAATTACTGCAGAGCAGAATAAAGAAAAAGAATGAAAAGAACTGAGGACAGTCTCAGAGACTTCTGAGACAACATTAAACGCACCAACATTTGAACTAAAGGGGTTCCAGAAGAAGAAGAGAAAAAGAAAGGGACTGAGAAAATATTTGAAGAGGTTATAGTTGAAAATTTCCCTAATATGGGAAAGGAAATATTTAATCAACTCCAGGAAGCACAGAGAGTCCCATACAGGATAAATCCAAGGAGAAATATGCCAAGACACATATTAATCAAACTGTCAAAAGTTAAATACAAAGAAAACATATTAAAAGCAGCAAGGGAAAAACAACAAACAACACACAAGGGAACGCCCATAAGGTTAACAGCTGATCTTACAGCAGAAACTCTGCAAGCCAGAAGGGACTGGCAGGACATATTTAAAGTGATGCAGGAGAAAAACCTGCAACGAAGATTACTCTACACAGCAAGGAGCTCATTCAGATTTGATGGAGAAATTAAAAGCATTACAGACAAGCAAAAGCTGAGACAGTACATCACCAACAAACCAGCTATACAACAAATGCTAAAGGAACTTCTCTAGGCAAGAAACACAAGAGAAGGAAAAGACCTACAAAAACAAACACAAAACAATTAAGAAAATTGGAATAGGAACATGCATAACAATAATGACCTTAAATGTAAATGGACTAAACGTTCCCACCAAAAGACAGAGATTATGCTGTCTACAAGAGAGCCATGTCATACCTAGAGACACATACAGACTGAAAGTAAGGGGATGGAAAAAGATATTCCCTGTAAATGGAACCAAAAGAACGCTGGAGTAGCAATTCTCATACCAGACAAAATATACTTTAAAATAAAGACTGTTAGAAGAGACAAACAAGGACACTACATAATGATTAAGGGATCCATCCAAGAAGAAGATATAACAATTGTAAATATTTATGCACCCAACATAGGAGCCCCTCAATACATAAGGCAAATACTAACAGCCATAAAAGGGGAAATCGACAGTAACACATTCATAGTAGGGGACTTAAACACCCCACTTTCACCCATGGACAGATCATCCAAAATGGAAATAAATAAGGAAACACAAGCTTTAAATGATACATTAAACAAGATGGACTTAATTGATATTTATAGGAAATTCCATCCAAAAACAACAGAATATACATTTTTCTCAAGTGCTCATGGAACATTCTCCAGGATAGATCATATCTTGGGTCACAAATCAAGCCTTGGTAAATTTAAGAAAATTGAAACTGTATCAAGTATCTTTTCCGACAACAATGCTATGAGACTAGATATCAATTACAGGAAAATTCTGTAAAAAATACAAACACATGGAGGCTAAACAATACACTACTTAATATCGAAGTGATCACTGAAGAAATCAAAGAGGAAATGAAAAAAATACCTAGAAAAAAATGACAATGGACACACGACGACCCCAAACACATGGGATGCAGCAAAAGCAGTTCTAAGAGAGAAGTTTATAGGAATACAATCCTACCTTAAGCAACAGGAAGCATCTCGAATAAACAACCTAACTTTGCACCTAAAGCAATTAGAGAAATAAGAAAAAAAACACCCCAAAGTTAGCAGAAGGAGAGAAATCATAAATATTCAGATCAGAAATCAATGAAAAAGAAATGAAGGAAATGATAGCAAAGATCAATAAAATGAAAAGCTGATTCTTTGAGAAGATAAACAAAATTGATAAACCATTAGTCAGCCTCATCAAGAAAAAAAGAGAGAAGATTCAAATCAATAGAATGAGAAATGAAAAAGGAGAAGTAACAACTGACACTGCAAAAATACAAAAGATCATGAGAGATTACTACAAGCAACTGTATGCCAATAAAATGGACAACCTGGAAGAAATGGACAAATTCTTAGAAATGCATAATTTGCCAATACTCAATCAGGAAGAAATAGAAAATATGAATAGACTAATCACAAGCACTGAAATTGAAACTGTGATTAAAAATCTTCTAACAAACAGAAGCCCGGGACCAGATGGCTTCATAGCTGAATTCTATCAAACATTTAGAGAAGAGCTAACACCTATTCTCCATAAACTCTTCAAAATATAGCAGAGGGAGGAACACTCCCATATTCATTCTACGAGGCCACCATCACCTTGATACCAAAACCAGACAAGGATGTTACAAAGAAAGAAAACTACAGGCCAATATCACTGATGAACATAGATGCAAAAATCCTCCAGAAAATACAAGCAACAAGAATCCAACAGCATATTAAAAGGACCATACAACATGATCAAGTGGGGTTTATTCCAGGAATGCAAGGATTCTTCAATATATGCAAATCAATCAACGTGATACACCACATTCACGAATTGAAGGAGAAAAACCATATGATCATCTCAATAGATGCAGAGAAAGCTTTTGACAAAATTCAACACCGATTTATCATAAAAACCATGCAGAAAGTGGGCATAGAGGGAACTTTCCTCAACATAATAAAGGCCATATATGACAAACCAACAGCCAACATTGTCCTAAATGGTGAAAAACTGAAAGCATTTCCACTAAGATCAGGAAGAAGACAAGGTTGCCCACTCTCACCACTCTTACCCAACATAGTTGTGGAAGTTTTAGCCACAGCCATCAGAGAAGAAAAGGAAAAAAAAGGAATCCAAATTGGAAAAGAAGAAGTAAAGCTGTCACTGTTTGCAGATGACATGATACAATACATATAGAATCCTACAGATGCTACCAGAACACTACTAGAGCTAATGAATGAATTTGGTAAAGTAGCAGGATACAAAATTAATGCACAGAAATCTCTGGCATTCCTATACACTAATGATGAAAAATCTGAAAGTGAAATCAAGAAAACACTCCCATTTACCATAGCAACAATAAGAATAAAATATCTAGGAGTAAACCTATGTAAGGAGAAAAAAGACCTCTATGCAGAAAATTATAAGACACTGATGAAAGAAATGAAAGATGATACAAATAGATGGAGAGATATACCATGTTCTTGGATTGGAAGAATTAACGTTGTGAAAATGACTCTACTACCCAAAGCAATCTACAGATTCAATGCAATCCCTACCAAACTACCACTGGCATTTTTCACAGAACTAGAACAAAAATTTTCACAATTTGTATGGAAACACAAAAGACCCCGAATAGCCAAAGGGATCTTGAGAATGAAAAACAGAGGTGGAAGAATCAGGCTTCCTGACTTCAGACTATACTACAAAGCTACAGTAATCAAGACAGAATGGTACTGGCACAAAAACAGAAATATTGATCAATGGAACAGGGTAGAATTCCCAGAGATACACCCCCACACATATGGTCACCTTATCTTTGATATAGGGTGCAGGAATATACAGTGCAGTAAGGACAGCCTCTTCAGTAAATGGTTCTGAGAGAACTGGACAGGTACATGTAAAAGTATAAGATTAGAACCCTCCCCAACACCGTACACAAAAATAAGCTGAAAACGGATTAAAGACCTAAATGTCAGGCCAGAAACTATCAAACTCCTAGTGGAAAACATAGGCAGCAACTCTATGACATAAATCACAGCAAGATCCTTTTTGACCCACCTCCTAGAGAAATGGAAATAAAATAAAAAATAAACAAATGGGACCTAATGAAACTTCAAAGCTTTTTCACAGCAAAGGAAACCATAAACAAGACCAAAAGACAACCCTCAGAATGGGAGAAAATATTTGCAAATGAAGCAAATGACAAAGGATTAATCTCCAAAATTTATAAACAGCTCATGCAGCTCAATAACAAAAAAACAAACAACCCAATCCAAAAATGGGCAGAAGACCTAAATAGACATTTTTCCAAAGAAGATATACAGACTGCCAACAAACACATGAAAGAATGCTCAACATCACTAATCATTAGAGAAATGCAAATCAAAACTACAATGAGATATCATCTCACACCAGTCAGAATGGCCATCATCAAAAAATCTAGAAACAATAAATGCTGGAGAGGGTGTGGAGAAAAGGGAACACTCTTGCACTGCTGGTGGGAATGTGAATTGGTTCAGCCACTATGGAGAACAGTATGGAGGTTCCTTAAAATACTACAAATAGGACTACCATATGACCCAGCAATCCCACTACTGGGCGTATACCCTGAGAAAACCATAGTTCAAAAAGAGTCATGTACCAAAATGTTAGTTGCAGCTCTATTTACAATAGCCTGGAGGTGGAAACAACATAAGTGTCCATGATCGGATGAATGGATAAAGAAGAGGAGGCACATATATACAATGGAATATTACTCATCCATAAAAATAAATGAAATTGAGCTATTTTTAATTAGGTGGATAGACATAGAGTCTGTCATACAGAGTGAAGTAAGTCAGAAAAAGAAAGTCCAATACCGTATGCTAACACATATATATGGAATTTAAGAGGAAAAAATGTTATGAAGAACCTAGGGGTAAGACAGGAATAAAGACACAGACCTATTAGAGAATGGACTTTAGGATATGGGGAGGGGGAAGGGTAAGCTGTGTCAAAGCGAGAGAGAGGCATGGACAGATAAACACTACCAAATATAAGGTAGATAGCTAGTAGGAAGCAGCCACATAGCACAGGAAGAACAGCTTGGTGCTTTGTGACCACCTGGAGAGGTGGGATGGGGAGCATGGGAGGGAGGGAGACACAAGAGGGAAGAGATATGGGAACATATGTATATAAAGAACTGATTCACTTTGTTATAAAGCAGAAACTAACACACCGTTGTAAAGCAATTATACTCCAATAAAGATGTAAAAAAATAAATAAATAAAAGGAATGTTATATAACAACTGTAAAATAAAATAAAATGTTTAGAAAAATGAACTGATAATCTACTAAAAATTTGTAGTCACTTGCTGGCTCTCTGCATGCATCTAGGTATTTGTTTTACTCAATAATAAAATTAGTTAATTGTATATTTATGAATTGACATGTTCCTTTAAGTCTCAATTGCTTTCCTTCTTATTCCCAACAAAGATGAAGTCTGTAGAACAGTTGGGATCAATTTCCTGAGGGATTTATTTGCAAAGTTGAGAATAAGGAGATTAGCAGAAGAAAGTAATTAAAACAGTTACAGAGCATTAATAACAGTATTACATTCTTTCCCTTCTGCAAAATTAATAAGTTGGAAATTTAACAGTGAAAATGGTTTGTGTAATAACATTATCTTTCTCCTGACACATTTCGTAATTTGATTTAAAATTACTTATCAGCTTTGCTGAGTGATAAGTAGGCTACTGAGATCACTGGTCATTTCTATGTTGTTTGCACTTTTAACCTCTTAAAGTTTCCATAGCTTTGTCTGTAATTATTCCTACCAACCACCCCAGACTTCTGAGGAGACCCTATGAGGTACCTCCTGCCAGATGCAGCTGCCAGGGTGAATAGCACATGAAGCTGAGGAAGAGTTTAGAATAAAGTTTTGCAGGTCTCTGGAGGACTTCAATGCAGTGTAAAATCAAAACACTTGCCTGTCACAATGGAATGAAATGTTCTTCAGAATGGCCTCCCTGCTGCTGTTCCTGGCAGACAAGCAAGAAGATTATCAAGCAGGGGCCACCACTGAAGGGCAAACTAGAATTGATTACCATTTGGTTTCACTTAATTAGGCCTTATTTCAGCTGGGTCAGGAGTCCTAATCGCTCCGCCATCACAGACTTGTTTTCTACCTTGGATATGCAGAGAGACATTCCTTTGTGGCATGGGAAAGATATGGAATAACAGAAACCTTTATGAAGCACTTCTTATATGCTCATTACACATTTCATTTTATTTTTAATTTAATCCTTTAATGTATTTCACTGTGTAAGATAGGTCTTTTTTTTTCTTAATTGGAGTATAGTTGCTTTACAAGTCTTATTAACCACATTTTACAGTTACAGAAACTGAAGGTCAGGCACGTAAACACAATGGAATATTACGTAGCCATAAAAGAAATGAAATTGAGTTATTTGTAGTGAGGTGGATTGACCTAGAGTCTGTCATAGAGAGCGAAGTAAGCCAGAAAGAGAAAAACAAATACCACATGCTAACATATATATATGGCATCTAAAAAAAAAAAGGTTCTGAAGAACTTAGGAGCAGGCCAGGAATAAAGATGCAGATGTAGAGAATGGACTTGAGGACACGGGGAGGGGGAAGGGTAAGCTGCGATGAACTGAGTGACATTGACATATATACATTACCAAATGTAAAATAGCTAGTGGGAAGCAGCCGCATAGCACAGGGAGATCAGCTCTGTGCTTTGTGACCACCTAGCAGGGAGGGATAGGGAGGGTGGGAGGGAGACACAAGAGAAAGTGGATATGGGGATATATGTATATGTACAGCTGATTCACTTTGTTATACAGCAGAAATTAACACACCATTGTAAATCAATTATACTCCAATAAAGATGTTAAAAAGAAAAAAGAAACTGAAGGACAGAGAGGCATAAGAATTTGGCTAATGTCATAAAACTAGTGAGTAAAGGATCTAGAATACAAACTCAGATACCTCTGTCTCTACGTACATGGTTCTCAACATGATTACATATTAAGATCAGCTAAAGTTGGTCTTTTGTTTTGGACATACACCATGCCATGCAGAATCTTTGTTCCCTGACCAGGGATCCAACCCTTGTCCCCTGCAGTGGAAGCATGAAACCCTAACCACTGAACTACCAGGGAATTCCCAAGGGGGGCTTTTAAAAATATTCAGATGCTCAGACCAGTGCTCACACCAATCAAATCAGAATAGGTGTAGAAGGCTTGGGTTGTGGATTACAGGCACCAATATTTTTCTTAAAGTTTCCTATATAGGAGTTAGCTTCAAGATGGCAGAAGAGTAAGACGTGGAGTTCACTTTCCTCCTCACAAATACATCAGAAATACATCTGCACGTGGAACAACTCCTACAGAACACATACTGAATGGTGGCAGAAGACCTCAGACCTCCCAAAAGGCAAGAAACTACTCACGTACCTGGGTAGGGCAAAAGAAAAAAGATAAAAACAGAGACAAAAGAATATGGACGGGACCTGCACCAGTGGGAGGGAGCTGTGAAGGAGGAAAGGTTTCCAGACAATATGAAGCCCCTTCCCAGGCAAAGAATGTGGGTGGCAGAGGGAGAGGGAGCTTCGGAGCCACAGAGGAGAGCACAGCAACAGGACTGCGGAGGGCAAAGTGCAGAGATGCCTGCACAGAAGATCGGTGCCGACGAGCACTCACCAGCCCGAAAGGTTTGTCTGCACACTGCTGTGATGGCTGGGGCCTGGGAGCTGAGGCTCGGGCCTCAGTTGGATGCCAGGGAGAGGACTGGGGTTGGCTGCGGAACACAGCCTGAATGGGGCAGTGTGCCACAGCTAGCCGGAAGGAAGTCTGGGACAAAGTCTGGAGCTGCCCAAGAGTTAAGAGACCTTTTTTTGCCTCTTTGTTTCCTGGTGCACGAGGAGAGGGGATTAAGAGCGCTGCTTAAAGAAGCTCCAGAGACCGGTGCGAGCCATGGCTATCAGCGAGGACCACAGAGACGGGAATGAGACGCTAAGGCTGCTGCTGCAGCCACCAAGAAGCCTGTGAGCAAGCACAGGTCACTATCCACACCTCCTCTCCCGGGAACCTGTGCAACCTGCCACTGCCAGGGTCCCGTGATCCAGGGACAAATTCCCCAGTAGAAAACACAGCAAGCCTCAGGCTGGTGCAATGTCATGCCTGCCTTTTCAGCCACAGGCTTGCCCCGAATTCCATACCCCTCCCTCTCCACGGCCTGAGTGACCCAGAGCACTGAATCAGCTGCTCCTTTAACACTGTTCTGTCTGAGCGAAGAACAGATGCCCTTAGACGACCTACATGCAGAGGCGGGTCCAAACTGAAAGCTGAACCCCAGGACCTGTGCGAACAAAGAAGAGAAAGGGAAATTTCTCCCAGCAGCCTCAGGAGCAGCAGATTAAATCTCCACAGTCAACTTGATGTACCCTGCCTCTGTGGAAAACCTGAATAGACAACAAATCATCCCAAATTGAGGAGGTGGACTTTGGGAGCAACTATATATATACTTTTTCCCTTTTTCTCTTTTTTTGGGTGTGTATGTGTATGATTCTGTGTGATATTTTGTCTGTATAGCTTTGCTTTTACATTTATCCTAGGGATCTGTCATTTTTTATGTTTTTTGTTTTAGTATAGTATTTAGCACTTGTTATCATTGGTGGATTTGTGTTTTGGTTTGGTTTCAGTCTTCTTTTTTTTATTACTTAAAAATATTTTTGGTAACTTTTATTTTATTTTTTATTTTATTTTATCTCCTTCTCTCTGTCTTTCTGTTTTCTCTCCATTTTATTCTGAGCCATGTGGATCACATGCACTTGGTGCTCCAGCCAGGTGTCAGGGTTGTGCCTCTGAGGTGGGAGAGCCACGTTTAGGGCACTGGTCCACAAGAGACCTCCCAGCTCCATGTAATATCAAATGGTGAAAATCTCCCAGAGATCTCCAGCTTAATGCCAAGACACAGCTCTACTCAATGACCAGCAAGCTACAGTGCTGGAGACCTTATGCCAAACAACTAGCAAGACAGGAACACAACCCCACCCATTAGCAGAGAGGCTACCAAAAATCATAATAAGGTCACAGACACCACAAAACACACCACCAGACGTGGACCAGCCCAACAGAAATACAAGATTCAGCTGCATCCACCAGAACACAGGCATAGTCCCCTCCAACAGGAAGCCTACACAAACCACTGAACCAACCTCAGCCACTGGAGGCAGACATCAAAAACAATGGGAACTACGAACCTGCAGCCAGAGAAAAGGAGATCCCAAACACAGTAAGTTAAGCAAAATGGGAAGACAGAGAAAAAAACAGCACCTGAAGGAGCAAGGCAAAAACACAGCAGACTTAACAAATGAAGAGGAAATAGGCAGTTTCCCTGAAAAAGAATTCTGAATAATGATAGTAAACATGATCCAAAATCTTGAAAATAGAATGGAGAAAATACAAGAAACGTTTAACAAGGGTCTAGAAGAACGAAAGAGCAAAGAAACAGTGATGAACAAAACAATATATGAAATTAAAAATTCTCTAGAAGAGATGAATAGCAGAATAACTGAGGCAGAAGAACGGATAAATGAACTGGAAGATAAAATAATGGAAATAAGGACTGCAGAGAAGAATAAAGAAAAAACAATGAAAAGAAATGAGGAGAGACTCAGAGACCTCTAGGACAACAATAAATGCACCAACATTCAAATTATAGGGGTCCCAGAAGAAGAAGAGAAAAGGAAAGGGACTGAGAAAATATTTGAAGAGATTACATTTGAAAACTTCCCTAATATGGAAAAGGAAATAATTAATCAGGTCCAGGAAGAACAGAGAGTCCATTAAAGGATAAATCCAAGGAGAAACACTCCAAGACACATATTAATCAAACTATCAAAAATTAAACACAAAGAAAAAATATTAACAGCAGAAAGGGAAAAACAACAAATAAAAGACAAGGGAATCCTCATAAGGTTAACAGCTGACCTTTCGGCAGAAAATCTGCAAGCCAGAAGGGAGTGGCAGGACATATTTAAAGTGATGAAGGAGAAAAACCTACAAGCAAGATTACTCTACCCAGCAAGGATCTCATTCAGATTTGTCAGAGAAATTAAAACCACTAGAGAGAAGCAAAAGCTAAGAGAATTCAGCACCACAAAAGCAGCTTTACAACAAACGGTAAATGAAATTCTCTAGGCAGGAAACACAGAGAAGAAAAAGACCTACAGTAACAAACCCAAAACAATTAAGAAAATGGTAATAGGAACAAATATATCAATAATTACTGTAAGTGTAAATGGATTAAATGCTCCAGTGAAGAGACATAGACTGGCTGAATGGATACCAAGACAAGACCTGTATATATGCTGAGTACAACAGACCAACCTCAGACCTCGGGACACATACAGAGTGAAAGTGAGGGGATGGAAAAAGATATTCCATGCACATGGAAATCAAAAAAAGCTGGAATAGCAAGTCTCATATCAGACAAAATAGACTTTAAAACAAAGACTATTACAAGAGACAAGGAGGGATATTACACAATGATCAAGGGATCAATCCAAGAAGAAAATTTAACATTTGTAAATATTTATGCACCCAACATAGGAGCACGTCAATACATAACGCAAATACTAACAGCCATAAAAGGGGAAATCGACAGTAACACTTTCATAGTAGGGGACTTTAACACCCCACTTTCACCAATGGACATATCATCCAAAATGAAAATAAATAAGGAAACACAAGCTTTAAATGATCCATTAAACAAGATGGACTTAATTGATATTTATAGGACATTCCATCCAAATACAACAGAATACACTTTTTTCTCAAGTGCTCATGGAACATTCTCCAGGATAGATCATATCTTGGGTCACAAATCAAGCCTGGGTAAATTTAAGAAAATTGAAATTGTATGAAGTATCTTTTCTGACCACAACACTATGAGACTAGATATCAATTACAGGAAAGAGCTGTGAAAAATGCAAACACATGGAGGCTAAACAATACACTACTTAATATCGAAGTGACCACTGAAGAAATCAAAGAGGAAATCAAAAAATACCTAGAAACAAATGACAATGGAGACATGATGATCCAAAATCTATGGGATGCAGTAAAAGCAGTTCTAAGAGGGAAGTTGATAGCAATACAATCCTACCTTAAGAAACAGGAAATATCTCGAATAAACAACCTAACCTTGCAACTAAAGCAATTAGAGAAAAAATTACAAAAATCCCCAAAGTTAGCAAAGGGAAAGAAATCATAAAGATCAGATCAGAGATAAATGAAAAAGAAATGAAGGAAACAATAGCAAAGATCAATAAAACTAAAAGCTGGCTCTTTGAGAAGATAAAAAAAATTGATAAACCACTAGCCAGACTCATCAAGAAAAAAAGTGAGAAGACTCAAATCAATAGAATTAGAAATGAAAAAGGAGAAGTAACAACTGACACTGCAGAAATACAAAGGATCATGAGAGACTTCTACAAGCAACTCTATGCCAAAGAAATGGACAATCTGGAAGAAATAGACAAATTCTTCGAAATGCACAACCTGCCACGACTGAATCAGGAAGAAATAGAAAATATGAACAGACCAATCACAAGCACTGACATTGACACTGTGATTAAAAATCTTCCAACAAACAAAACCCCAGAACTAGATGGCTTCAGAGGGGAACTCTATCAAACATTTAGAGAAGAGCTAACACCTACCCTTCTCAAACTCTTCCAAAATATAGCAGAAGGAGGAGCACTCCCTAACTCATTCTATTAGGCCACCATCACCCTGATACCAAAACCAGACAAAGATGTCAGAAAGAACGAAACTACAGGCCAATATCACTGATGAACATAGATGCAAACATCCTCAACAGAGTACTAGCAAACAGAATACAACAGCATATTAAAAGGATAATACACCATGATCAAGTGGGGTTTATTCCAGGAATGCAAGGATTCTTCAATATATGCAAATCAATCAATGTGATAAACCATATTAACAAATGGAAGTAGAAAAACCATATGATCATCTCAATAGATGCAGAGAAAGCGTTATACAAAGTTCAACACTGATTTATGATAAAAACCCTGCAGAAAGTAGGTATAGAGGGAACTTCCCTCAATATAATAAAGGCCATATATGACAAACCCACAGCCAACATCATCCTTAATGGTGAAAAACTGAAACAATGTCCACTAAGATCAGGAACAAGTCAAGATTGCCCACTCTCACCACTATTATTCAATATAGATGTGGAAGTTTTAGCCACAGCAATCAGAGAAGAAAAAGAAATAAAAGTAATCCAAATAGGAAAAGAAGAAGTAAAGCTGTCACTGTTTGCAGGTGACATGATATTATACATAAAGAATCCTAAAGATGCCACCAGAAAGCTACTAGAGCTAATCATTGAATTTGGTAAAGTAGCAGGATACAAAATTAATGCAAGGAAATCTCTGGCATTCCTATACACTAATGATGAAAAATCTGAAAGAGAAATTAAGGAAACACTCCCATTTACCATTGCAACTAAAAGAATAAAATACGTATGAATAAACCTACCTAGGGAGACAAAATACCTGTATGCAGAAAACTATAAGACACTGATGAAAGAAATTAAAGATGATACACATAGATGGAGAGATATAACAGGTTCTTGAATTGGAAGAATCAACTTTGTGAAAATAACTCTACTACCCAAAGCAATCTACAGATTCAATGCAATCCCTATCAAACTACCACTGGCATTTTTCATAGAACTAGAACAAAAAATTTCACAATTTGTATCAAAACACAAAAGACCCCAAATAGAGAAAGCAAACTTGAGAATGAAAAATGGAGCTGGAGGAATCAGGCTCCCTGACTTCAGACTATACTACAAAGCTATGGTAATCAAGACAGTATGGTACTGGCACAAAAACAGAAAGATAGATCAATGGAACAGGATAGAAATCCCAGATATTAACCCACGCACATTTGGTCACCTTATCTTTGATAAAGGTGGCAAAAATATACAGTGGAGAAGAGACAGCCTCTTCAATAAGTGGAGCTGGGAAAACTGGACAGGTACATGTAACTGTATGAGATTAGAACACTCCCTAACACCATACACAAAAATAAGCTCGAAATGGATTAAAGACCTAAAGGAAGGCCAGAAAGTATCAAAGTCTTAGAGGAAAACATAGGTAGAACATGCTATGACATAAATCACAGCAAGATCCTTTTTGTCCCACCTCCTAGAGGAATGGAAATGAAAATAAACAAATGGGACCTAATGAAATTTCAAACCTTTTGCACAGCCAAGAAAACCATAAACAAGACCAAAAGACAACCCTCAGAATAGGAGAAAATATTTGCAAATGAAGTAATTGACAAAGGATTAGTCTTCAAAATTTACAAGCAGCACATGCAGCTCAATAACAAAAAAACAAAGAACCCAATCCAAAAATGGGCAGATGACCTAAATAGACATTTCTCCAAAAAAGATAAACAGATTGCCAACAAACACATGAAAGAAAGCTCAACATTATTAATTAACATAATCATTAGAGAAATGCAAATCAAAACTACAATGAGATATCATCTCACAGCAGTCAGAATGGCCATCATCAAAAAATCTAGAAACAATAAATGTTGCAGAGGGTGTGGAGAAAATGGAATACTCTTGCACTGCTGGTGGGAATGTGAATTGGTACAGCTAGTATGGAAAACAGTATGGAGGTTCCTTAAAAAACTACAAATAGAACTACCATATGACACCGCAATCCCATTACTGGGCATACACCCTGAGAAAACCATAAGTCAAAAAGAGTCATGTACCAAAATATTCACTGCAGCTCTATTTACAATAGCGAGGAGATGGAAGCAACCTAAGTGTCCATCATCAGATGAATGGATAAAGAAGATGTGGCACATATATACAGTGTAATATTACTCAGCCATAAAAAGAAATGAAATTGAATTATTTGTAGTGATGTGCATGTATCTAGAGTCTGTTATACAGAGTGAAGTAAGTCAGAAAGAGAAAGACAAATACTGTATGCTAACAGATATATATATGGAATCTAAGAGAAAAAGAATGTCATGAAGAACCTAGTGGTAAAAGCGAATAAAGTCACGACCTACTAGAGAATGGACTTGAGGATATGGGGAGGGGGAAGGGTAATTTGTGATAAAGTGATAGAGTGACACGGACATATATACACTACCAAACGTAAAATAGATAGATAGTGGGAAGCAGCCGCATAGCAAGGGAGATCAGCTCGGTGCTTTTTGACCACCTAGATGGGTGAGATAGAGTTGGTGGGAGGTATGGAGATGCAAGAGGGAAGAGATATGGGAAAATATGTATATGTATAACTGATTCACTTTGTTATAACGCAGCAACTAACACACCACTGTAAAGCAATTATACTCCAATAAAGATGTTAAAAAAAAAGTCATTTACCAAAATGTTCTTTGCAGCTCTATTTACAATAGCCAGGAGATGGCAGCAACCTAAGTGTCCATCATTGAATGAATGGATAAAGAAGATGTGGCACATATATACAACGGAATATTACTCAGCCATAAAGAGAAACGAAATTTAGTTATTTTTAGTTAGGTGGATGGGCCTAGAGTCTGTCATACAGAGTGAAGTAAATCAGAAAGTGAAAAACAAATGCCGTATGCTAACACATATATATGGAATGTAAGAAAAAAAATGTCATGAAGATCCTTGGGTTAGGACGGGAATAATGACACAGACCTACTAGAGCATGGACTTGAGTATATGGGGAGGGGGAAGGGTAAGCTGTGACAAAGTGAGAGAGTGGCATGGAAATATATACACTACCAAACGTAGGGTGGATAGCTATTGGGAAGCAGCCGCATGGCACAGGGAGATCAGCTAGGTGGTTTGTGATCACCTAGAGGGGTGAGATAGGGAGGCTGGGATGGAGGGAGACGCAACGGAGAAGAGATATGGGGACATATGTATATGTATAACTGAATCACTTTGTTATAAAGCAGAAACTAACACACCATTGTAAAGCAAGTATACCCCAATAAAGATGTTAAAAAAAAAGAAAGTAACACACCATTGTAAAGCAATTTTACTCCCATGAAGATGTTTACAAAAATAAATATTATTTCTGAGCCATATTCCGTGGTATGAATATACCACAGTTAACCATTCAGCTGCTGAGGGACATCTGGATTGTTTCTAGCTTTGGCCTATTGTGAGTAAAGGTGCTTTAAAAAGTAATAAATAAATAAATAAATAAATAATCCCTATATAATTCCAATGTTCAGCTGAGGTTGAAAACAACTTTTCTAAAACATATGCTCTTTTCAGTATACTCATTTTCTTTAAACTTTCCCCATGATAAAAATCACTTAAAATCGTTGTTAGAAATACAGATTCCTCTTATCTTTACCCAGATATTCTGATTTAATAGGTTTAGTTGGGACCTATAAGTCCTATTTTTAAAGAGTGTAAGGAAAGAAAATTTTACCTGCCATTCCAGTTCTACAAAAATCAAGCCATTAGCCACTGCATTCACTCACAAACAGTGTATATTGAGGGGAATTCATGATGGAGAAAAACTGGAAGCATTCTATGCTTTGGATATACTGACCCGTAGATTGTTAAGATACATATCTAAGGGAAAATTTCAATAACCTCAGATTCTTGCATTTTCCCATATGTATCCACACACTAAATATCATTAACTTGAAATTTCTGTTATTTGTTATTAGCAGTAAGTTTTTGTGCTTGACCACGTGCTTTCCCCAGCAAAAAGTTCATATATTTCCTGGCTCCTCCCTTAGCTTTCCAGAGTAGTTCCTCAGAGCTGTCTGAGAAGCTGTCTCCTGGTCTAAAGTCGTCAGTAACTCACAACATTTACGTTGTGTATTTTTATTTCAGTTGACAGTTTTGGAAACCACGATGGGGTCCAGAGTACCTTCTGTTTTGCCTGCACTCTATAAGGGTCCAGAGCCTTGGTACCAGCAAGGACCACTTGTGCCCATTTGCCTCCTTGGTGTGTCCAGAAGATTGGGTGAAACTCTCCTGGGTCTTAGATCTCCCGTTATTGACTGATGATCCTAAGTTTTATTTGATGGTGGACAAACTACTTGCTGTAAGGAGGTTTTCCTTGAACTTAGTTTCAAGAAGAGGTACCTGCCCCCACAGTTGAAAGATATTGTGTTAAAAAGACACCACGGAAAGTTGACCCAGTTGAAAGATACTCGGATTTGCTCTGTTGAAAAATACTGAGTAGTCTGGACTGGGTTATTAGGTAGGAAACTGGCCTCATGTTTTTCCTAAACAAGGGTCATCAGAAAGCCAGCCTTCAACTAACACCCCAGCCAGATTCATGTACAATACCTATGAAACTTATACTTGCAAGGACTTACTTAATTGGGAACTAAGAAAATCTAACGCTAAAAATGGCCGAGATGGGGCTCTTTTTCACATTCCCAAACTGGATTTTCTGTACACAGTTAGAGAAAGCTGGCTTGAAAGGAACATCTTTTCAGAATTCTGACCTTAAAGAACAAAATCCCTTCTAGGAGGAGCTTGCATTTCTCTTCCTGTGCCTTTGAAATGTAAATGTTCTACTAGATCTTCTTAGATGTTTTGCTCTGTGTTTTGAGAGAATGGTATTTGCCATCCAGAAGGTACACATATCGTGTACATTTGGCAGCCAGTTGAATAGACTGGGATTCTGAGCAGTCTCTTTGGCTATGCCAGCTCTCAGGGAAATTTGTCATAGGGATTCCAGACCATAAGGGACCTTTTCCATCTCAATCTTCGTTGTGTCCCCCTGTACAATGAAGGCCTTTACTTTCTTAGACTATTTCGGGGAGTAAGCTTTCTGGATCTTGTGAAGACTGTACCTTTTGCACTCTCTTGTAAGGACACATCTTGCATCTTATTGGTTTGAGTTGCTATTAAGATACTACTCATCAATGGCCAGACTATGGATCCTTTAAATTGGAAAAAATTCTAAATTGATAAATCTATAGAGAGCTCTCATTATAAACAGCTGTTTTATTGGTACCTATTGAAAGACCAAATTAAAATCTGGATACAAAAATATAACAGCTTAAGAACTCCCTTAGATTAAAACAAACAAACAAACAAACAATGGTTTGGGAAACCTCACTTGTGGTCTTGGATTCCCCTTAATGGGTCTTATGGATGTTAATAAAAATACTAGGTTACTTAATGTTAATTAGGTTGATTAACAAGGGAATTGGAAGAAGCTGAGGGGAAGGTCAAACGACTTCTTCCAAACAAGTTGGAAATTTTAAAGTGACTCGTCCCAACAGGATGGAAATCATACATGGTTTTTATGAAATGGGATAAATAAAATGGACACTGATGGGATCAAAACAAACACAACCTAGGTTTGGATGAGAAAAGCGCCCCCCAATTGGTCCCTCCAACATTAAAGGGCCCCAAACAAGTCTGCTTTATTTACCCCAGTTTTTTAAAAATTAAAAAGCTTAAAGAAAATTACACCGAGGTACCTGACAAGCAATTGCTTGGAACAAAGTTAGGTCGGTTAATTAAGTTAATGACTGACAAAAGGGATTGGGTGCCTTGGCTTGACCCCTCACTGGGGGTGTTGACTTAAAATAATTGCACAACATGAGTATTGTGAGTCACGTTTTATTAGGGGCAAAATTGCTAGGAGAAACACTGACTGAAACCACGCACCCTGGCCAGGCAAAGACAGTAACAATTTGTATGACTTATTTTATGACAGGAGATTCTGGTAAGGAGCATGGAACGAACAAGCCAACACCAAGCAGAAGAAAGTTCAAAAGGAGAAAGGAGACGCCAGTCCACGTGTCCTACCAACCTCCCAGAATCCTGCTCGCTGGAATCCATCTTGGCTGAGTGGTTGCGTGTGCCACCAGAAAGGACCCTGAGTCAGGATTACTGGCCAGAGACAGCCCGGAAACTAACCCCATTATCATAAAACCCGAGACTATGAGCCATGTGGCAGAGTAGTTCTGGGTTCCCTTACCCTGCTGCTCTCCACCCGGGTGCCCCTTCCTAAAAAAGTCTCTTGCTTTGTCAGCACGTGTGTCTCCTCAGACGATTCATTTCTGAGTGTTAGATAAGACCCCACTCTTGGGCCCTGGAAGGGGTCCCCCTTCCTGCAACAAAATGGCGACTATAGACTGGGAGACAGCATTTCAGATAGTTCTGAGAAACTGCTCCAAAGAGGTAGGGGGGAAGATCGGTATATATGTGATTTTGGTGACAGGGGAGTACATACAATCAGGCACATTTTTCTTTAGCAGAAGGTTTCGAGGAGCAGTCATCACCATGAAGGATTTTAGTGCTTTTCTAGATATGAAGAGGTGCAAGAATTGGGTTCATAAAATTGGCTCCTGAAAATATCTAACTATCTGAAGACCTGGTCTGCCAGTTTTTCCCAGAGCACAGAGTGCCTCATTTCTGCTCTCCACCCTGAACTCCTTTCAGGGGGGTGTTAAAATCAGCAGCTGCAGCAGCACATGATTTAATCCTTGTAGAGGTAGTTGGTAAATGCCAATGGCAAGTGCCAATTTGTTGTTAACAGGAACCCCAAAGTCTTTTATACATAAATGGATAAAATGGCCAGAGGATAACAAGGAAAGTTTCTGGGATTCTTTGTAAGACCAAGACTTGTTGGTGGGGTCATAATGGAGGCTAAAGTTAAAGGTATAAGTGTTGGTAGAATTGAGATGAAAGTTTACAAAAATTTGTATATTTGAATGGGCTTTATATAAGATGGTTACCTCTCTTTTGCCTAATTATATTCTGGGATAGACATTATGTCTCACTGGGGAATGATTCCCCTGTCTGGTATTATAAGACGAGGCATATAAACCTGCCCCTCAGGCAATATTATTTAAAAATACTAAAGGAAACCAATAGGGTTACTTGAGCCCAGAGAATATGAAGTAAAAACTGGCGACTAATATTAAGGGGCTAATAAAAGCAATAATGGAGGTTTTTTTGCCCCTAGGGCAATCTGCTCTGGGTTTAACTTGTTCATGCAGAAAGAGGGCCATTGTTGAATGCCTTGTGCAAACTTTTAAAGGCATGATAAATTTAACCCCAAATTTCTTGGACATAGAATTCCTTTTTTTTTCTGGTTTTCTTTTTGCGGTACGCAGGCCTCTCACTGTTGTGGCCTCTCCCATTGCAGAGCACAGGCTCCAGACGTGCAGGCTCCGGACGCGCAGGCTCAGCGGCCATGGCTCACGGGCCCAGCTGCTCCGCGGCATGTGGGATCTTCCCGGACCGGGGCACGAACCCGTGTCCCCTGCATCGGCAGGCGGACTCTCAACCACTGTGCCAGCAGGGAAGCCCTTGAACATAGAATTCTTGATTCCCAGTTTATTTAGAAATCTTGCTGATATAAGGAAACAAATTAAAATGTAGTTGGGCAAATCAATCTTTTAATATCACTTAGGTAGCAGAGCTCTTTGGGAAGTTAAAAGCAAATATCTTTGCCTTGCCAATCTCTACAAATCAGAAATGTAAGTACAGTCCACAAAGACTTTAGAAAGCCTAATTAACTCAGGTAGAATATAAAACCAAAAGAAAAAAAATAAGGGAAACGTTTTTGAAAGTTAAGAATTCTAACTCATATATGTAATTAAAAGTAATAAAATTAATAAGGAAAACATCTTTGTTTGAAAGGAAAAAAAGATATAAGGAATGGAAATGCAGTCTGTTAAGGGAAAAGAGAGTAATTTTGTCCTGGAGAGAAAAAAATGGGGGGAGCATAGGACAAAATTTGAAGGTAAAATGGGAAATTATAGAAGGTTTGTGGGAAAAGAAACCTGAAACAAGAGTTTTGTGCATGGTCAGGACTAGTTAAGATTAGAAGAAAATTTAATTGAGTAAATAAATTTTAATATTAAAAGTAAGCCAGTACAAAACTAGAATTGGTTTTCTCTTTGTTTTAAGAGAATGAATTCTTTTAAAATATTAATCTACTTTTAATAACAGGTTGTAAAGTTTATCTTCTAAGTAATCTGTTGTAACTTTCAATGTTTGCCTTTAAATTCTTTTCTTGTCACTTTGATTGAGTGAATAAGTATTGTTTCATGGTGACCTATGAGCCTATTTTGGCCAAGTGTTTTAAAACCTTTTGATATCTTTAATACTTCCTGAAGTCAAATTCTAAATGAAGTTCTTTTGACCTCTAGCTAAACTTGGGATGCTTCAGAGGGCCCCTGAAACATCAAAGAGTTATTAAAATAATTAGGTTTATCTGGTATGTTATGTTACAATGGGAAACATCATCAAATTGCATGGGTAAATGTCATTAATATAGATAGTCTAGAAATTATATGGAATTCCTAAAAATCTGGTTTATCCTAGTATAATGTTATCAGTCACAGTTCTAGTTATTATCTTAAAATATTGTATGTCACAGAAATAACTGTTTCTTTGTCAATTACATTGTAATCAGATCTTTATGCTATTTTAAGTCTTTTGTCATTTATAGACAGTTATTATTTTACTCTGATGCTTTAACAAAAATGAAGATCTTCAAGAAGATATTTTTGAAAATAACTTTTTGAAAAATATAGGTTTCTGATGACTTTTAGATCATACCATTGAACTGGGTAAGAAATTAAAAAACTATTGGAGAACTTAATGGCTTCATCCAGACCAACAAAATTTAATTACATGGACTGAAAGAACTGATAAATATGAATTATAATTTATGACTTTTGGTCTGAAATATTACTGTCTTTTAATATTTGCTTTCCAGAAAATCTTACCTCTTATGTTAACTATGACCTACAGCAAGGTGATAAATTATACCTTTATAAACAGACATGAAACACTTATCTTCTTCTCTCTACCTAATCCCTCCAGAATTTGATTTCTCCAGCTGGCTCCCCTCTGGATTTGATGGCTTATTGTGATCCAGATTGCAACTAGTTATACATTGTTTTAATTTGTTCTCTCTTTGTTGTTTTGAAAGTGTTCATAATTTCTCTGCTGTACTATAACCTTATTGATGTTACTAACTGTATTACTTATATCCTATTTTATAAGATTGTTGTCTCTTGCATTACCCAATGTGTAGCCAGACATCCAACAGAATTAATGATGGCTAAACATCTTGAGGCAACTGATCACATATATAGCTCTCTATAAAATTAATTGTAATAGTGCAACACTAGATATGGGAAGAAGCAACAAGGGAAAAATATTTCCTGTATCATAATATAATAAATAAAACATAATTTTACTGGCTGGGTTATATTGACCACATTATCTTTGATACATGGTATAGTTTGAGTCAAAATTTAATCTCTTAAGTCTGAATTTATTAGTACCGTGTTCCAATCTCTCTAAAGTGAGAAAAAAAATCAACGTGCACTATATAGAAAATTCTTAATGTAAAACTCCTGTTTTACCATTTTTATCCCCCAATTTCACTGTTACATAACAACAAACATAATTTCAATATACTATACAGACCCCACCTCATAACATAGATCCATTTTTTAGTTCTTTGTTAAATGAGTTAGCTGGATTTCCATACAATATAAAGAGTTCATGCATTCTATATGTTTGCGTAAGCTAGCTATCTACACAAATTCTCTTCCAAGGCAGGGCCCTCACCTGTACAGAATAAAGTAGGCAGCCTTATTCCTGAGAAGTACAGTGATAAACTGATTTGTCTTAGGTTCTCAGAGTCTGCCCTCTCAGGACCCTGTCTTTGGAAAGAAAACAAAACTGGATAGTTACCCTGCCTGAAAACTACAGAAAACTCAACTCCTTTTATACCATACCATGCATGTGACCCACAGAAATGTCTCCAGTAAAATAATATATCTAATTGGAATTTTGCAAAACAGTGCCCTCTGACTTGGAATCCTGAAGTACTTTTTTTTTTTTTTAAATAATAAGGTGTCTCCCAGCTGCTGCTGATACTGTGATACTGGTCCTTATAGTACTACCTTGACCAGATGCTTTGAATTGCTATATCTTGCAAACTTCTATGGGGCATAGAGCCTTGATCCACCAATATCACTACCACTCCTTTTGAAACATGTTATCTGGACTTTCTGCTGAATGCCCAAAGACTGCAACTACTCATCTCCACCACAGTCTCTCACCTGTGTATTTCTACTTAACCTTCCCCTAGTAGCAGTCAGAGGTTTGTGTAACCTACAGTTGATTATAGAGAAACCTACTCAGAATGATAAGTGAAGTGGACATAGTCAATCTATCCAAGAAAGAGTTTAGGATAGTGATCATTAAGATGAACAAAAAATTCAGGAGAAGAATGGATGCACAGAGAGAGAAGTTAGAAGATTTTAACAAAGAGTTATAAAATATATAAAACAACCAAAGATGAAGAATACAACAACTGCAAAGAAAAATACACTAGAAGGAAACAAAAGTACATTAAATGATACAGAGGAAAAGATCAGTGAGTTAGAATAGAGTAGCAGAAAACACTAATGCTGAATAGAGAAAAGAAAAAAATGAAAAGAAATGAGGACAGTTTAAGAGACCTCTGGGAAAACATCAAGGGCACTAATATTTACACTAGAAGGAGAAGAGAGAGAAAGGGCTGAGAACATAATTGAAGACTTAATAGCTGAAAACTTCCCTAATGTGGAAAAAAAAAAAGGACATAAAGTCCAGGAAGGACTGAGAGTCCCAAGTAGGATTAACACAAAGAGGAAATCAACACGATACACTGTAATTAAAATGGCAAAAACAAAAGATAGAGAATATTAAAAGCAGCAAGGGAAAAGGAACACATTACATACAAGGGAACTTCCATATAGCTATGAGAAGACTTTTCAACAGAAACTCTGCAGGCAAAAAGGGAGTGGCAAAATATAGTTAAAGTGATGAAAGGGAAAAAGCTACAACTGAGAATATTCTACTTGGTAAAGCTCTCATTTGGATTTGATGGAGAGATCAAAAGGTTTACAGACAAACAAAAGCTGAAAGAGTTCAACACCATCAAGCCAGCATTCAAAGAAATGTTAAAGGAACTACTCTAAGTGAAAAAGAAAAGGTCCAAACTAGAAACATAAAAATTAAGACCAGATAAGTGTGATTGGTAAAGGCAAACATATAGAAAAGGTAGAAAATCAACCATGAAAAAAGCTACTAGGAAGGTTAAAAGATGAAAGTAGTAAAATCATCTATATCCACATTAAGCAGTTAAGAGTTACACAATACAATTAGATAACATATAAAATATGATATCAAAAACAGTAATTGTGAGGGCAGGATATTACAAATGACGGCTTGTTAAAATGCATTTGGAATTAAGAGTTCAGCAACTTAAAACAACCACATATATATGTAGATGGCTATATTTAAACTCATGGTAACCACAAACCAAAATTTTATATACACACAAAATAAACCAAAAAGAAATCCAAAAATAACACTAAAGATAGTCATCAAATCATAAGGGAAGAGAAGAAAATAGGAAAGGAACAAAAAAGACTTACAAAAACAAAGTACAATAAACAAAATGGCTATAAGAACATACATATTGGGACTGGTCGGAGAAGATGGCGGAAGACTAACACGCAGAGATCACCTTCCTCCCCATAGATACATCAGAAATACATCTACACGTGGAACTGCTCCTATAGAACACCCACTGAATGCTGGCAGAAGACCTCAGACCTCCCAAAAGGCAAGAAACTCCCCACGTAACTGTGTAGGGCAAAAGAAAAAAGAAAAACAGAGACAAAAGAATAGGGATGGGACCTGCGCCAGTGGGAAGGAGCTGTGAAGGAGGAAAGGTTTCCACACATAAGGAAGCCACTTTGCGGGCAGAGACTGAGGGTGGTGGAGGGGGGAAGCTTCAGAGCCGCGGTGGAGAGCACAGCAACAGGGCTGCGGAGGGCAAAGCGGAGAGATTGCCGCACAGAGGATTGGTACCGACCAACACTAACCAGCCCGAGAGGCTTGTTTGCTCATTTGCCGGGGCGGGCGGGGCTGCGAGCTGAGGCTCGGGCTTCGGTCGGATCGCAGGGAGACGACTGGGGTGGGCGGCATGAACACAGCCAGAAGGGGTTAGTGCACCACGGTTAGATGGGAGGGACTCCAGGATAAAGTCTGGACCTGCAGAAGAGGCAAGAGACTTTTTCTTGCCTCTTTGTTTCCTGGTGTGCGAGGAGAGGGGATTAAGAGTGCCACTTAAAGGAGCTCCAGAGACAGGCGCGAGCCACGACTATCAGCGTGGACCCCAGAGACGGGCATGAAATGCTAAGGCTGCTGCTGCTGCCACCAAGAAGTCTGTTTGCAAGCACAGGTCACTATCCACACCTCCCCTCCCAGGAGCCTGGGCAGACCGCCACTGCCAGGGTTCAGTGATCCAGGGACAACTTCCCCAGGAGAACGCACGGCACGCCTAAGGCTGCTGCACCGTCATGCTGGCCTTTGCCGCGGCAGGCTCTCCCCACATCCATACCCCGCCCTCCTCCCGGACTCAGTTAGCCAGAGCCCCCGAATCAGATGCTCCTTTAACCCAGTCCTGTCTGAGCGAAGAACAGAGGCCCTCAGGCAATCTACACGCACAGGCGGGGCAAAATTCAAAGCTGAACACCGGGAGCTGTGCCAACAAAGAAGAGAAAGGGAAATCACTCCCAGCAGCCTCAGGAGCAGCGGATTAAATCTCCACAATCAACTTGATGTGCCCTGCATCTATGGAATTCCTGAATACACAACAAACCATCCCAAATTGAGGAGGTGGACTTTGGGAGCAAGATATATTATTTTTTCCCCTTTTCCTATTTTTGTGAGTGTGTATGTGTATGCTTCTGTGTGAGATTTTGTCTGTATAGCTTTGCTTTCACCATTTGTCCTAGGGTTCTGTACGTCCGTTTTTTTTTCTTCCTTAAAAATTTTTTTCTTAATAATTTTTTATTTTAATAACTTGATTTTATTTTATCTTTATTTTATTTTATTTTATCATGTTTCTTTCTTTCTATTTTTTCTCACTTTCATTCTGAGCTGTGTTGATGAAAGGCTCTTGGTGCTCCAACCAGGATGCAGTGCCTGTGCCTCTGAGGTGGGAGAGCCAACTTCAGGACACTGGTCCACAAGAGACCTCCCAGCTCCACATAATATCAAATGGTGAAAATCTCCCAGAGATCTCCATCTCAACACCAAGACCCAGCTTCACTCAAAGATGAGCAAGTTACAGTGCTGGACACCCTATGCCAAACAACAGTCAAGACAGGAACACAACCCCACCCATTAGCAGAGAGGCTGCCCAAAATCATACTAAGACCACAGACACCCCAAAACACACCACCAGACGTGGACCTGCCCACCAGAAAACAAGATGCAGCCTCATCCAACAGAACACAGGCACTAGTCCCCTCCACCAGGAAGCCTACACAGCCCAGTGAACCAACCTTAGCCACTGGGGACAGACACCAAAAACAACGGGAACTACGAACCTGCAGCCTGTGAAAAGGAGACCTGAAACACAGTAAGTTAAGCAAAATGAGAAGACAGAAAAACACACAGCACATGAAGGAGCAAGGTAAAAACCCACCAGACCTAACAAATGAAGAGGAAATACGCAGTCTACCTGAAAAAGAATTCAGAATAATGATAGTAAAGATGATCTAAAATCTTGGAAATAGAATAGACAAAATGCAAGAAACATTTAACAAGGACCTAGAAGAAATAAAGAGGAAACAAGCAACAATGAACAGCACAATAAATGAAATTACAAACACTCTAGAAGGGATCAATAGCAGAATAACTGAGGCAGGGGAACGGACAAGTGACCTGGAAGATAAAATAGTGGAAATAATTACTGCAGAGCAGAATAAAGAAAAAACAATGAAAAGAATTGAGGACAATCTCAGAGACCTTGGGGACAGCATTAAATACACCAACATTAGAATTATAGGGGTTCCAGAAGAAGAAGACAAAAAGAAAGGCACTGAGAAAATATATGAAGAGATTATAGTTGAAAACTTCCCTAATATGGGAAAGGAAATATTTAATCAAATCCAGGAAGCACAGAGAGTCTGATATAAGATAAATCCAAGGAGAAATATGCCAAGACACACATTAATCAAACTATCAAAAATTAAATACAAAGAAAACATATTAAAAGCAGCAAGGGAAAAAAAAATAACACACAAGGGAATCCCCATAAGGTTAACAGCTGATCTTACAGCAGAAACTCTGCAAGGCAGAAGAGAATGGCAGGACATATTTAAAGTGATGAAGGTGAAAAATCTAAAACCATGATTAACCTACCCAGCAAGGATCTCATACATTTTGATGGAGAAATTAAAAACTTTACAGACAAGCAAAAGCTGAGAGAGTTCAGCACCATGAAACCAGCTTTACAACAAATGCTAAAGGAACTTCTCTAGGCAAGAAGCACAAGAGAAGGAAAAACCTTACAATAAGAAACTCAAAACAATTAAGAAAATGGGAATATGAACATACATATTGATAATTACCTCAAATGTAAATGGATAAAATGCTCCCAGCAAAAGACACAGACTGGCTGAATGGATACAAAAACAAGACCCATATATATGCTGTCTATGAGAGACCTACTTCAGACCTAGGGACACAAAGTGACTGAAAGTGAGGGGATGGAAAAAGATATTCCATGCAAATGGAAATCAAAAGGAAGCTGGAGGAGCAATTCTCATATCAGACAAAATAGCCTTTAAAATAAAGACGATTACAAGAGACAAAGAAGGACACTACATAATGATCAAGGGATCAATCCAAGAAGAAGATATAACAATTGTTAATATTTATGCACCCAACAGAGGAGCACCTCAATACATAATGCAAATACTAACAGCCATAAAAGGGGAAATCAACAGTAACAGAATCATAGTAGGGAACTTTAGCATCCCACTTTCACCAATGGACAGATCATCCAAAATGAAAATAAATAAGGAAACACAAGCTTTAAGTGATACCTTAAACAAGGTGGACTTAATGGATATTTATAGGACATTCCATCCAGAAACATTAGAATACATTTTTTTCTCAAGTGCTCATGGGGCATTCTCTAGGGTAGATCATATGTTGGGTCACAAAACAAGCCTTGGTAAATTTAAGAAAATTGATATCATTTCAAGTATCTTTTCTGACAACAACGCTATGAGAATAGATATCAATTACAGGAAAATATCTGTAAAAAATACAAACACATGGAGGCTAAGCAATACACTACTTAATAATCAAGTGATCACTGAAGAAATCAAAGAGGAAATCAAAAAATACCTAGAAACAAATGACATGGAGACAGAACGACTCAAAACCTATGGGATGCAGCAAAAGCAGTTTTAAGATGAAAGTATAGCAATACAATTCTACCTTAAGAAACAGGAAACATCTGAAATAAACAACCTAACCGTGCACCTTAAAGAATTAGAGAAAGAAGAATAAAAAAAACCCAAAGTTAGCAGAAGGAAAGAAATCATAAAGATCACATCAGAAAGAAATGAAAAAGAAATGAAGGAAATGATAACAAAGATCAATAAAACTAAAAGCTGTTTTTTTCAGAAGCGATACAAAATTGATAAAACATTAGCCAGACTCATCAAGAAAAAAAGGGAGAACACTCAAATCAATAGAGTTAGAAACAAAAAAGGAGAGGTAACAACTGACACTGCAGAAATAAAAAAGATCATGAGAGATTACTACAAGCAACTCTATGCCAATAAAATGGACAACCTGGAAGAAATGGACAAATTCTTAGAAATGCAAAACCTTCCGAGGCTGAACCAGGAAGAAATAAAAAAATATGAACAGACCAATAACAAGCAGTGAAATTGAAACTGTGATTAAAAATATTCCAGCAAACAAAAGCCAAAGATGAGATGGTTTCACAGGCATATTCTATCAAACATTTAGAGAAGAGCTAGCACCTATCCTTTTCAAACTCTTCTGAAATATAGCAGAGGGAGGAGCACTTCCAAACACATTCTACTGGGAACCCACAGTGTGATATCCAAACCGGACAAATATGTCACAAAAAAAGAAAACTACAGGCCAATATGGCTGATGAACATTGATGCAAAATTCCTCAACAAAATACTAACAAACAGAATCCAACAGCACATTAAAAGGATCATACACCATGATCAAGTGGGGTTTATCCCAGGAATAAGAGGATTCTTCAATATACACAAATCAATCAATGTGATACACCATATTAACAAATTGAAGGAGAAAAACCATATGATCATCTCAATTGATTCAGAGAAAGCTTTCAACAAAATTCAACAATGATATATGATAAAAACCCTGCAGAAAGTAGGCATAGAGAGAACTTTCCTCAACGTAATAAAGGCCATATATGACAAACACATATCCAACATCGTCCTCAATGGTGAAAAAGTGAAACCATTTCCAAAAGATCAAGGACATGACAAGGTTGCCCACTCTGACCACTATTATACAACATAGTTTTGGGAGTTTTAGCCACAGCAATCAGAGAAGAAAAAGAAATAAAGGGAATCCAAATCAGAAAAGAAGAAGTAGAGCTGTCACTGTTTGCAGATGACATAATACTCTACATAGAGAATATTAAAGATGGTACCAGAAAACTACTAGAACTAATTAATGAATTTGCTAAAGAAGCAGGATACGAAATTAATGCACAGAAATCTCTGGCATTCCTATACAGTAATGATGAAAAATCTGAAAGGGAAATCAAGAAAACACTCCCATTTACCATTGCAACAAAAAGAATAAAATATTTAGGAATAAACCTGCTTAAGGAGACAAAAGACCTGTATGCAGAAAATTATAAGACACTGATGAAAGAAATTAAAGATGATACAAATAGATGGAGAGATATACCATGCTCTTGGATTGGAAGAATGAAAATTGTGAATATGTCTCTACTACCCAAAGTAATCTACAGATTCAATGAAATCCCTATCAAACTACCACTAGCATTTTTCACAGAAATAGAACAAAGAACTACATAATTTGTATGGAAACACAAAAGACCCCGAATAGCAAAAGCAATATTGAGAAAGAAAAACAGAGCTGGGGGAATCAGGCTCCCTGACTTCAGACTATACTACAAAGCTACAGTAATCAAAAAAGTATGGTACTGGCACAGAAATAGAAATATAGATCAGGGGAACAGGATAGAAAGCCCTGAGATAAAGCCACACACATATGGTCACCTTATCTTTGATAAAGGAGGCAAGAATATACAGTGGAGAAAGGACGGCCTCTTCAATAAGTGGTGCTGAGAAAACTGTTAGGTACATGTAAAAGTATCAAATTAGAATGCTCCCTAACAGCACACACAGTAATAAAGCCAAAATGGATTAAAGACCTAAATGTCAGGCCAGACACTATCAAATTCTTAGAGGAACACATAGAACACTCTATGACATAAATCACAGCAAGATCCTTTATGACCCACCTTCTAGAGAAACAGACATAAAAAAAATAAGCAAACAGGACCTAATGAAACTTAATAGCTTTTGCACAGCAAAGGAAACCATAAACAAGACCAAAAGACAACCCTCAGAGTGGGAGAAAATATTTGCAAATGAAGCAACTGACAAAGGATCATCTCAAAGATTTACAAGCAGCTCATGCAACTCAACAACAAAAAAACAAGCAGCAAAATCAAAAATGGGCAGAAGCCCTAAATAGACATTTCTCCAAAGAAGATATACAGACTGCCAACAAACACATGAAAGAATGCTCAACATCATTAATCATTAGAGAAATGCAAATCAAAACTACAATGAGATATCATCTCACACCAGTCAGAATGGCCATCATCAAAAAATCTAGAAACAATAAATGCTGGACAGGTTGTGGAGAAAAGGAACACTCTTGCACTGTTCATGGGAATATAAATTGATACAGCCACTATGGAGAACAGTATGGAGGTTCCTTAAAAAACTAAAAATAGAACTACCATACCACGTAGGAATCCCACTACTGGGCATATACCCTGAGAAAATCATAATTCAAAAAGAGTCATGTACCAAAATATTCATTGCAGCTCTACTTACAATTGCCAGGACATGGAAAAAACCTAAGTGTACATCATCGGATGAATGGTTAAAAAAGATGTGGCACATATATAGAATGGAATATTAGTCAGCCATAAAAAGAAACGAAATTTAGATATTTGTAGTTAGGTGGATGTACCTAGAGTCTGTCATACAGAGTGAAGTAAGTCAGAAAGAGAAAAACAAATACCGTATGGTAATACATATATATGGAATATAAGAGAAAAAAGGCTCATGAAGAACCTAGGGGCAGGATGGGAGTAAAGACACAGACCTACTAGAGAATGGACTTGAGGATATGGGGAGGGTGAACAGTAAGCTGTGACAAAATGAGAGAGTGGCATGGACATATATACACTACCAAATGTAAAACAGATAGCTAGTGGGAAACAGTCGCATAGCACAGGGAGATCAGCTCGGTGGTTTGTGACCACCTAGAGGCGTGGATTAGGGAGGGTGGGAGGGAGCTAGATGCAAGAAGGAAGAGTTATGGGAACATATGTATACGTATAACTGATTCACTTTGTTATAAAGCAGAAAATAACACAGCATTGTAAAGCAGTTATACTACAATAAAGATGTTAGAAAAAAAAAGAACATACATATTGATACTATATATTTTTTCTTTTACATCTTTATTGGAGTATAATTGCTTTACAATGGTGTGTTATTTTCCGCTTTATAACAAAGCGAATCAGTTATACATATACATATGTTCCCATATCTCTTTCCTCTTGCATCTCCCTCCCACCCACCCTCCCTATCCCACCCCTCCAGGCGGTCACAAAGCACCGAGCTGATCTCCCTGTGCTATGCAGCTGCTTCCCACTAGCTGTCTACCTTACATTTGGTCGTGTATATATGTCCATGCCTCTCTCTCGCTTTGTCACAGCTTACCCTTCCCCCTCCCCATATCCTCAAGTCCATTCTCTAGTAGGTCTGTGTCTTTATTCCTGTCTTACCCCTAGGTTCTTCATGATATTCTTTTTTCTTAAATTCCATATATATGTGTTAGCATACGGTATTTGTCTTTCTCTTTCTGACTTACTTCACTCTGTATGACACACTGTAGGTCTATCCTCCTCATTACAAATAGGTCAATTTCGTTTCATTTTATGGCTGAGTAATATTCCGTTGTATATATGTGCCACATCTTCTTTATCCATTCATCTGATGACGGACACTTAGGTTGTTTCCATCTCCTCGCTATTGTAAATAGAGCTGCAGTGAACATTTTGGTACATGACTTTTTTTTTTTTAACATCTTTATTGGGGTATAATTGCTTTACAATGGTGTGTTAGTTTCTGCTTTATAACAAAGTGAATCAGTTATACATATACATATGTTCCCATATCTCTTCTTTCTTGCATCTACCTCCCTCCCACCCTCCCTAGTCCATCCCTCTATGTGGTCACAAACCACTGAGTTGATATCACTGTGCTATGTGGCTGCTTCCCACTAGCTATCTATTTTACGTTTGGTAGTATATATATGTCCATGCCACTCTCTCACTTTGTTACGGGTTACCCTACCCCGTCCCCATATACACAACTCCATTCTCTGGTAGGTCTGTGTCTTTATTCCTGTCTTACCCCTAGGTTCTTCATGACATTTTTCCCCTTAGATTCCATATATATGTGTTAGCATACGGTATTTTTCTTTCACCTTCTGAGTTACTGCACTCTCTATGATAGACTCTAGGTATATCCACCTCACTACAGATAACTCATTTTCGTTTCTTTTTATGGCTGAGTAATATTCCATTGTATATATGTGCCACCTCTTATTTTTTACAACTTTATTCGAGTATAATTGCTTTACAATGGTGTGTTATTTTCTGCTTTATAACAAAGTGAATCAGTTATACATATACATATATTCCCATATCTCTTCCCTCTTGCGTCTCTCTCCCGTCCACCCTCCCTATCCCACCCCTCCAGGTGGTCACAAAGCACCAAGCTGATCTCCCTGTTCTATGCAGCTGCTTCCCACTAGCTGTCTACCTTACATTTGGTCGTGTATATATGTCCATGCCTCTCTCTCACTTTGTCACAGCTTACCCTTCCCCCTCCCCATATCCTCAAGTCCATTCTCTAGTAGGTCTGTGTCTTTATTCCTGTCTTACCCCTAGGTTCTTCATGATATTCTTTTTTCTTAAATTCCACATATATGTGTTAGCATACAGTAAGTCTTTCTCTTTCTGACTTACTTCACTGTGTATGACACACTCTATGTCTATCCTCATCATTTCAAATAGTTCAATTTCGGTTCATTTTATGGCTGAGTAATATTCCGTTGTATATATGTGCCACATCTTCTTTATCCATTCATCTGATGATGGACACTTAGGTTGTTTCCATCTCCTCGCTATTGTAAATAGAGCTGCAATGAACATTTTGGTACATGACTCTTTTTGAATTATGGTTTTCTCAGGGTATATGCCCAGTAATGGGATTGCTGGGTCATGTGGTAGTTCTATTTGTAGTTTTTTAAGGAACCTCCATAGTGGTCTCCATAGTCGTTGTACCAATTCACATTCCCACCAGCAGTGCAAGAGTGTGCCCTTTTCTCCACACCCTCTCCAGCATTTATTGTTTCTAGATTTTTTGATGATGGCCATTCTGACCGGTGTGAGATGATATCTCATTGTAGTTTTGATTTGCATTTCTCTAATGATTAATGATGTTGAGCATTTTTTCATGTGTTTTTTGGCAGTCTGTGTATGTTCTTTGGCAAAATGTCTATTAGGTCTTCTGCCCATTTTTGGATTGGGTTGTTTGTTTTTTGTTATTGAGCTGAATGATCTGCTTATAGATTTGAAGATTAATCCTTTGTCAGTTGCTTCATTTGCAAATATTTTCTCCCATTCTGAGGGTTGTCTTTTGGCCTTGTGTGTGGTTTTCTTTGCTGTGCAAAGGTTTTAAGTTTCATTAGGTCCCATTTGTTTATTTTTGTTTTTATTTCCATTTCTCTAAGAGGTGGGTCAAAAACGATCTTGCTGTGATTTATGTCATAGCGTGCTCTGCCTATGATTTCCTCTAAGACTTTGATAGTGTCTGGCCTTACATTTAGGTCTTTAATCCATTTTGAGTTTAGTTTTGTGTATGGTGTTGGGGAGTGTTCTAATTTCACACTTTTACATGTATCTGTCCAGTTTCCCCAGCACCACTTATTGAAGAGGCTGTCCTTTCTCCACTGTACCTTCTTGCCTCCTTTATCAAAGATAAGTTGACCATATGTGCATTGGTTTATCTCTGGGCTTTCTATCCTGTTCCATTTATCTATATTTCTGTTTTTGTGCCAGTACCATTCTGTCTTGATTTCTGTACCTTTGTAGTATAGTCTGAAGTCAGGGAGCCTGATTCCTCCAGCTCCATTTTTTGTTCTCAAGATTGCTTTGACTATTCGGGGTCTTTTGTGTTTTCATACAAATTGTGCAATTTTTTGTTCTAGTTCTGCGAAAAATGCCAGTGGTAGTTTGATAGGGATTGCATTGTATCTGTAGATTGCTTTGGGTAGTAGAATCATTTTCACAATGTTGATTCTTCCAATCCAAGAACATGGTATATCTCTCCATCTATTTGTATCATCTTTAATTTCTTTCATTAGTGTCTTATAATTTTCTGCATACAGTTCTTGATACTACTCTAAATGTAAATAAGCTATATGCTCAAATCAAAAGACATAGTGGCTGAATGGATACAAAAACTAGACCCATATATACACTGCCTACCAGACACACTTCAGATATAACTATACACATAGCCTAAAAGTATGGGAATCAAAAAAGGAATTCCATGGAAATAGAAATCATAAGAAAGCTAAGGTAGCAATACTTATATCAAACAAAATAGTCTTTAATATCAACACTATTACAAGAGACAAAGAAGGGCACTATACATAATGATCAAGGGATCAATCGATGAAGAAGATAAAACAATTGTAATATATGTGCAGCCAATACAGAAGCTCCTAAATACATTATGAAAATTTTAACAGACATACAGGGAGAAATCAACAGTGACACAATAATAGTAAGGGAATTTAACATGCAGCTTATGTCAATCACAGATCATCCAGACATAAAACCAAAAGGGAAACACTGGCCTTAAATGATACATTAGAGCAGATGGAGTTATATAGAACATTCCATCTGAAAGCAGTATAATACACATTCTTTTATAGTGCACATGTAACATTTTCCAGGATAGATTATATGCTAGGCCACAAAACAAGCCTCAGTAAATTTAAGAAAACTAAAATCAAATCAAGTGTCTTTTCCAACTACAACACTATGCTACTAGAAATCACCTCAAAGGAAAAAAAACTGCAAAGAAATCATGGAGGCTAATATGCAATTAAATAAACAAAAAAATGTTACTGATGAAATAAAAGATGAAATAAAAAAAACACCTGGAGACAAATGAAAACCAAAATAATGATACAAAATCTACGGGATGCAGCAAAAGCAGTTCTAAGAGGAAAGTTTATATAAATACAAGCTTACCTCAGAAAAGAAAAAAATCTCAAGTAAACAACCTAAACTTTCAGCTAAAGGAGCTATAAAAAGAAGAACAAACAAAACTCCAAGTTAGTAGAAGGAAAGAAATCATAACAACCAGAGTAGAAGTAAATGAAAGAGACTAAGAAAAACCCAACAAAACAAAACAGAGACTTCCCTCGTGGTCCAGTGGGTAAGACTCCACGATCCAAATGCAGGGGGCTCGAGTTCAATCCCTAGTTGGGGAACTAGATCCCACATGCCTGCTGCAACTAAGAAGTCTGCATGCCACAACTGAAAGTCCACATGCTGAAACTAAGAAGTCTGCATGTTGCAACTAAGAAGTCCACCTGCTGCACCTAATGATCCTATGTGCTGCAGATAAGATGTAGTGCAGCCCAAGTAAATAAGTAAATAAATATTAAAGAAAACAATAGAATAGATCAGTAGTTCTAACAACAGAATGAAACTAAGAGATGGTTCTTTGAAAAGATAAAAAAATTGGTAAACCTTTAGCCAGACTCATCAAAAGAGAGAGACAGACAGACAGACAGAAAAGGTCCAAATCAATTAACTCAAAAATGAAAAGGAGAAATTACAACCAACATGACAGAAGTACAAAGGATCATAAGAAATTACTACTAACAACTATTTCCCCATTAAATGAAAAACCTAGAAGAAATGGACATACTCCTATAAATGTACCATCTCTAAAGAATGGACCAGGAAGAAATGGAAAATGTGAACAGAACAATTACTAGTAATGAAAAAATGCCTAACAAACAGAAGTCCAAGACCAGATGGCTTCACAGGTGAATTCTGCCAACATTTAGAGCAAAGATAATACCTATTTTTCTCAAATGATTCCAAAAAACTGCAGAGGAAGGAGCACTTCCAAACTCTTACTATGAGGCCAGCATCACCCTGATATCAAAACCAAAGACATCACCCCCCAGAAATAAAATCAGAGGCAAATATCACTGATTAACATAGATGCAAAAATCTTCAAAAAATATTAGCAGTGTGAATCCAACAATACATCAAAAGGTTTGTTCACCAAGATCAACTGGTATTTATCCCAGGGATGCAATATTTTTTCAATATTGACAAGTCAATGTGATATACCACATTAACAGACTGAAGAATAAAATCCATGTAATTATCTTAATAGATGCAGAAAAATTTTTACAAAGTTCAACATCCACTTATGATAAAAATTCCAGAAACTGAGCATAGAGAGAACATACTTGAACATAATAATGGCCATATACAACAATCCCATAGCTAACATCACACTCAGTGGTGAACAGTCAGCCTTCCCACAAAATTCAGGAACATGACAGGGATGCCCATTCTCACCACTTCTATACAACATAGTATTGGAAGTCCTAGCCACAGCAATCAGATTAGAAAAGGAAATAAAAGGTATATAAATTGGAAGGGAAGAGGTAAAACTGCCACCATTTGCAGTTGACATAATACTCTATATAAATAACCCTAAAACATTCACACAAAAACTATTAGAACTAATATGTAAATTCAGTTACAAGGATACAAGATTAATATATAGAAATCAGTTGCATTTGTTTACACTAATAATGAAATATCAGAAAGAGAAAGAAATAAAATCGCATTTGAAATGGCATCAAAAATAATAAAATACCTAGAAATAAACTTAACCAAGGAGGTGAAAGACCTATTTGCTGAAAACTATAAAACACTGATAAAGGAAGCTGAAGGTGATTCAAAGAAGTGGAAAGTTATCCCATGATCTTGGATAAGAATTAATATTGTTAAAATGGACATACTACCCAAAGCAACTTACAGATATAATGATATCCACTATCAAAACACCTATGACATTTTTCACAAAACTAAAACAAATAATTCTAAAATTTATTTGGAATGATAAAAGACCCAGAATTCCTAAAGCAGTCCTGAGGAAAAGGACTAAACCTGGAGGCATAACCCTTCCTTACTTCAGACTATACTACAAAGCTACAGTAATTAAAACAACATGGTACTGGAACAAAAACAGACATGTAGATAATTCGAACAGAATAGAGAGCCCAGAAATAAACCCACTCACTACTGATCAATTAATCTACAACAAAAGAGACAAGAATATACAACAGGGAAAAGCAAGTATATTCAACAAGCGGTATGGGAAAGCTGAAAAGCTACATATAAATCAATGAAAGGATAACACTTCCTCATGCCATATACAAAAATAAAATCAAAATTGTTTAAAAACCAAAATATAGGGCATGACATCATAAAATTCCTAGAAGAGTATATAGACAAAACACTCTCTGACATAAATTGTAGCAATATTTTCTTAGATTGATCTCCAAAGGCAAAAGAAATTAAAGTAAAAAATAACAAATGGGACCTAATCAAACTTATAAACTTTTGTACAGCAAAGGAAACCATCAATGGAACAAAAAGATAACATACAGGCTAGGAGAAAATATTTGCAAATGATGCAATACACAAGCAATTAATATCCAAAATATACAAAGAGCTCTTATGACTCAGTACCAAAAAAACATACATACCAATTTAAAAAATGGGCAGAAGACCTAAATAGACATTTTTCCAAAGAAGACGTACAGATGGTCAACAGACACATGAAAAGATGCTCAACAACACTACTTATTAGAGAAATGCAAATCAAAACCACAATGAGCTATAACCTCAAAATAGTCAGAATGTCTATCATCAAAATGTCTACAAATAAGTGCGGGAGAGGGTGTGGAGAAAAGGGAACCCTCCTACATTGTTGGTGGGAATGTAAATTGGTGCAGCCACTATGGAAAACACTATTGGTGTTCCTTAAAAAACTAGAAATAGAACTACCATATGATCCAGTAATCCAACCACTGAGCAAATATCTGGAAAAGACAAAAGCTTTAATTCAAAAAGATACATGAACACCAATGTTCCTAGCAGCACTATTTACAGTAGCCAAGAAATGTAAACAATTCAGGTTCCCATCATCAGACAATTGCTTAAAATGTGGAATATATATAAAATGGAATATTACTCAGCCATATAAAATAATGTAGTATTGCCATTTGTAGCAACACGAATGAACCTAGAGAATATTATACTTAGTGAAGTATGTCATACAGTATGTCATACAGAAAGATAAATACTATATGATATCACTTATATGTGGAATCTAAAAAATAGAACAAGCTAGTGAATATAACAAAAAAGAAAGAGACTCACAGATATAGAGAACAAACTAGTGGTTACCAGTGGGAAGAGGGAATGGAGGAGGGGCAAGATGGGGGTAGGGAAAAAAGAGGTGCAAACTACTATGTATAAAATAAATAAGCTACAAGGATCAATTGTACAACACAGGGAGTATAGCTAATATTTTACAATAACTATAAATGGAATATAACCTTTTAAAATTGTGAATCACTATGTTGTACACCTGAAACATATAATAGTGTACATCAACTATACCTCAATATAAAAAAAAGAACAAGGTGAAAGCAAAAAAAAAAAAGAAAAAAAATACAATGCTTTGTAGACAGCAATATTATTATCTTAATTTACGTGAATAAATTGAGATACAAAGAAGTTATAACTTGCCCAAGGTCACATAGCCAGTAAATGGCTGATCTAAGAATCCAACCCAGTCGATCTGGCTTCATGGCCTATACTCTAACTATGACACATAATTCAAAATATAATAAAACTTACAAATATGTGGAAATTAAACAGCACACTCTTCAACAAGCTATGAGTCAGAGAAGTAATCAGAAGTGAAATAAGAAAATAACTTGAGATACATGAAAAAAAAAAACCACAGTGCAACAAAACTTATGAGAGGCGGGCAAAACACTGCTCAAAGGATATGTAGAGCAGTAAGTGTCAACATTAAAAAATGATTTATACCATAAGCAACTAGAAAAAAACAGTAAACTAAATTCAAAGCTATCAGCAGCAAGGAAATAATAAAGAAACAAACAATTGTATGCCAAGAAATTAGATTAACCTAAAGAAAATGAACAATTTCCTAGAAACACGTGGACTATCAAAACTGACTTAAGAAATAAAAATGTAGGGACTTCCCTGGTGGCACAGTGGTTAAGAATACGCCTGCCAATGAAGGGGACTTGGGTTCGAGCCCTGGTCCGGGAAGATCCCACATTGCTGCAGAGCAACTAAATCCGTACACTACAACTACTGAAGAATGCGCACCTAGAGCCTGTGTTCTGCAACAAGAGAAGTCACTGCAATGAGAAACCCGCACACCGCAACAAAGAGTAGCTCCTGCTCTTTGCAATTAGAGAAAGCCTGCAGGCAGCAATGAAGACACAACACAGCTAAATAAATAAATAAATAAATAATAAATTAATTTTAAAAAAGAAATAAAAATGTAAATAGACCTATAGAAATTAAAAAGATTAAGTCAGTAATTAAAAACTTTCCAACAGAAAGGATAAAATCCAGGATTAGATGACTTCACTGGTGAATTTTATTGAACAGATAAAAAAGAATTAACATCAATTCTTCTCAAACAATTCCAAAAATAGAAGAGGCAACAACACTTCCTAACTCATTCTATGAGGCCAGTACTTCTCTGATATGAAAGCCAGGCAAAGACATCAGAAATAAACCACACCAAACTGATTAATGTAGATGCAAAATCCTGAACAAAGTACTTGCAAATCAAATCCAGCAGCATTTTATTTAAAAAATTATACATCATGACTAAATGCAATATATTCCAGGAATACAAAAGTGGCTCAAAATATGAAAAAAATAAATGAAATACACCATAATAGAATGAAGAGGAAAAGAGGAATATGATTGTCTCAATTGATACAGAAAAATTTGACAAAATTCAACACCATTTCATAAGGAAAACACTCAATAAACTAAAAGTAGAAGAGAATTTCCTTGATGTAATTAAAGGTATATATGAAAACCCCAGAGGTAACATCATACTTGGTGGTGAGAAACTGAAAGCTTTTCCTTTAAGATCAGAAACAAGACAAGGACATCCACTTTCACCACATATATTCAACATTATACTGGAGGTCTAACACAGCAATTAGGTGAGAAAAAGAAATAAAAGTCATCCAAATTGGTAAGGAAGAAGCAAAATTATCTCTATTTGCATTTGCCATGATCCTACATAGAAAATTTTAAAGAATACACAACAGCACTAATAAACAAATCCAGCAAAATTGCAGAATATGAGATGAACATAAAATAACTAGTTATAGTTGTATGAATTAGCTAAGAACAATGCAAAAACAAAGTTAAGTAAAACATTCCATGTACAATACCATAAAAATAAATAAAATAGTTAATCCCAACGGTATTTTGTGCAGAAATAGAGGAGATGATGCTAACCTTCCTATAGAATTTCAAGGAAACCTAAAGAGCCAAAACAATCTTGAAAAAGAACAAAGTTGGAAGGCTCACATTTCCCAATGAAAAAACTTACTACAAAGTTAAATTAAAACAGTGTGGCACTGGCATAAGGACAGACATATAGATCAATGAAATGGAATGAGAGTCCAGAAATAAACTCTTATATCTAAGGTCAACTGACTTTCTGTAAGGGTACCAAGACCATTCAATGGAGAATGAATAATATAAATGAATTAATAATTCAATAATGGTACTGGGACAACAGGAAATCAACATGTAAAAAATGAAGTTGAACCCTTATACTATGAACAAAAATGAACACTAAATGGATTAAAGACTTAAATATAAGGGGTAAAACTATAAAATAGATACATAGGGGTAAACTTTTATGATCTTGGCTTTGGCAGTGTTTTTTAAAATATGGCTAAAAATCAAATATAACAAAAGAAAAAATTGATAAATTGGATTTAATCAAAATTAAAAGCTTTTGTACATCAAAGGACATTGTCAAGAGAATGAAAAGACAACAGAATGGGACTAAGCATTTTCAAATTATATGTATAAAAAGGTCTACTATCCAGAATATATATTTAAATTTTCTTACAACTCAACAGATAAAACAGAAAAAAATCCAACAAAAGAATGCACAAAGGACTTGAATAGACACTTTTCCAAAGAAGTTATACAAATGGCCAGCAATCACATGAAAAAATGATAAATGTCATTTATCATTCAAGAAATATAAATCAAAATCAATCATAATGAGATACCACTTCATACACAGCTAGATAGCTATAATTTAAAAAATTGAAAATAACAGGTATTGGAAAGATGTGGAGAAATTGGCACACTCGTACATTGCTGGTGAAGATGTAAAAGGGAAAACAGTTTGGTCGTTCTTAAAAATGTTAAACATAGAATTATCATATAATCCAGCAATTATAATACCAGCACTCCTAGGTATATACACAAAATAACTGAAAACGTGTATTCAAATACTTATACCTGAATGTTCATAGCAGCATTATTCACAATGGCCAAAAAGTGAAACAACCCAAATTTCCACCAGTGGATGAGAGGAGAAACAAAGTGTAATATATCTATGAAATGAAATATTATTCAGCTATAAAATGAATGAAGTTCTGATAAATGCTGCAACATGGATGAATGTTGAAAACATGCTGAAATAGCCAGACACAAAAGGCCATGTTATAAATGATTCCATTTATATGAAATATCCAAAATAAGCAATTCCTTAGAGACAGAAAGCAGATTTATGGTTTCTAGGGCTGGGGACACAGAGGAATGCAGAACGACTGCTTAATGATTATGGTGTTTCTGTTTGGGGCTATAAAAAATGTCTGGAACTAGACAGTGGTGCTAGTTGCACAACACTGCGATTGTACTTAACGTCACTGATTACAATGGCAAGAATGGTAAATTTTACGTCATATTTATTTTACTATAATAAAAAAATAAGTATAATAGAATACTTCCTTTCTCTGAAGTCCATGGTCATATCTCCCTTACTCTTTTCTTCCTAGAAGCTGGAATGCTAGGCCTCATTCAAACTTCCTAAGTTTCTAGCCTCTAGTCTATGCTAACATAGCCACCCCCCACAACTCACAGAAATTAATCTGCCCTTAACCTCCTGTGCAAATCCTGAACAAAGGTATAATAAATTTTTGCTGGTACTGTAACTCAACTTCCTACAGTTTCAGGAATCCTGACCACTTTTCCTGGGTGTTAGTCTACTTTTTTTTTCCTATCACCCTTTTCTTGGACATCGTAGTATTTGTATGGTTTCTCTGTTACCCAATCCCCTGCTTGTCCCTTTTACTTCTGTTCATTGAGCTCCTGAGACTGTTCTCCCTGTTTAACTATCGGGCTGCTTACCCAGTAATGACAGGCATTTATTAGACTCTACTAAGCCTCATCTGATGAATGTCCAATAACTATTAAACCCCAAAGCTAACTGAGAACTACATAAACCAGAGCAGCAGTGACAGAAATCAAAACTAGAGGCAAGAAGGAGAAGCCCTAGAGGGGTGGTTAACTCTTAGGCTCCAGAATCAGGCTCCCTGAATTTGAATCTGCGCTCTGAGTCTTACCTGCTCTGTGACTTGCATAGGCACATTTCTTAGCCTTTCTGTGCTGTGGCTTTCTCAAGTATAAAATGTGGATGAAAACAACAAATAGTACCTATTTCCAAAGAGTGGTTGGAAGATTAATACATTGGAGTATATGGTAAATGTTAGTTATTTCCTTTGTTTGGTTTTCCATTTTTCTTTTTCTCAGGGCAAGTGGATCTCAACATTGGCTGTACGTTAGAATTACCTGAAGTAATTTTTAAAATGAGGCCACACCTCAGACTAATTAAATCAGAATTGGGGGTTATACCTAGTCATCAACATTTTTAAAACATTAAGGGGTAAAGGAAAGACAGAGAGAGAATATAATACTTTGTATGTGTTCAAAGTATTTCACATTGCAAGTGTTGAAACCATGACTATTATTATCCCTATATTTCATACAAAGAAAATCGGACTAAACCAAACAAGTTGCCACATGGGCATGTAGACAATGGAAGTGGGGCTGAATTTAACAACAACATGTATGAAAACACACTTAGGGGTTTACTTGATTCAGTTTAATGTAAATTAATAGTGTAATGTTGCTGCCAAAAAGGTGAATGTGATCTGAAGTAACTTCAATAAAACTAGTGCAAGTTCCACCCTGCTTGTCAACCACACCTGAAACATTCTGTTCTGTTCTTTAAGATGTCACACCTAAGGAAAAACAGAGTAGAACACACAGGATAGAAATACATTTGAAACCACAACATTAGGAGCAACAGTGAAAGGAACTAAGATCTGCCAAGACTACAAAGTAGAAGTTTTAGCATGGACAAAATCACCAACTTCACAAGTCAGAAGGGCTGCCAGACAAAGGAAAAGAAATGAGATTTACCTTATACTACCTGAATAGCATAACTGGGGTACACAATGGGAAACTATCAATACAAAACCTACTTAAGCTTAACCCGAGGAAGAATTTCCCAATAATTAAACCTGTTTTAAAATGCAGTAAATTCCAGGAAGGTGATATTACAAAAAATCACAGAGTAATACAACACCAATTAATAAAGTGGGAAAAAACTGTCACAATCAACTTTTCTAGAGCTCTGGGATCTAGCCAAAAATTTACAACCAGGAGAAAACTTAATGAAGATAAAAGTGGCTGCATTGTGGTAAGAAAGTACTGTGGCACCTTAAATTGCCTGCCTGCCATCCTTCAACCTCAGAGTTGCAGTGCCTATGGAGTTAGCAGCCTACACTCCTGGTGAAAGTTGCTAGTGCAAAAGGAAGTAATACAGACCTTGTTCTCAAAGAACTGTGTTTGACTGTTTTAGCCTGTCTGGTGGAAACCTGAAAGAACAGTGAAAGGGATTGCCATTGTTTCATCTCGCTCTCAGCATTCCCAAGGCTGAGGAATCTTCCCAAGCAACATTTGTTGAAAGCATTTATAGGCAAACGCATTGGCCATGCAAAGTGAGACTAGGGTTAACAGTCAGAGGAGGTTGGGAAAGGACATATATGGTGGAATAAGGGATTTTAAAAGCTCCTCTGTATACTGAGGAATCATGAAGCCATGCACATGACGATGGCTGGATGCATGTTCAGAAAAGGCCTGAGAAATTCCCATTTTTCACCTCTGGTTAACCTTCATGCTCTAGGCGTGCAGGAGGCCTAAGGCAGAAATGTAAATGGACAAGGTAAATGTTGAAGGAGTACCACTAAAACAAATATCCAATCTGCAAATACTGAAAAAGTATTTTCCCCTTGTTCTTTTTTTTTTTTTTGTGGTACACGGGCCTCTCACTGTTGTGGCCTCTCCCGTTGTGGAGCACAGGCTCCGGACGCGCAGGCTCAGTTGCCATGGCTCACGGGCCCAGCCGCTGCGCGGCATGTGGGATCTTCCCAGACCGGGACACAAACCCGTGTCCCCTGCATCGGCAGGCAGCCTCTCAACCACTGCGCCACCAGGGTAGTCCCTGTTCTTTATTTCTTTATCTTTACTTTTTTTCTTTTCTTCTTTGGCTCCAGATATTTAAGGCAATTCTGTCAAAATACTAACTGACAACTAAGCCAATGAAACACAGACTTCAGTGATCACATATGAAAGAGAATATAACTTTTATGGGAGAATTTAGAAAAAATTCAGAAAACTAAACACATATTTAAGCAAGAGGAACACTGAGAAAAGTACTGAGAATGACTTAATCTTTCACCTCGTGCAGATCTTTTGGCTCAGGGCAAGTTTAGCTAGTCAGTAAAGCACCATCCTACCAGAGCCAGTCTGCAAAAATTTGAAAACATGGCTGCTTTCTCTTTTTCATTTTTGGTGTTTTTCGTTTGGTTATGTGTTTCAGCTTCTGGCAAATCTAGAAACCTGTCAAAAGATTAGCTGACCTAAAAGAAGTGAGACTTCAGTGAGCATACCAGAACAAGAAATAATCTTTGGAAAATAGTTTGACAAAGTCTCAAAATAAACTACTGCAGTCTTCAACAATCAAAAAATAAATGAACAGAAACTCATGGAAAGGAGAAGTACCTGATTTCTAGAGTTACCACATTATGTGTATTAAATGTCCAATTTCCACAAAACATCACAAGGCATACAAACAGGAGAAGATGGCTCATTCAAAGGAACAGAGCAGGAAACATCCCTGAGGAAGGCCAGCCATTGGGCTTACTAGACAAAAACTTTAAAATATCTTCTTAAATATGCTCAAAGAGCCATGGGAAAACAAAAAGAACTAGACAAATCAGAACAATGATATATGAAAAAAATAAAATTAGCAACAAAGAGATGGAAACTATATAAAAAAAGCAAACAGCAATTGTCAAGTTGAAAAGTATAATAACTGAAATAAAAATTTTACTAGAGGGGTTCAACAGCAGATTTGAGCAGACAGAAGAAAGAATCAATGGACTGAAGACCAGTCAATTAAAATTATGAAGTCTGAGGAGCAGAAAGAAAAAAAGGATGAAGAAAAATGAACACAGCCTAAGGACTTTGTGGAACACCAAAAAATGGAACTATAATATGCATTATGGGAATCCCAAAAAGGAGGAGAGAGAGAAAAGAGCAGAAAAATTATTTCAAGAACTGTTGGCTGAAAACTTCTCAAATTTGATGAAATACATGAATATGCAAATCCAAGAAGCTCAATTAACTCCAAGTAAGATAAAGCCAAAGAGACAAACACTGAAACATTAAAATCTAATTATTAAAAGACAAAGAGACAATCTGGAAAGCAGCAAGAAAAAAGCAAATTGTCATGTACAAGGGATCCTCAATATGATTATAAGCTGATTTCTCATCAGAAACATTGGAGGCCAGAAGGCAGTGGGATGATATATTTAAAGTATGGTGGGGGGGATCTGTCAACAAACAGCAGGTATTATTATAATCTTGATCTGTGACTTCATTTTATTTTCAAAAGAATTTAAAAGACAAATGCACAAAAATTAAATATAAATCTGTTATTTGGTATACAATGTATATAAAGTTGTAATTTGTGACATTAATAACATAAGGAGGGAGATGGGCTTTAAAGCAATAGAAATTCTGTACTCAACTGAAGTTAAGTTAGTATCAATTGAAATTAGACAGTTAGAACTTTAGGATATTATATGTAATCCTCATGATAACCACAAAGAATATATCTAAAAAAATACAGATAAGGCAAATGAGAAGAAAATTAAAATGCATCAGCACAAAAATTCAAATAATCACAAAAGAAGTTAGAAATTGAGGAAATGAGGGCCAAAAAAGTTGAGACATAAAGAAAACAAATACCAAATGGCAGAAGTAAGTTATTTCTTATCAGCAATTGCATTAAATATAATGGGTTATTCTTTCCAATCAAAAGGCATATATTAGCAAAGTAGATTAAAAAAAAACATGATCAAACTATACGCTTTAGATGCATTTTAAATAAAAAGACACACATAGATTAAAACTAAAAGGATGGGAAAATATAGTCCATGTAAATAGTAACCACAGAGGAGCTCTGATGGCTACACTAATATCAGACAAAATAGACTTTAAGTCAAAAGCTGTCACAAGAGGCAAAGAAGTGCATTATATATTGATAAATGGATCAATTTACCAAGAAAATATAACAATTATAATCATATATGCACCAAATATCAGAAACCCAAATTATATGAGGCAAACATTAACAGAATTGAAGAGAAAAACAGTCCTAAAATAAGAGTTGGAGACTTCAATAACCCATTCATAACAACTGATAAAACAACCAGACAGACAATCATTAAAGAAATAAAGGACTTGAACAATACCACAAACCAAAAAGAAAGAAGACTCAAATTAATAAACACTAGGGGCATTACTGTAAATCTTATAGAAATAAAAAATTTATGAGAATATTGTGGAAAAAAATGTACAGCAATATATTAAATAACATATATGATTGAATAAATTTCTTAAAACACAAACTACCACAATTGACTCAAGAAGAAATAGTAAATGTGAATAAACCTATAACAAGAAATTGAGTCATTAATCAAAAACCTTCTAACAAAGAAAAACTGAGAACCAGATGGCTTCACATGTGAATTCTGCCAGAACTTTAAAGAATATTAACATCAATCCTCCTCAAATTCTTCCCAAAAAAAATAGAAGAGGAGGGAACACTTCCTAACTCATTCTATGAGGCCAGTATTCCTCTGATAACAAAGCCAGATAAACACATCAGAAGAAAATAAAACTACAAACTAATATCCCTTATGAATATTAATAGAAGAATCCTAAACAAAATACTAGCAAACCAAATTCAGCAGCATATCAAAAAGATGCAGATGGGGGCTTCCCCGGTGGTGCAGTTGTTGAGAGTCCACCTGCTGATGCAGGGCACAGGGGTTCGTGCCCTGGTCCGGGAGGATCCCACATGCTGCAGAGTGGCTGGGCCCTTGGGCCATGGCCTCTGAGCCTTCGTGTCCGGAGTCTGTGCTCCTCAACGGGAGAGGCCGCAACAGTGAGAGGCCCGCGTACCACAAAAAAATAAAAGTCCAGGCAAAAAGATGCAGATGGAGACCAAGTGGAATTTCTCCCCAGAACACAATGATTCAAATACAAAATAAATCAAATACAAAATAAAACTGTAATACATTAAGAGAAGGGGGGGATGTGAAACACACAAAATCATTTCAATTGTTGCAGAAAAAGCATTTGACAAAATTTAACACTCTGTCATAATAAAAGCATGAAACAAATGAGGAATAGAAGGAAAGTTGCTTAACATGATAAGGAAATTATATGAAAACCTCACAGGTAACACCATAGTCAAGATCAGAAACAAGATAAGAATTCCTAATTTCTTCACTTCTATTAAACACAGTATTGAAAGTTCTAACTGGAACAATTAGGCAAATAAAAGAAATAAAAGACATCCAAATTGGAAAGGAAGAAGTAAAACTATCTCTATTCACTTAAGACATGATCTTGCATACAGAAAATCCCGAAGAATTCACAAAAAGACTACTAGTGCTAATAAGTGAATTCAGAAAAGGACACAAGATTTATACTCAAAAATCAGTTGTATTTATAGAAACTAGCAATGAAGAATCCAAAAATAAAATTAAGAAACAAGTCCTTTTACAAACACATTGAAAATAATAAGATACTTGGGAATGCATTTAACCAAGGACGTGCAAAACTTGTGCACAGAAAAGTTCAAAACATTGCTGAAAGAAATTAAAGAAACCTAAATAAATAGAAAACATTCCATTCTTATGGATTAGAAGGTTTAATATTGTTAAGATGTCAATTCTACTTGAAGTATCTATAGATTTAAAGTAATCCCTATCAAATTCCCAATGATATTATCTTTGCATATATAGAAAAACACTTACTAAAATTTATATGGAATCTCAAGGGACCCCAAATAGTCAAAACAATTTCCAGAAAAAAATTGGAGATTTCACACTTCCTAATTACAACACTTACTACAAAGCTAGAGTAGTAAAAAACAGTGTGTTATTGGCACCAAAGACTCATAAATAGACCAGTGGACTACAATAAAGAGATCAGAAATAAATCTCACACATATGGTCAAATCATTTCAACATGAGTTCCAAGACCATTTAATAGAGAAACAATAGTCTTCAACAAATGGTGCAGGGAAAACAGGATATCCAAATGCAAAAAAAAAAAAGTGAGGTTGGAACTTTACCTTACACCATATTAAAAAATTAACTTAAAATAGATCAAAGGCCTAAACATAAGAGCTAAAACTAAAACTTGTAGAGGAAAACATAGGAGAAAACTTCATGACAGATTTGTCAATAATTTCTTGTACACAACAACAACAGCACAAACAAGAAAAATATAGATAAATTTGACTTTAAAATTAAACAAAAAAACTTTAATGCACTATCAACAGAGTGAAAAGGTAAACTATGCAATGGGAGAAAATATCTGCAAATCATATATCTGACAAGAGCTTAATATCTAGACTATATAAAGAACACCTACAACTAAAACAATAACAAAGCAATCTGATGAAAAATGGACAATAAAAAATAGACAAATGAGAGTACAGAAAGAACTTCTCTGTTAACAATAAAAAATAAATTCTTTACTCAAAGTCCAGAGCAAAAAACTTACTGCAAAGCTACAGTAATCAAAACAGTGTGATACTGGCCTAAGGACAGACATATGAACAAATGGAATAGAACAGAGAATGCAGGAATACATCCATATATGTTATGCTCAATTGATTTTTGACAAGGTGTCAAGACCATTTGATTGGGAAAGAATTATCTGTTTAATAATGCTGACTCAACTGTAAGTTGACATATAAAAGAAGTTAGACTCTTATCTCATACTACATCTAAAAATTGATTCAAAATGGATCAAAGGCCTAAACATAAAAACTATAAAACTGTCAGAACAGACATGGGGGTAAACCTCCATCAGTTTTTATTTGACAGTGGAATTTTAGAAATAACATCAAAAGCAAAGCAACAAAAGAAAAATAGATAAATTTGATTTCATGAAAATCAAATCTTTTGTACATCAATGAACACTATGAAGAAACTGAAAAGACAACTTACAGAATGGGAGAAAACGCTTGTAAATTACTGTTATGGGCTGAATTGTGTCCTCCCAAAATTCATATGTTAAAGTCCTAACTCCCAGTACCTCAGAATGTGACTGTATTAGGAGATAGGGCTTTTAAAGTGGTGATTAAATTAAAATGAGGCCCTTAAGGTGTGCCGTAAACCAATATGACTGGTTTCCTTATAAGAAGAAGAGATTAGGACACATAAAAAGAGCTAACAGGTACATCAAATGGTTCTTTGGTTTTATAGGTTGTCTCCCCGTGATGCCAGATGGGATCAGCACAGCTCCAGGTACTAGTTGCTAATGCCTATAAAATACCATGCACACCCCCAAAGGAGAATCATTTAAGAGTTCTTTGGACTTCACCTTCAAAAGTAGCCAAAGAATTCAAGAGACAGGCTATCCCAGAAAATCTTTTGCAGTTAGTGAAATTAGGGTATAACTAAGAACATTCAGAATACTACACACACAGTTTAGGTGATCTTGGTATAGTGGTGGGACAGCAGTGATTATAAAATGAAAGTAATTAACATGTACACGCTCTGTTGTGGGAGACTAAAGGGAAAGAGGTGTTCAGCATAGAAAAACATTTTTCAGTGGATTTCCTATGAAGTCAATGTGTCTTGGGTTTAACTTTGAAACAAATTAAAAAAATCTAAAAACTGACTTACTAGCATTTGTGGATTTCAGATTGAGACCCATGTAAAAGCAATGTTTTATTCTGTGACTCAGCATATTCTTTTATAAGTGAAAGTTTCAGAGAAGAATAATTGGGGGTAATAGGATGCAATCAGATGTTTTAAAGTTTTTCTTTTAAGTTTCCCACTAAATTGATCTTATACCCCTCTAACCGGTTGACAGGTTTTGGTAACTACAGATATGATGGGAATAGGAAAAAATAAAGTATGGATAAAAATGGGTCCAGGCATCAGGAAGCTATGGTTTCTCAAGTAGCTGCTTTAGTCATTAAAGCCTAACTGCCCATTCTCTTAAAAAAAAAGGAGCTAACAGGAATGTGAGCATACAGAGGAATGATACTGTGAGGACAAAGTGAGGAGGTAGCCATCTGTAAGCCAAGGAGAGAGACCTCAAGAAATCAAACCTCCTGACACCTTCACCTCAGACTTCCAGCCTTCAGAACTGTGAGAAAATTAAATTTCTGTTGTTTAAACTACCTAGTCTGTAGTATTTTATTATGGCAGCCCTAGCAAATTAATACAAGCAAATATCTGATAATGGTCTTGTATCCAGTAAATATATAAAGAACTCTTACAACTCAAAAACAAAAAAGACAATCAAATTTCAAAATAGGTAAAGGACTTCAATAGATGTTTCTCCAAAGAAGATACACAAATGGCCAAAACACACATGAAAAAATGTTCAACATCACTAGTCATTAAGGAAATACAAATCACAACTACAGTGAGATACATTTCATACCTCTTAGGTAGCTAGAACAGAAAACATGGAAAATAGCAAATGTTGGCAAGGATGTGGAGGAATTTGAACTCTTGACATTGCTAATGGGAATGTAAATGGGTGTAGCCACTGGGGAATAATCTGGCAGTTCCCCAAAAAGTTAAACATAGAATTCCCATATGACCCAGCAATTCCACCCTTAGGTATAAACCCCAAAGAATTTAAAACAAGTGTTCAAATAAAAGTGTGTACACAGGGCTTCCCTGGGGGCACAATGGTTAAGAATCCACCTGCCAATGCAGGAGACATGGCTTTGAGCCCTGGTCCAGGAAGATCCCACATGCTGTGGAGCAACTAAGCCCATGAGCCACAACTACTGAGCCTGTGCTCTAGAGCCCGTGAGACACAACTACTGAGCCCGCATGCCACAGCTACTGAAGCCCACATGCCTAGAGCCCACATGCCTAGAGCCTGTGCTTTGCAACACGAGAAGCCACTGCAGTGAGAAGCCAGTACACTGCAATGAAGAGTAAACCCCACTTGCCGCAACTAGAGAAAGCCCACACACACAACAGACCCGATGCTGCCAAAATAAAATAAATAAATTTAAAAAAATGTGTACATAAATGTTCATAGTAGCACTATTCACAATAGCTAAAATTTGGAAACCATCCAAATGTCTACCCTTATACTGATTAATGTATAAAGAAAGTGTTATATATCTACATGATGGAATATTCAGCTATGAAAAGGAACTCATGCTACAACATGAATGAATCTTGAAAACATTATAAGTGAAAAGAAGCCAGACATATAAAGTCACATATTATGTTTCCATTCATATGAAATATCCAAAATAAGTAAGTCCATAGAGACAGGATACAGATTAATGGTTGCCAGAGGTAAGAGGTGAGTGGGGAAGGGAGACAGACTGGTTAATGGATAGAGAATTTCCTTTTGGGGTGACAAGAATGCTTTGGAATGAGATAGATATGATGGTTGCACAACACTGAATACACTAAATGCCACTGAATCTGACACTTTAAAATGACCAATTTTATGACTTGTGAATTTCACCTCAATAAAAATAAATGCAGCAAATTCCAACAACATGGATGAATCTCACAAACATAATGGTGATTAAATGAAGCCAGACACAAAAAATAAACCCTTGATTATTCCATTTATATAAAGTTCAAAAACAGGCAAAACTTCTGTTAGAAGTCAAAATAGTGGTAACAGTTAAGAGATAATGACTGGAAGGGGCATGAGAGGCTTCTGGGGTGCTAGTAATATTTGTTTCCTTATCTGTGTGCTCATTTAGGTGGATTTGTTCACTTTTTGAAAATTAATTGAGCTGTAGGGTAGGGGGAAGGGTGAGCTGTGACAAAGCGAGAGAGAGGCATGGACATATATACACTACCAAATGTAAGGTAGATAGCTAGTGGGAAGCAGCCGCATAGCACAGGGATATCAGCTCGGTGCTTTGTGACTGCCTGGAGGGGTGGGATAGGGAGGGTGGGAGGGAGGGAGACGCAAGAGGGAAGAGATATGGGAACATATGTATATGTATAACTGATTCACTTTGTTATAAAGCAGAAACTAACACACCATTGTAAAGCAATTATACCCCAATAAAGATGTTAAAAAAATAAAATTGTGCCTAAATAAGTGTTGTGAGTTACTTGAAATTGGAGATTTTTAAGTTCTGTGACAGATAAAATTGAAGCATCAGGTGGGTGTTTTGAGAAGATGATCTTTCATAGCCTAAGGAATCTATGACTCTGTGATTTGCTTCAAATCACAGACATAGCAACTATGACAGTTTGAAAGATTTAGGGTGAGGTCTGCATGTCTTGAGGGAAGGCTAGTTGGCCTACTCCACAAGGCTTTCCAGACTGGCATTATCTAGGTGAACACACTGAGGTCAAGGGCCTTTCCTCTCCCTGTAGATCTGGATACTTGATTGAATGAGTTAGTGCTTTAAGTTTCATGGTGCTCAGAAGTCTATCAGGCTGACAGAACTTAGAGGGTAGTGATGTATTTACACTAGTGTCCCCGTTTTCAAATTTAGGATGTGAAATATAGTTCATGGAAGGGCATCCTTATTGCCCCCACCTGATCAGTTCATTTTTTCCTAGTCTGAAAGATTCTTCGAGAGTATAAATTCAAAACTAGGGGAGTGAATTATATGATTTTAACATCTAATGGCATTGGGATCTAATAACATTAAATGCCCAAACAGAGATTTATGGGTGAAGATATTGTCTCCCTTAATGGGCACTGTCTCTTGCCTCAGTGAATCTCTCTTTCATGCGTCGTTGACTCACCAAACCACCTGAGTGACATGTTATACATTCTCCTTATAGACATGTTAAAGACTTCACTTAATCGCAGCCTTGGAATCTATTAGTCCCATCCAATCTCATCTATTATGTTTTGATATCATAACTTTATCTCTCAGGGTAACTATTTCCCAACCAGGGAGTTAACCAGGTGCTCTAGTAACAGAGTTAAGATCCTAGGGGACATAGTTGAATAACATGAACTGTCTATCGAACATGATCAGGAGTGTGATGAGTCATGACCAGAGGAACACTAGAAGCCAAACTGGGGATGCTAACGTCCTTCCTCAGTAAAAAGAGGTTTCATGGGGGAGGGGGACAACAAAATAAGAACTCTTCTCCTCAGTTTCTACTGGGAAAAATATATAAGAATCCAAAATAGAGAGGAAAATTACATCTACTGAAGTGTAGAAGGTAATAAATGAAGACAATACTAAAACATCCCCTAAGATGAGGGAGAGGTGGAAGCCTGAGTGAGCTTCCAGAGCAACAGAGAACACTTAATTTGATGTCTGACACTATCTCCCCTATGCTCTCCCTCAGCCCCAGTAACATTCATCAAGAAAAGTTGAGATTGATTCTGGAAAAGAAGTTGGAAAACACTCCACTAAGCAGGGACATGTTTCCTTCCTAGAATTAGCCTAGGAATAAGGGGGACAAAGACAAAAATTTCAGGACTTGGGCAACACCATTAAAATATCACATGCAGATCAGTAGATCATGGTATGTCCAAGTTGGTCTCAATTATTATTATTATTTATTATTATTATTTTTTGTGGTACGCAGGCCTCTCACCACTGTGGCCTCTGCCATCGCGGAGCACAGGCTCTGGACGCGCAGGCCCAGCGGCCATGGCTCACGGGCCCAGCCGCTCCGCGGCATGTAGGATCCTCCTGGACCGGGGCACGAACCTGCGTCCCCTGCATCGCAGGCGGACTCTCAACCACTGCGCCACCAGGGAAGCCCATGGTCTCAATTATTTAAGTGGGGTTTGTTGCTTGATACTTCTCCCTAGACGTGTTGACTGCATTCCATGGAAGAAGAGAGGAGGGTCCTGAAAACTGACTTTCATGATTTCTGAGTTTCCCATACCAGCTGTATACTAATCAATCTGGATTTCTGAATATAAGTAATTGATAAAAACTCACTAGATGTTTGAGTAGAATGAAAAATTAAACAAATATTTCTAAGTACACAAATTCTAAGTGAAATATTAGTGAATCAAATCCAGGAGCATATTTCGAGAATACACCATAGCGAAGTAGCATTTAGGCCAAAAGCACAAGGATGAGTCATCAAACCAATAATGTCATATGATTATTCTGAGTTACCCCTTAAAATTAACAAAATTCAAAGTTTATCAATGAATTGAAAAAAATTCTGAAACAAAAAAATTCTTTAACATGATAAATAGCATTTATAACAAGTCACCTGCAAGTATATTTAAAGATGATACACCAAATCCATTTCTAGTAAAGTCAGGAACAAGACCATGTTGTCACCTATTCTCACTATTATGCAAAATTGTTCTGAAAGTTCAAACCTTAACAATAAAAGTACAATAAATACAAAAAGAATATTATAAAACTTAATTGAGGTACATAAAACAAGACAAATGGAGAAAAAGTATTCCTCAGGGGAAAATCCAGTCCTGCAAAAATGTCAATTCTCTCTACATCAATCTACATATTTAATGAAATACTCAAAATCCAATAGGATTTTGGGGGTATATTATATTCATTCTAAACTTCCTCTGGAAGACAAAAATGCAGAATTGGTCAAGAAGATTTAGCAGAGACCTTCAAGATGGTGGAGGAGTAAGACATGGAGATCACCTTCCTCCCCACAAATACATCAGAAATACATCTACATGTGGAACAACTCCTACAGAACACCTACTGAACGCTGGCAGAAGACCTCAGACTTCCCAAAAAGCAAGAAACTCCCCACATACCTGGGTGGGGCAAAAGAAAAAAGGAAAAACAGAGACAAAAGCATAAGGACGGGATCTGCAACACTGGGAGGGAGCTGTGAAGGAGGACAAGTTTCCACACACTAGGAAGCACCTTCACTTGTGAAGAGGGAGGGTGGTTGCAGGGAAGCTTCAGAGCCACGGAAGAGAGTGCAGCAATAGAGGTGCAGAGGGCAAAGTGGAGAGACTCCCACACAGAGGATAGGTGCCGACCAGCACTCACCAGCCTGAGACGCTTGTCTGCTCACCCGGGACGGATGGGGGATGGGAGCTGAGGCTCCGGCTTCGCAGGTCAGATCCCAGAGAGAGGACTGAGGTTGGCTGTGTGAACACAGCCTGCAGGGGGCTAGTGTGCCTCAGCTAGTCGTGAGGGAGTCTGGGAAAAAGTCTGGAACTGCCTAAGAGGCAAGAGACCATTGTTCTGGGGTGCATGATGAGAGGGGATGAAGAGCGCCTCCTAAACAAGTTCCAGAGACTGGCGCGAGCCACGGCTATCAGCACGGACACCAGAGATGGGCATGAAACACTAAGGCTGCTGCTGCAGCCACCAAGAAACCTGTGTGCAAGCACAGGTCACTATCCAAATCTCCCCTCCCGGAGCCTGTGTAACCTGTCATTACCAGGGTCCCGAGATCCAGGGACAACTTTCCAGGGAGAACGAACAGTGCACCTCAGGCTGTTGCAATGTCACGTCCTTGACTCTGCTGCTGCAGGCTCTCCCCACACTCCATACTGCTACATAACCCCTGAGTGAGCGAGAGCCCCCTACTCAGCTGCTACTTTAACCCTGTCCTGTCTAAGCGAAGAAGCGAGGCCCTCAGGCAACCTAATCAGAGAGGCGGGGCCAAATACAAAGCTAAACCCCTGGAGCTGTGCAAACAAAGAGAGGAAAGGGAAATTTCTCCCAGCAGCCCCAGGAGGAGTGGAATAAATCTTCACAATCAACTTGATGTACCCTGCATCTCTGGAATACCTGAATAGAAAACGAACCACCCCAAAATTGAGGCAGTTAGTTTGGGAGCAACTGTAGACTGGGGGGTTGCTTTCTACATCTAATTTGTTTCTTGTCTTATGTTTATCATAGTTTAGAAATTAGAGATTATCATTGTAGATTTGTTTATTGATTTGGTTGCCCTCTTACTTTTATATATATACATATATTTCCTTTTTCACTTTCTATGAGTGTGTATGTGTATGCTTCCTTCTGTGATTTGGCCTGTACAGCTCTGCATTTACCATTTGTCCCAGGGCTCTCTCTGTTTTTTATTCCTTTAATACTTTTAAAACTTTTAATTGTACATAATTTTTTAAATTTTAATAATTTATTTTATTTTTCCTTCCTTCATTTTTTTTTTTTTTTTTGGCGGTATGTGGGCCTTGCACTGTTGTGGCCACTCCCATTGTGGGGCACAGGCTCCAGACGCACAGGCTCAGTGGCCATGGCTTATGGGCCAAGCCGCTCCACGGCACGTGGGATCTTCCCGTACTGGGGCACGAACCCGTGTCCCCTGCATTGGCAGGCGGACTCTCAACCACTGCGCCACCAGGGAAGCCCTTCATTCTTATTTTCTCCTTTTATTCTGAGCCATGTGGCTGATAGGGTTTTGGTGCTCCGGCTGAGTGTCAGGCCTGCGTTTCGGAGGTGGGAGAGCCGAGTTCAGGACATTGGTCCACCATGGACCTCCAGACTCCATGTAATAGCAAATGGCAAAAGCTCTCCCAGAGATCCCCATCTCAACACCAAGACCCAGCTCCACTCATCAAGCAGGAAGCTACAGTGGTGGACACCCTATGCCAAAGAACTGGCAAGACAGGAACACAACAACACCCATTAGCAGAGAGGTGGCCTAAAATTATAATAAGTTCAGAGACACCCCAAAACACACCATCGGACGCAGTCCTGCCCACCACAAAGAGAAGATCCAGCCTAATCCACCAGAAAACAGGCAACAGTCCCCTCCACCAGGAAGCCTACACAGCCCACTGAAGCAAACTTAGCCGCTGGGGGCAGGCACCAAAAATAAAGGGAACTACGAACTTGCAGCATGCAAAAAGGGGACCCCATACACAGTAAGTTAAGCAAAATGAGAATACAGAGACACATACAGCAGATGAAGGAGGAAGGTAAAAACCCATCAGACAAAACAAATGAAGAGCAAATAGGCAGTCCACCAGAAAGAGAATTAAGAGTAATGATAGTAAAAATGATACAAAATCTTGGAAATAGAATGGAGAAAATACAAGAAATGTTTAACAAGGACCAAGAAGAACTAAAGAGCAAACAAACAATGATGAACAACACAATAAATGAAATAAAAAATTCGCTAGAAGGAATAAATAGCAGAAAAACAGAGGCAGAAGGACGGATAAGTGAACTGGAAGATAAAATAGTAGAAATAACTACCACAGAGCAGAATAAAGAAAAAGGAATGAAAAGAATTTAGGACATGTTCAGAGATCTATGGGACAACATTAAATGTACCAACATTCAAATTAAAGGGGTACCAAAAGAAGGAGAAAAAAAAAGAGACTGAGGAAATATTTGAAAAGATTATAGTTGAAAACTTCCCTAATATGGGAAATGAAATAGTCAATCAAGTCCAGGAAGGTCAGATAAATCCAAGGAGAAAGATGCCAAAACACATATTAATCAAACTATCAAAAATTAAATACAAGGGAAAAATATTCAAAGCAGCAAGGGAAAAACAACATATGACATACAAGAGTATCCACATCAGGTTTAACAGCTGATCTTTCAGCAAAACGCTGCAAGCCAGAAGGGAGTGGCAGGACATATTTAAAGTGATGAAAGGGGAAAACCTACAACCAAGATTACTCTACCAACCAAGGATCTCATTCAGATTCAATGGAGAAATTAAAAGCTTTACAAACAACTAAAAGCTAAGAGAATTCAGCACCACCAAACCAACTTTAAAACAAATGCTAAAGGAGCTTCTTTAGGCAGGAAACACAAGAGAAGGAAAAGGCCTACAATAACAAACCCAAAACAATTAAGAAAATGAAAATAGGCACATACATATCCATAACTGTCTTAAATATAAATGGATTAAATGCTCCAACCAAAAGACATAGACTGGATGAATAGATACAAAAATAGGGCCCGTATATATGCTGTTAACAAGAGACTCACTTCAGACATAGGGACACATACAGACTGACAGTGAGGGGATGGAAAAAGATATTCCATGCAAATGGAAATCAAAGGAAAGCTGGAGTAGCAATTCTCATATCAGACAAAATAGAGTTTAAAATAAACACTATTACAAGAGGCAGAAAAGGACACTACATAATGATCAAGGGATCAATCTAAGAAGAAGACATAACAATTGTAAATATTTATGCACGCAACAGAGGAGCATCTCAACACATAAGGCAAATGCTAACAGCCAGAAAAGGGGAAATTGACAATATCACAATCATAGTATGGGACTTCAACATCCCACCTTCACCAATGGACAGATCATCCAAAATGAAAATAAACAAGGAAACACAAGCTTTAAATGACACATTACACAAGATGGACTTAATTGACATATATAGGACATTCCATCCAAAAACAACAGAATACACTTTCCTCTTAAGTGCTCATGGAACATTCTACAGGATAGATCATTTCTTGAGTCACAAATGAAGCCTTAGTAAATTTAAGAAAATTGAAATCATATCAAGTATCTTTTCTGACCACAACACTATGAGACTAGATATGAATTAGAGGAAAAAATCTGTAAAAAATACAAACACATGAAGGCTATACAATACACTACTAGATAACCAAGAGATCACTGAAGAAATCAAAGGGGAAATTGAAAAACACCTAGGAAAAAAATGTCAAAGAAAACACCACGACCCAAAATCTTGGGACGCAGAAAAAGCATTTCTAAAAGGGAAGTTAATAGCAATACAATCCTACCTCAAGAAACAAGAAACATCTCAAATAAACAACCTAAGCTTACACCTAAAGCAATTAGAGAGAGAAGAACAAAAATCCCGCAAAGTTAGCAGAAGGAAAGAAATCATAAAGATCAGATCAGAAATAAATGAACACAAAATGAATGAAACAATAGCAAACATCAATAAAACTAAAAGCTGGTTTTTGAGAAGATAAACAAAATTGATAAACTGTTATTGAGACTCGTGAAGAAAAAAAGGGAGAAGACCCAAATCAATAGAATTAGAAATGAAAAAGGAGAGGTAACAACTGACAATGCAGAAATACAAAGGATCATGAGAGATTACTACAAGCAACTCTATGCCAATAAAAGGGACAACATGAAAGAAGTGGACAAATTCTTAGAAAAGCACAACCTTCTGAGACTGAACCAGGAAGAAATAGAAAATATAAACAGACCAATCACAAACACTCAGACAGATTGGAAATCTTCCAACAAACTAAAGCCGAGGACCTGATAGCTTTACAGGTGAACCCTATCAAATATTTAGAGAAGAGCTAACACCTATCCGTCTCAAACTCTTCCAAAATATAGCAGAGGGAGGAACCCTCCCAAACTCATTCTACGAGGCCATCATCACCCAGATACCAAAACCAGACAAAGATGCCACAAAGAAAGAAAAGCACAGTGACAAACATACATGCAAAAATCTTAAACAAAATACTAGTAAACAAAATCCAACAGCACATTAAAAGGATCATACACCATGGTCAACGGGGTTTATGCCAGGAATGCAAGGATTCTTCAATATAGGCAAATCATTCAATGTGATAAACCATATTAACAAATTGAAACAGAAAAAAACATATGATTATCTCAATAGATGCAGAAAAAAATTCGAAAATATTCAACAGCCGTTTATGATAAAAACTCTCCAGAAAGTAGGCAGAGTGGGAACTTACCTCAACATAATAAAGACCATATATGACAAATGCACAGTGAACATTGTCCTTAATGCTGAAAAACTGAAACCATTTCCTCTAAGATCAGGAACAAGACAAAGTTCTCCACTCAGAATTATTATTCAACATAGTTTTGCAAGTTTTAGCCACAGCAATCAGAGAAGAAAAATAAATAAAAGGAATTCAAATCTGAAAAGAAGTAAAACTGTCACTGCAGATAACCTGATAATATACATAGAGAATCCTAAAGATGCTACCAGAAAACTGCTAGAGCTAATCAATGAATTTGGTAAAGTAGCAGGATACAAAATAAATGCGCAGAAATCACTTGCATTCCTATACACTAATGATGAAAAACCTGAAAGGGAAATTAAGAAAACACTCCCATTTACCATTGCAATAAAATACCTAGGAATAAACCTACCTAAGGAGAAAAAAGTCCTGTATGAAGAAAACTATAAGACACTTATGAAAGAAATTAAAGATGATACAAACAGATGGAGAGATATACCATGTTCTTGGGTGGGAAAAATCAACATTGTGAAAATTACTATGCTACCCAAAGCAATCTACAGATTCAATGCAAACCCTATCAAACTACCAATGGCATTTTTCACACACTAGAACAAAAATCTCACAATTTCTATGGAAACACAAAGACCCCAAATAGCCAAAGCAATCTTGAGAAAGAAAAATGGAGCTGGAGGAATCAAGCTCCCTGACGTCAGAGTATAGTACAAAGCTACAGTAATCAAGACAGTATCGTACTGACAGAAAAGCAGAAAAATAGTTCAATGGAACATTATGGAAAGCCCATAGATAAACCCATGCCCATATGGTCACCTTATTTTTGATAAAGGAGGAAAGAATATACAATGGAGAAAAGACAGCCTCTTCAATAAGTGGTGCTGAGAGAACTGGACAGCTACATGTAAAAGAATGAAATTAGAACACTCCGTAATACCATACAGAAAAATAATCTCAAAATGGATTAAATATCTAAATGTAAGTTTAGACACTACAAAACTCTTGGAGGAAAACATAGGTGGAATAGTCTATGACATAAATCACAGCAAGACCCTTTTTGCTCCACCTACGAGGGAAATGGAAATAAAAACAAAAATAAACAAATGGGACCTAATGAAACTTAAAAGTTTTTGCACAGCAAAGGAAAACTTAAGCAAGATGAAAAGACAACCCTCAGAATGGGAGACAATATTTGCAAATGAAGGAACTGACAAAGGATTAGTCTCCAAAATTTACAAGCAGCTCATGAAGGTCAATATCTAAAAAACAAAAACCCAATCCAAAAATACGCAGAAGACCTAAATAGACATTTCTCCAAAGAAGATATACAAATTGCCAACAAAGACATGAAAGGATGCTCAACATCACTAATCATTGGAGAAATGCAAATTAAAACTCCAATGAGGTATGACTTCATACCAGTCAGAATGGCTATCATCAAAAAATCTACAAATAATAAATGCTGGAAAGGGTGTGGAGTAAAGGGAACCATCTTTCATTGTTCATGGGAATGTAAATTGATACAGCCACTATGGAGAACAGTATGGAAGTTCCTTAAGAAACTAAAAGTAGAAGTACCATATGACACAGCAATCCCACTGCTGGTCATATACCCTGAGAAAACCATAATTCAAAGAGAGTCATGTACCAAACTGTTCATTGCAGCTCTATTTACAATAGCTGGAACATGGAAACAATCTAAGTGTCCATTGACAGATGAATGGATAAAGAAGATGTGGCACATATATACAATGGAATATTACTCAGCCATAAAAAATCGAAATTGAGTTATTTGTAGTGAGGTGGATGTACCTAGATTCTGTTATACAGAGTGAAGTAAGTCACAAAGAGAAAAACAAATACAGTATGCTAACACTTATATATGGAATCTAAAAAAATAAGGAAAAAATGGTCCTGAAGAAACTAGGGCAGGACAGGAATAAAAATGCAGATGTAGACGGTGGACATGAGGACACGGGGAGGGGGAAGGTTAAGCTGGGATGAAGTGTGAGAGTGGCATGTACATATATACACCACCAAATATAAGATAGATAACTAGTGGGAAGCAGCTGAATAGCACAGAGAGATCAGCTTGGTGCTTTGTGACCACCTAGAGTGGTGGGATAGGGAGGATAGGAGGGAGACAAAAGATGGAGGAGATATGGGGATATAGGTATATGAATAGCTGATTCACTTTGTTACAAAGCAGAAACTAACACACCATTGTAAAGCAATTATACTCCAATAAAGATGTCAAAAAAAGAAGAAGAAGATTTAGCAGATGAACTACTGAGAGGGCACTTCCCTTAGCAGATATTAAAACTTGTATCACAAGAATTACAACAGTCTGCAATTGGGAGAAATACAGACCAATATATCACTAAAAGAGAACAGAAACTCCAGAAACAGGTACACATATATAGGAATTCACCGTAAGATGAATATGTGATTACAGATCACTGGGGAAATGATAGGTTGTGCAATAAATGATTTAGGAAAATTGGAACAAATATTAAATCTTCACATCTTACCATACACAAAAAGAAAATACAGAATAAATAAAAATTTATACATAAAAAAATTCTAAACTGGAACTATTTCCACACCTGGTAGTGGGAATATTTTTGAAAAAAACAAAAAGAAAGTACTAATATACTTAATTTATGATGATGTCTTTTTATTAATGCAAAAAATCACTTAATAGAAAAACAGTCTGAGTATAAACAGCTTATTCATATAAGGAGAAATGCAAAAGGTCATTGAACATATATAAAATTCTTCACCTTACACGCTATCAAGAATATGGAAGGTGGAACAACACAGAGGTATTTGTTTACATATCAAATGTCACTGATGAAAAGAGAAAATCTTAAAAAAGAAATTCTAGGAGAGCTTCATGATGGCAGAAGAGTAAGACTCGGAGATGACCTTCATCCCCACAAATACATCAGAAATACATCTACATGTGGAACAACTCCTACAGAACACCTACTGAATGCTGGCAGAAAACCTCAAACCTCCCCAAAGGGAAGAAACTCCCCATGCACCTGGGTAGGGTAAAAGAAAAAGAAAAACACAAAGAATAGGGATGGGACCTGCACCAGTGGGAGGGAGCTGTGAAAGAGGAAAGGTTTCCACACACTAGAAGACCCTTTGCGGGCAGAGACTGTGGGTGGCAGAGCGGGGAAGCTTCGGAGCCGCAGAGGGGAGTGCAGCAACAGGGGTACGGAGGGCAAAGCGGAGAGATTCCCTCACAGAGGTGCTGACCTGCACTCACCAGCCTAAGATGCTTGTCTGCTCACCAGCTGGGTCAGGTGTGGGCTGGCAGCTGAGTCTCAGGTTTCAGAGTTCGGATCCCAGGGAGAGGACTGGGGTTGGCTGCGTGAACATAGCTTGAAGGGGGCTAGTGCACAACCGCTAGCTGGGACGGAGTCTGGGAAAAAGTCTGGAACTGCTCAAGAGGAAACAGACTTTTTCTTCCTTCTTTGTTTCCTGGTGCGCGAGGAGAGGGGATTAAGAGTGCTGCTTAAGGAGCTCCAGAGATGGGCGCGAGCCACGGCTATCAGCGCGGACCCCAGAGACGGGCATGAGATGCTAAGGCTGCTGTTGCAGCCACCAAGAAGCCTTTGAGTGAGCACAGGTCACTATCCACACTGCCCCTACCGGGAGCCTGTGCAGCCCGCCACTGCCAGGGTCCCGTGATCCCGTGACAACTTCCTTGGGAGAATGCACGGCACACCTCAGGCTGCTGCAACGTTATGCCGGCCTCAGGCGCCACAGGCTCGCCCCGCATCCATACCCCTCTCTGCCCCCGGCCTGAGTGAGCCAGAGCTGCTACTTTAACCCCGTCCCGGCTGAGGGAAGAACAGATGCCCTCAGGCGACCTATACAAAGAGGCGGATCCACTTCCAAAGCTGAACCCCGGGAGCTGGGTGAACAAAGAAGAGACAGGGAAATCTCTCCCAGCAGCCACAGGAGCAGTGGATTAAATCTCGACAATCAACCTGATGTACCCTGCAACTGTGGAATACCTGAATAGACAATGAATCATCCCAAATTGAGGAGGTGGAGTTTGGGAGCAATGATCCTATATTTTTTCCCTTTTTCTTTTTTTCTGAGTGTTTATGTGTATGCTTCTGTGTCTGATTTTGTCTATATAGCTTTGCTTTTACCATTTGTCTGAGGGTTCTGTCCGTTTTTTTTGTTTGTTTGTTTTTTACTTAAAAATATTTTGTTTCTTAATTATTTTTGATTTTTGATTTTAATAACTTTATTTTATTTTCTTTCTTTTCTTTCTTTCTTTCTTTCTTTCCCTTCCTTCTTCCTTCCTTCCTTCCTTCTTCCTTCCTTCCTTCCTTCCTTCCTTCTTTCTTTCTTTCTTTCTTTCTTTGTTTCTTTCTTTCTTTCTTTCCTCCATTTTATTCTGAGCCATGTGGAGGACAGGCTTTGGTGCTCCAGCAAGGCGTCAGGGCTGTGCCACTGAGGTGGGAGAGACAAGTTCAGGACAGTGGTCCACAAGAGACTTCCCAGCTCCATGTAATATCAAATGGCAAAATCTCCCAGAGATCTCCATCTCAATGCCAAGACCCAGTTCCACTCAATGACCAGCAAGCTACACTGCTGGACACCCTATGCCAAACAACAAGCAAGACATGAACAAAATGCCATCCATTAGCAAACAGGCTGCCTAAAATCATAATAAGGCCACAGACACCCCAAAACACACCACCAGACGTGGACCTGCCCACCAGAAAGAAAAAATCCAGCCTCATTCACCACAACAGAGGCACTAGTCCCCTCCACCAGGAAGCCAACACAACCCCCTAAACCAACCTGAGCCACTGGGGACAGTCACCAAAAACAATGGGAACTACGAATCTACAGCCTTCGAAAAGGAGACCCCAAAACACCGTAAGTTAAGCAAAATGAGAAGACAGAGAAACACACAGCAGATGAAGGAGTAAGGGGAAAACTCACCAGACATAAAAAATGAAGAGAAAATAGGCAGTCTACCTGAAAAAGAATTCAGAATAATGATAATAAAGATGATCCAAAATCTTGGAAACAGAATGGAGAAAATACAAGAAACGTTTAACAAGGACCTAGAAGAACTAAAGAGCAAAGAAACAGTGATGAACAACACAATAAATGAAATTAAAAATTCTCTAGGAGGGATCAACAGAATAACTGAGGCAGAAGAATGGATAAGTGACCTGGAAGATAAAATACTGGAAATAACTACTGCAGAGCAGAATAAAGAAAAAATAATGAAAAGAATTGAGGACGGACTCAGAGACGTCTGGGACGATACTAAAGACACCAACATTCAAATTATAGGGGTCCCAGAAGAATAAGAGAAAAAGAAAGTGACTGAGAAAATATTTGAAGAGATTATAGTTGAAATTTTCCCTAATATGGGAAAGGAAATAGTTACTCAAGTCCAAGAAGCACAGAGAGTCCCACACAGGAGAAATCCAAGGAGAAACATGCCAAGACACATGTTAATCAAACGAACAAAAATTAAATACAATGAACAAATATTAAAGTAGCAAGGGGAAAACAACAAATAACAAATAAGGGAATCCCCATAAGGTTAACACCTGATCTTTCAGCAGAAACTCTGCAAGCCAGAAGGGACTGCCAGGACATATTTCAAGTGATGAAAGAGAAAAACCTACAACCAAGATTATTCTACCCAGCAAGGATCTCATTCAGATTTGATGGAGAAATTAAAAACTTTACAGACAAGCAAAAGCTGAGAGAGTTCAGCACCACCAAACCAGCTTTACAACAAATGCTAAAGGAACTTCTCTATGGAGGAAACACAAGAGAAGGAAAAGACCTACAATACTAAACCCAAAACAATTAAGAAAATGGTAATAGAAACACAAGTATTGATAATTACCTTAAATGTAAATGGATAAAATGTTCCAATGAAGCGACACAGACTGGCTGAATAGATACCAAAACAAACCCATATATATGCTGTCTACAAGAGACCCACTTCAGACCTAGGGACACATACAGACTGAAGTGAGGGGATGGAAAAAGATATTCCATGCAAATGGAAATCAAAAGAAAGCTGGAGTAGCAATTCTAATATCAGACAAATACACTCTAAAACAAAGACTATAACAAGAGACAAAGAAGGAAACTACATAATGATCAAGGAATCAATCCAAGAAGAAGATATAACAATTGTAAATATTTATGCACCGAACGTAGGAGCACCTCAATACATAAAGCAAATACTAACAGTCATAAAATGGGAAATCGACAATAACGCAATCATAGTAGGGGACTTTAACACCCCACTTTCACCAATGGACAGATCATCCGAAGTTAAAATAAATAAGGAAATTCAAGCTTTAAATGATATATTAAACAAGATGGATTTAATGGATATTTATAGGACATTCCATCCAGAAACAACAGAATTCACATTCTTCTCAAGTGCTCATGGAACATTCTCCAGGATAGACCATATCTTGGGTCACAAATCAAGCCTTGGTTAATTTAAGAAAACTGAAATTGTACCAAGTATCTTTTCTAACCACAATGCGATGAGACTAGATAGCAATTACAGGAAAAAACATGTAAGAAATAAAAACACATGGATGCTAAACACACACTACTTAATAACCAAGAGATCACTGAAGAAATCAAAGAGGAAATCAAAAAATACCTAGAAACAAATGACAATGAAAACACGATGACCCAAAAGCTATGACATGCAGCAAAACCATTTCTAAGAGGCAAGTTTATAGCAATACAATCTCACCTTAAGAAATGAGAAACATCACAAATAAACAACCTAACCTTACACCTAAAGCAATTAGGGAAAGAAGAACAAGAAACCACAAAGATAGCAGAAGGAAATAAATCATAAAGATCAGATCAGAAATAAATGAAAAAAATGAAGGAAACGATAGCAAAGATCAATAGAACTAAAAGCTGGCTCTTTGAGAAGATAAAAAAAATTGATAAACCATTAGGCAGACTCATCAAAAAAAAAGGGAGAGGACTCAAATCAATAGAATTAGAAATGAAAAAGGAGAAGTAACAACTGACACTGCAGAAATACAAAGGATCATGAGAGATTACTACAAGCAAATGTATGCCAATAAAATGGATAACCTGGAAAAAGTAGACAAATTCTTAAATATGCACAACCTTCTGAGACAAAACCAGGAAGAAACAGAAAATATGAGCAGACCAATAACAAGCACTGAAATTCAAACTGTGATGAAAAACCTTCCAACAAACAAGAGCCCAGGACCAGATGGCTTCACAGGTGAATTCTATCAAACATTTAGAGAAAAGCTAACACCTATCCTTCTCAAACTCTTCCAAAATGTAGCAGAGGGAGCAATACTCCCAAACTCATTCTACGAGGCCACCATCACCCTGATACGAAAACCAGACAAGCATGTCACAAAGAAAGAAAACTACAGGCCAATATCACTGATGAACATAGATGCAAAAGTCCTCAACAAAATACTAGCAAACAGAATCCAACAGCACATTAAAAGGATCATACACGATGATCAAGTGGGATTTATCCCAGGAATGCAAGGATTCTTCAATATACGCAAATCAGTCAACGTGATACCCCACATTAACATGTTGAAGGAGAAAAACCATACGATCATCGCAATAGATGCAGAGAAAACTTTAGACAAAATTCAACACCTATTTATGATAAAACCCTCCAGAAAGCAGGCGTAGAGGGAACTTTCCTCAACATAATAAAGGACATATAGGACAAACCCATAGTCAACATCGTCCTCAATGGTGAAAAATTGAAACCATTCCCACTAAGATCAGGAACAAGACAAGGTTGTCCACTCTCACCCTATTATTCAACATACTTGTGGAAGTTTTAACCACAGAAATCAGAGAAGAAAAAGAAATAAAAGGAATCCAAATCTGAAAAGAAGTAAAGCTGTCCCTCTTTGCAGAGGACATGATACTATACATAGAGAATCCGAAAGATGCTACCTGAAAACTACTAGAGCTAATCAATGAATTTGGTAAAGTTGCAGGATACAAAATTAATGCACAGAAATCTCTTGCATGCCTATACCATAATGATGAAAACTCTGAAAGTGAAATTAAGAAAACACTCCCACATACCACTGCAACACAAATAATAAAATGCCTAGGAATAAACCTACCTATGGAGATAAAAGACCTGTATGCAGAAAATTATAAGACACTGATGAAAGAAAGTAAAGATGATACAAATAGATGGAGAGATATACCATGTTCTTGGATTGGAAGAATCAACATTGTGAAAATGACTCTACTACCCAAAGCAATCTACAGATTCAATGCAATCCCTATGAAACTACCACTGGCATTTTTCACAGAACTAGAACAAAAAATTCCAGAATTTCTATGGAAACACAAAAGATCCCGAATAGCCAAAGTAATTTTGAGGAAGAAAATGGAGCTGGAGGAATTAGGCTTCCTGATTTCAGGCTATACTACAAAGTTACAGTAATCAAGACAGTATGGTAGTGGCACAAAGATCAAAATGCAGATCAATGGAACAGGATAGAAAGCTCAGAGATAAAGCCATGCACATATGGGCACCTTACCTTTGATAAACGAGGCAAGAATATACAGTGGAGAAAAGACTGCCTCTTCAATAAGTGGTGCTCGGAAAACTGGACAGCTACATGTAAAAGAGTGAAATTAGAACACTCCCTAACCCCATACACAAAAATAAACTCAAAATGTATTAAAGACCTAAATGTAAGGCGAGACACCGTCAAACTCTTAGAGAAAAACATAGGGAGAAACCACTGTGACATAAATCACACCAAGATCCTTTTTGACCCACTTCCTAGCGAAATGGAAATAGAAACAAACAAATAGGACCGAATGAAATTTAAAAGCTTTTGAACAGCAAAGGAAACCATAAACAAGACGAAAAGACAACCCTCACAATGGGAGAAAATACTTGCAAATGAAGCAACTGAGAAAGGATTAGTCTCCATAATTTACAAGCAGCTCATACAGCTCAACATTAAAAAAAACCAAACCAATCAAAAAATGGGTAGAAGACCTAAACAGATACTTCTCCAAAGAAGATACACAGATTGCCAACAGACACATGTAAGAATGCTCAACATCATTAATCATTAGAGAAATGCAAGTCAAAACTACAATGAGGGGCTTCCCTGGTGGTGCAGTGGTTGAGAGTCCGCCTGCCGATGCAGGGGACACGGGTTCATGTCCCGGTCCGGGAAGATCCCACATGCCACGGAACGGCTGGGCCCGTGAGCCATGGCTGCTGAGCCTATGTGTCTGGAGCCTGTGCTCTGCTATGGGAGAGGCCACAACAGTGAGAGGCCTGCATACCACAAAAAAAAAAAAAGAAAAAAAAGAAAAATGATGGAAAATAATGAAGTGAATCTCTATTTTCTGACTTGGAAAATTTTATTTTTTATATTCATATATTTTTATCAATGTGAAAAAAATAAATGCTCTAATAGGAAAATGGGATATATATATATATATACACACATACATGTCATATATGTCACATATATTAACTAAAATGTTAAGTTGTTTCCCCATACTCTTTTTGTTCTTGGAATTCGATATGGGTAGGGATAGGATTTTCTACTCTATTCAATTCTGAAATTGTTTTTGTTTTAATAAGAAATAGAAGCCACATTTTACATTTAAAAGTGAAAATCTGGGAATGAAGGAGAAAAGGTTTGTAACAATAAGTTAAATTTAAAAACTGTATTTATAGTATGTCAAAAATTTTACATGCATATATTAAAACATATAAAACTGGGTAAAAACGTTAAAATTATGGAGGTTATCTCTTGTTATGAGGGTCTTAAAATTTTCTTCATTTTATTTTACATTTTAAATTTATTTTATGAGTATTTCTTTTATAATAAAATAATTATTTTTTAAAGGCTAACTGGTAAGTGTGAATTTGGAAACTGGGAGACCAAATGAAAGAGACTACCTGCACATAAATGTTTATAGCAGCTTTATTCATGATCACCATATCTAGAAGCAACCAATAAGTCTCGTTCAATAGGTAAAAAAACTGTGGAACACTAATACAATGGAATGTTATTCAGTGATTAAAAATAAATCAGGTATCAAGCCAAAAAGAGACATCAATGAATCTTAAATTATTAAATGCAAATTGCTAAGTGAAAGAAACCACTCTGAAAAGGCTACATACTGTATGATTCCAATTATGTGTAGTGATGATAATGGTTGCCAGGGGCTCAGAGGACTGAATAGACCACACACACAGAATTTTTAGGGAAGGAAAACTATTCTACATTTTACTGTAATGGTGAATCTTAATGTATGCAAATTTAAAAAAATCATTTAGGAGGTTGGGGGATGCCAGGATGGAAGTTAGAATGTGAGAAAACAATATAATTGTGTTACAAATGTACGAAACAACTTCACTGAACGGTATGAGGAGAATGGTGCTGACTTAAGTAACTTTGGAAATGAGTTGTCTGTAATACTAAAGGCAAAATAAACTATATATAAGCACTATACTCTAGCTAATAAAGTTGTTTCCCACAGGAATAAGGGTTAACAATTGAGATACTGCTGTACATGTATACATGAATTAAACAATTGTGTAAATGGATGGCAGATGGTGGGAGTCAAGTTTCTCACTTTTGGAGTGGAATGTTACAGATAAGTAAGGGGGCGGGTGACATGAATGATACATATGGATTATTAATGTTCCTTTTGGTAATGGATTAGAATTGACATCAGCAATATCTCATGTTTCACTTAATATAGATACAGATTATTACATATGGAATATTTATAGATATGTGTATATATGTGGGTTAGTATACGTACACTTATTTCCTTGCTCAGTCAGCTGAGAGGGCCTAGAAGCAATGAAGTCCTAGTAATAATGAGTGCATCTAGCACCCATGTCTTGGTTTTTAATGTCATTCTCCAATAAATGGAAGTATGGCTCCCAGACGAACCTGAGCCAAGAAATACAGTTGAGCTTGGAGCATCTTATGGTGCCAATAAGTAAGGAAATGTTCAAAAAAAATGATGGAGGTATGTCAAAAGGCGTTGGGAGTCAACCTAAAAAAACATCCAATGGTCAAACCTGGAACAATTTTGAGTAACAAAATAAAGTAGTATCGGACTATAATCCAAAATATAAAATAAATATTCATGAGTCTGCACTGATATAAATACATTATTAAATAAACAAATGATGGGAGAGACAAATCTCTCATGCAGAGTAATTCCTAATGAATTGTGTAGGTACTTCACCTTCAGGGAGGTGGAACAACTCTCCACCTACGTGTGGGCTGCATGTAGTAAATTCCTTCCAAACAGTACAGTACTGAAAGGGAAAAAGAGTAACTTCACAGTGGATAAAACTGATATACACTACCTCAAGCTAGGTGATCAAAATCAATATGAACAGTTATAAGTCATAATGACAGTATGCATGCTTGATATGACGTGATGAAAATGGCACATTATTGCTGTGATCTTCCAACTCAAAATCCATAACTCCAGGTTGATCATGAGGAAAATATCAAATACAATATCGAAACAAATTCCAATTCAGGGACACTCCACAAAATACCTGCCCAATACTCCTCATTCTATCAAGATCTTCCAAAACAAGGAAAAGTCTGAGAAGCTGTCACAGGCAAGAGGAGCCTAAGGAAATGATGACTAAATGTAATTGTTTTATCATGGATGGGCTAACTGGAACAGAAGAAAGACATTAGATAAAAACTAAGAAAATCTGAATAAAGGATAGACTTGACTTAATAATAATGCATCGATATTTCTTCATTGTTGTAATAAATATACCATACTAATGTAAAATGTGAAAAATAGGGGAAACTTGGTGTGGGGTATACGAGAACTCTATTGTTTTCCTAGGTTTTCTGTAATCAAAAACATATTTTAAAATAAAAAGTTTATTTAAAAATAAGTCAAAGGGGGGAGACTGTCAATATGGCAGAGGAGTAAGACATGGAGATCACCTTCCTCCCCACAAATACATAAAAAATACATCTACATGTGGAACAACTTCTACAGAACACCTACTGCATGCTGGCAAAAGACCTCAGCTTCCCAAAAGGCAAGAAAATCTCCATGTACCTGGGTAGGGTAAAAGAAAAAATAAAAAACAGAGACAAAAGAATAGTGATGGGGGGCTTCCTTGGTGGTGCAGTGGTTGAGAGTCTGCCTGCTAATGCAGGGGACACGGGTTCGAGCCCTGGTCTGGGAAGATCCCACATGCCGTGGAGCAACTGGGCCCGTGAGCCACAACTACAGAGCCTGCGCATCTGGAGCCTGTGCTCCGCAACAAGAGAGGCCGCGATAGTGAGAGGCCTGCGCACCGCGATGAAGAGTGGCCCCCGCTTGCCACAACTAGAGAAAGCCCTCGCACAGAAACGAAGGCCCAACAGAGCCAAATAAGTAAATAAATAAACAAATGTGGGGTTTAAAAAAAAACAAAAGTATTAAAAAAAAAAAAGAATAGTGATGGGACCTGCACCTCTGGGAGTGAGCTATCAAGGAGGAAAAGTTTCCACACACTAGGAAGCCCCTTCACTGGCAGAGACAGGGGGTAGTGGGGGGGGGGGAAGCTTTGGAGCCAGAGAGGAGAGCGCAGCAACACAGGTGCTGAGGGCAAAGCGGAGAGATTCCCACACAAAGGATCAGTGCTGACCAGCACTCACCAGCCTGAGACACTTGTCTGCACACCCACCAAGATGGGTGGGGGTGGGGAGCTGAGGCTCCGGCTTTGCAGATCAGATATCAGGGAGGACTGGGGTTGGCTGTGTGAAGACAGACTGAAGGGGGCTAGGGCACCCCAACTATCCAGGAGGGAGTCAGGGAAAAGTCTGGACCTGCCAAAGAGGCAAGAGACAATTGTTTCAGGGTGTGGGAGGAGAGGGGATTCAGAGCACCACCTAAACGAGTTCCAGAGATGGGTGTGAGCCATGGCTATCAGCACCACAGACAGGCATGAAATGCTAATGCTGCTGCCACTGCCACCAAAAATCCTGTGTGCAAGCACAGGTCACTACCCACAGCTCCCCTGGGAGCCTGTGCAGCACACCACTGCCAGGGTTCTGAGATCCAGGGACAACTTCCCCGGGAGAACACATGGCATGCCTCAGGCTGTTGCAAAGTCATGCTGACCTCTGCCACCACAGGCTCGTCCCGCATTCCAATGATGACTACCGTACCCCTCTGTCTCCCCGGCCTGAGATAGCAAGAGAGCCTTAATAAGCCATTGCTTTAACCCCCTGCTGTCTGGCAAGGGAACAGATGCCTGAGGGCAGCCTACATGCAGAGGTGGGGCCAAAACCAAAGCTGAACCCCAGGAGATGTGCAAACAAAGAAGAGAAAGGGAAATTGCTCCGTGCAGCCTCAGGAGAAGCGGATTAAATCCCCACAATCAACTTGATGTACCCTGCATCTGTGGAATACCTGAACAATGAATGTTCCCAAAATTGAGGCAGTGGACTTTGGGAGCAACTGTAGACGTGGGGTTTGCTGTCTGCAACTGATTTGTTTCTGATTGTTTATCTAACTTTAGTTTTTAGTGCTTGTTATTATTGGTGGATTTGTTTATTGGTTTGGTTGATCTTTTTTTTTAATTTTTTATTTATTTTTAAAATTTTATTACTTTTTATTTTATAATTTTTAAATTTTATTATTATTTTTATTTTATTTTATTTTATTCCTTTTTTTCCTCCCTTTTCTTGTGAGCAATTTGGATGACAGGGTCTTGGTTCTCCAGCCAGGAGTCAGGCCTGAGACTCCAAGGTGGGAAAGCCGAGTCCAGGACATTGGACTAACAGAAACCTCCCAGCCCCATGTAATATCAATTGGGGAGAGCTCTCCCAGAGATCTCCGTCTCAACACTAAGACCTAGCTCCACCCATCGGGCAGCAATCTCGAATGCTGGATGCCCAATGTGAAACAACTAGCAAGACAGAAACACAACTCCACCCATTAGCAGAGAGGCTGCCTAAATTCATACTAAGTTCACACATACCCCAAAACACATCACTGGATGTGTTCCTGCCACCAGAAAGACAAGATCCAGCCCAACCAAGCAGAGCAAAGGCACCAATCCCCTCCACCAGGAAGCCTACATAACCCACTAAACGAACCTCACCAACTGGGGGCAGACACCAAAAACAACGGTAACTACGAACCGGCAGCCTGTGAAAAGGAGACCCCAAACACAGTAAGTTAAACAAAATAAGACAGAGAAATATGCAGCAAATGAAGAAGCAAGGTAAAAACTCACCAGACCAAACAAATGAAGGGGAAATAGGCAGAACAGAATTCAGAATGATGATAGTAAAGATTATCCAAAATCTTGGAAATAGAATGGAGAAAATACAAGAAACGTTTAACAAGGACCTAGAAGAAGTAAAGAACAAACAAACAATGATGAACAACACAATAAATGAAATTTAAAATTCTGTAGAAGGAATCAATAGCAGAATAACTGAGGCAGAAGAACGGATAAGAGATCTGGAAGGTAGAATAGTGGAAATAACTGTCACAGAGCAGAATAAAGAAAAAAGAATGAAAAGAATTGAGGACAGTCTGAATAATTCTGGGACAACATTAAACACACCAACATTCGAATTATAGGGTACCCAGAAGAAGAGGAAAAAAAAAGGGTCTGAGAAAATATTTGAAGAGATTGTAGTTGAAAACTTCCCTAATATGGGAAAGGAAATAATCAATTACAGGAAGTGAGCGAAACTCATACAGGATAAATCCAAGGAGAAAGACGCCAAGACACATATTAATCAAACTATCAAAAATTAAATATAGAGAAAAAATATTAAAAGCAGCAAGGGAAAAGCAACAAAAACATACAAGGGAATTTCCATAAGGTTAACAGCTAAACTTTCAGCAGAAACCCTGCAAGCCAGAAGGGAGTGGCAGGACATTTTAAAGTGATGAAAGGGAAAAACCTACAACCAAGATTACTCCACCTAGCAAGGATGTCATTCGGATTCGACGGAGAAATTAACACCTTTACAGACAAGCAAAAGCTAAGAAAATTCAGCACCACCAAACCATCTTTAAAACAAATGCTATGGCTTCCCTGGTGACACAGTGGTTGAGAGTCTGCCTGCCGATGCAGGGAATATGGGTTCGTGCCCCGGTCCAGGAAGATCCCACATGCCACGGAATGGCTGGGCCCGTGAGCCATGGCCACTGAGCCTACGTGCCCAGAGCCTGTGCTCTGCTATGGGAGAGGCCACAACAGTGAGAGGCCTGCATACTGCAAAAAACAAAAACAAAAACAAAAAAACAAACAAAAAAAAACAAATGCTAAAGGACCTTCTCCAGGCAGGAAACAAAAAAGAAGGAAAAGACCTACAAAAACAAACCCAAAACATTTAAGAAAACGGTAATAGGAACATAAATGTCGATAACTACCTTAAAAGTAAATGGCTTAAAAATTTCAACGAAAAGACACAGACTGGCTGAATGGATACAAAAACAAGACACATATATATGCTGTCTACAAGAGACCCACTTCAGACATACATACACATACAGACTGAAAATGAGATGATGGAAAAAGATATTCCACGCAAATGGAAATAAAAAGAAAGCTGGAGTAGCAATTCTTCTATCAGACAAAATAGACTTTAAAATAGAGACTATTACAAGAGGCAAAGAAGGACACTACATAATGATCAAGGAATCAATCCAAGATGAAGATATAACAACTGTAAATATTTATGCACCCAACAGAGGAGCACCTCAATACATAAGGCAAATACTAACAGCCAGAAAAGGGAATATCGACAGTAACACAATCATAGTAGGGGACTTTAACACCCCACTTTCACCAAAGGACAGATCATCCAAACTAAAAAGAAATAAGGAAACACAAGCATTAAATGACACATTACGCAAGATGGACTTAATGTATATTTATAGGACATTCCATCCAAAAACAACAGAATACACTTTCTTCTCAAATGCCCATGGAACATTCTCCAGGGTAGAATGTGACCTTGGGTCACAAATCAAGCCTTGGTACATTTAAAATGGAAATCGTATCAAGTATCTTTTCTGACCACAACGCTATGAGACTAGACATCAATTACAGGAAAAAAAGTGTAAAAAACGCAAACATATGGAGGCTAATCAATACGCTACTAAATAACCAAGAGATGACTGCAGAAATCAAAGAGGAAATCGAAAAGTACATAGAAACAATGACAATGAAAACACGACAATCCAAAACCTATGAGATGTAGCAAAAGCAGTTCCAAGAGGGAAGTTTATATATAGCAAGACAACCCTAACTCAAGAAACAAGAAACAACTCAAATAAAAAACCTAACCTTATATCTAAAGCAATTAGAGAAAGAAGAAAAAAACCCAAACTTAGAAGAAGGAAAGAAATCATAAAGATCAGACCAGAAATAAATGAAAAAGAAATGAATGAAACAATAGCAAACATCAATAAAACTAAAAGCTGGTCTTAGAGAAGATAAACAAAACTGATAAATCATACCCAGACTCATCAAGAAAAAAAGGAAGAAGACGCAAATCAACAGAATTAGAAATGAAAAAGAAGTAACAACTGACACTGCAGAAATAAAAGGATCATGAGAGATTACTACAAGCAACTCCATGCCAATAAAATAGATAACCTGAAAGAAATGGACAAATTTTAGAAAGGCACAACCTTCCGAGACTGAACCAGGAAGAAACAGAAAGTTTGAACAGACCAGTCAAAAACACTGATATTAAAACTGTGATTAAAAATCTTCAAACATATATATGTGTTAGAGAAGAGCTAACTCCTATCCTTCTCAAACTCTTCCAAAATATAGCAGAGGGAGGAACACTCCCAAACTCATTCTGAGGCCATCACCCCAATACCAAAACCAGAAAAAGATGTCTCAAAGAAAGAAAACTACAGGCCAATATCACTGATGAACATAGACGCCAAAATCCTCAAAAAAATAGCAGCAAACAGAATGCAAAAGCACATTAAAAGAATCATACACCATGATCAAATGGGGTTTATCCCAGTAATGCAAAGATTCTTCAATAAATGCAAATCAGTCAATGTGGTATAACATATTAACAAATTGAAGGACAAAAACCATTTCATCTCAATAGATGCAGAAAAAGCTTTTGACAAAATTCAACACCCATTTATTTATGATAAAAATCGTCGAGAAAGTGGGCACAGAGAGATCCTAATTCAATATCATAAAGGCCATATATGACAAACCCACAGCCAACATCGCTCTCAATGGTGAAAAACTGAAACTATTTCCTCTAAGATCAGGAACAAGACGAGGTTGCCCACTCTTCCACTGTTATTCAGCATAGTTTTGGAAGTTGTAGCCATGGCAATCAGAGAAGAAAAGGAGATAAAAGGAATCCAAAATGGAAAAGAAAGTGTCACTATTTGCAGATGACATCATATTATACATAGAGAATCCTAAAGATACTACCAGAAAACTACTAGAGCTAATCAATGACTTTGGTAAAGTAGCAGGATATAAAATTAAGGCACAGAAATCTCTTGCATTCCTGTACAATAATGATGAAAAATCTGTAAGAGAAATTAAGGAAACACTCCCATTTACCATTGCAACAAAAAGAATTAAATACATAGGAATAAATCTACCGAAGGAGACAAAAGACCTTTATGCAGAAAACCATTAAGAAACTTATGAAAGAAATTAAAAGACAATACAAACAGAAGGACAGATACACCATGTTCTTGGATTGGAAGAATCTACATTGTGAAAATGACTAAACTACCCAAAGCAATCTACAGATTCAATGCAATCCTTATCAAACTACCAATGGCATTTTGCACAGAAGTACAACAAAAAATTTCACAATTTGCATTGAAACACAAAAAACAGCGAACAAAGAAATATTGTGTAAGAAAAACGGAGCAGGAGGAATCGGCCTCCTTGACTTCAGATTATACTACAAAGGTACAGAAATCGAGATAGTATGGAGGAGGGCCGGGAAGATGGCGCAAGAGTAAGATGCGGACATTCCCTTCCTCTCCACAGATATATCAGAAATACAAGTACATGTGGAACTGCTCCTATAGAACACCCACTGAACGCTGGCAGAGAACTCAGACCTCCCAAAAGGCAAGAAATTGCCCAAGTACCTGAGTAGCGCAAAAGAAAAAAGAATAAACACAGACAAAAGCATAGGGACGGGACCTGCACCACTGGGAGGGAGCTGTAAAGGAGGAAAGGTTTCCAAACACTATGAAGCCCCTTTGCAGGTGGAGACTGTGGGTGGCAGAGGAGGGAAGCTTCAAAGCCGCAGAGGAGAGCACAGCAATACGGGTGCGGAGGGCAAAGCGGAGAGACTCCTGCAGAGACGATGGGTGCCAACTGGCACTCACCAGCCCAAGAGGCTTGTCTGCTCAACCGCCGGGGCGGGCGGGGGCTGGGAGCTGAGTCTCGGGCTTCCATCGGTTGGTCAAATTGCAGGGAGAGGACTGGGGTTGGTGGCGTGAACAGAGCCTGAAGGGGTTAGTGCACCATGGCTAGCCAGGAGGGAGTCCGGAAAAAGTCTGGACCTGCCGAAGAGGCAAGAGACTTTTCTTCCCTCTTTGTTTCCTGGTGCCCGAGAAGAGAGGATTAAGAGCACTGCTTAAAGAAGCTCCAGAGACGGGTGCGAGCCGTGGCTAACAGCACAGACTCCAGAGACGGGCATGAGACGCTAAGGCTGTAGCTGCCGCCACCAAGAAGCCTGTCTGGGAGCACAGGTCACTATCCACACCTCCCCTTCCGGGAGCCTGTGCAGCCTGCCACTGCCAGGGTCCCGTGATCCAGGGACAACTTCCCCAGGAGAAAGCAGAGAGCACCTTAGGCTGGTGCAACGTCCCGCCGGCCTCTGCCACTGCAGGCTCGCCCTGCATTCACACCCCTCCCTCCCCCTGGCCTGAGTGAGCCAGAGCCCCTGAATCAGCTGCTCCTTTATCCCTGTCCTGTCTAAGCGAAGAACAGATGCCGTCAGGGGACCTACACGAAGAGGAGGGGCCAAATCCAAAGCTGTGCGCCGGGAGCTGTGTGAACATAGTAGAGAAAGGAAAATTTCTCCCAGCAGCCTCAGGAGCAGAGGATTAAACCTCTACAAACAATGTGATGTACCCTGCATCTGTGGAATACCTGAATAGACAATGAATCATCCCAAATTGAGGAAGTGGACTTTGAGAGCAAGATATATTATTTTTTCCCCTTTTCCTCTTTTTGTGAGTATGTGTATGCTTCTCTGTGAGATTTTGTCTGTATAGCTTTGCTTTCACCATTTGTGCTAGGGCTCTGTCCGTCCGTATATTTATTTTTTTACTTAAAATATTTTTTCGTAATAATTATTTTTTATTTTAATAACTATTTTATTTTATCTTTATTTTATCCTTTTTCTTCTTCACTGTTCTTTCTTTCTTCCTTTCTTTCTTTTCTTCTTTCTTTATTTCTTACTTTCTAATTTTCCTCCCTTTTATTCAGAGCCATGTGGATGAAAGGCTCTTGGTGCTGCAGGCAGCAGTCAGTGCTGTGCCTCGGAGGTGGGAGAGCCAACTTCAGGACACTGGTCCACAAGAGACCTCCCAGCTCCATGTAATATCAAACAGTGAAAATCTCCCAGAGATCTCCATCTCAAAACCAAGACCCAGGTTCACTGAACGACCAGCAAGCTACAGTGATGGACACCCTATGCCAAAGAACTAGCAAGACAGGAACACAAATCCACCCATTAGCAGAGAGGCTGCCTAAAATCATAATAAGACCACAGACACCCAAAACACACCACCAGACGTGGAACTGCCCACCAGAAAGACAAGATACAGCCTCATCCACCAAAACACAGGCACTAGTCCCCTCCACCAGGAAACCTACACAACACACTGAACCAACTTTAGCCACTGGGGACAGACACCAAAAACAATGGGAACTACAAACCTGCAGGCTGCAAAAAGGAGACCTCAAACACAGTAAGAAAAGCAAAATGAGAAGAAGAAAAACACACAGCAGATGAAGGAGCAAGGTAAAAACCCACCAGACCTAACAAATGAAGACAAAATAGGCAGCCTACCTAACAAAGAATTCAGAATGATAGTAAAGATGATCCAAAATCTTGGAAGGAGAATAGAGAAATGCAAGAAACATTTAACAAGCACCTAGAAGAACTAAAGTGGAAACAAGCAACGATGAACAACATGATAAATGAAATTAAAAATACTCTAGAAGGGATCAATAGCAGAATAACTGAGGCAGAAGAACGGATAAGTGACCTGGAAGATAAAATAGTGGAAATAACTACTGCAGAGAAAAATAAAGAAAAAAAGAATGAAAAGGACTGAGGACAGTCTCAGAGACCTCTGGGACAACACTAAACACACAAACATTCGAATTATAGGGGTCCCAGAAGTAGAAGATGGAAAGAAAAGGACTGATAAAATATTTTAAGAGATAATAGTTGAAAACTTCCCTAATATGGGAAAGAAAATAGTTAAGTCCAGGAAGCACAGAGAGTCCCATACAGGATAAATCCAAGAAGAAACACGCCAAGACACATATTAATCAAACTGTCAAAAATTAAATACAAAGAAAACATATTAAAAGCAGCAAGGGAAAAACAACAAATAACACACAAGGGAATCCCCGTAAGGTTAACAGCTGATCTTTCAGCAGAAACTCTGCAAGCCAGAAGGGAGTGGCAGGACATATTTAAAGTGATGAAGGAGAAAAACCTACAAACAAGATTACTCTACCCAGCAAGGACCCCATTCACATTTGATGGAGAAATTAAAACCTTTACACACAAGCAAAAATTAAGAGAATTCAGCACCAACAAACCATCTGTAAAACAAATGCTAAAGGAACTTCTCTAGGTAAGAAACAAAAGAGAAGGAAAAGACCTACAATAACAAACCCCCAAAAATTAAGAAAATGGGAATAGGAGCATACATATCGATAATTACCTCAAATGTAAATGGATTAAATGCTCCCACCAAAAGACATAGACTGGCAGAAGGGATACAAAAGAAGACCCATATATATGCTGTCTACAAGAGACCCACTTCAGACCTAGGGACACATACAGACTGAAAGTAAGGGGATGGAAAAAGATATTCCATGCAAATGGAAATCAAAAGAAAGCCTGAGTAGCAATTCCCTTATCAGACAAAATAGACTTTAAAATAAAGACTATTATTACAAGAGAGAAAGAAGGACACTACATAATGATCAAGGGATCAATCCAAGAAGAATATATAACAATTGTAAACATTTATGCACCGAACCTAGGAGCACCTCAATACATAATGCAAATACTAACAGCCATAAAAGGGAATATCGACAGTAACACAATCATAGTAGGGGACTTTAACACCCCACTTTCACCAATGGACAGATCATCCAAAATGAAAATAAATGAAAATAAATAAGAAAACACAAGCTTTAAATGATACATTAAACAAGATAGACTTAATTGATATTTACAGGACAATCCATCCAAAAAAAACAGAGTAAACATTTTTATCAAGTGCTCATGGAATGTACTCCAGGATAGATCATATCTTGGGTCAGAAATCAAGCCTTGGTAAATTTAAGAAAATTGAAATTGTATCAAGTATCTTTTCCAAACACAACGCTATGAGACTAGATATCAATTACAGGAAAAGATCTGTAAAAAATACAAACACATGGAGGTTAAACAATACACTATTTATTGACGAAGTGATGACTCATGAAATCAAAGAGGAAATCAACAAATACCTAGAAACAAATGACAATGAAAACCAGACAAATATGTCACAAAGAAAGAAAACTACAGGCCAATATCACTGATGAATATAGATGCAAAACTCCTCAACAAAATATTAGCAAACAGAATCCAACAGCACATTAAAAGGATCATACACCATGATCAAGTGGGGTTTATTCCACGAATGCAAGGATTCTTCAATATACGCAAATTATTTAATGTGATACACCATATTAACAAAATGAAGGACAAAAACCATATGATCATCTCAATAGATGCAGAAGAATCTTTCATCAAAATTCAACACTCATTTATGATAAAAACCCTGCAGAAAGTAGGCATAGAGGGAACATTCATCAACATAATAAAGGTCATATATGAGAAAACCACAGCCAATATCATTGTCAATGGTGAAAAACTGAAACCATTTCCCCTAAGATCAGGAACAAGACAGGGTTGCCCACTCTCACTACTATTATTCCACATGGTTTTTGAAGGTTTAGGCACAGCAATCAGAGAAGAAAAAGAAATAAAAGGAATCCAAATCGGAAAAGAAGAAGTAAAGCTGTCACTGTTTGCAGATGACAAGATAATATACATAGAGAATCCCAAAGATGCTACCAGAAAACTACTAGAGCTAATCAATGAATTCGGTAAAGTAGCAGGATACAAAATTAATGCACAGAAATCTCTGGCACTCCTATACATTAATAATGAAAAATCTGAGAGTGAAATTAAGAAAACACTCACATTTACCACTGCAACCAAAAGAATAAAATATCTAGGAATAAACCTACCTAAGGAGACAAAAGACCTATATGCAGAAAATTATGACACTGGTTAACGAAATTAAAAATGATACAAATAGATGGAGAGATATACCGTGTTCTTGGATTGGAAGAATCAATATTATGAAAATGAATCTACTACCCAAAGCAATCTACAGATTCAATGCAATCCCTATCAAACTACCACTGGCAGTTTTCACTGAAGTAGAACAAAAAATTTCACAATTTGTATGGAAACACAAAAGACCCCGAATAGCCAAAGCAATCTTGAGAACGAAAAATGGAGCTGGAAGAATCAGGCTTCCTGACTTCAGTCTATACTACAAAGCTACAGCAATCAAGACATTATGGTATTGGCACAAAAACAGAAATATAGATCAATGGAACAGGATAGAAAGCCCAGAGATAAACACACGCACATATGGTCACCTTATCTTTGATAAAGGAGGCATGAATATACAGTGGAGAAGGACAGCCTCCTCAATAAGTTCTGTTGGGAAAATTGGACAGGTACATGTAAAAGTATTAAATTAGAACACTCCCTAACACCATACACAAAAATAAACTCAAAATGGATTAAAGACCTAAAGGTAAGGCCAGACACCATAAAACTCTTAGAGGAAAACATAGGCAGAATACTCTATGACATGAATCACAGCAGGATCCTTTTTGACCCACCTCTTAGAGAAATGGAAATAAAAACAAAAATAAACAAATGGGACCTAATGAAACTTAAATGCTTTTGCACAGCAAAGGAAACCATAAACAAGACCAAAAGACAACCCTCAGAATGGGAGAAAATATTTGCCAATAAAGCAACGGACAAAGGATTAAACTCCAAAATTTACAAGCAGCTCATGCAGCTCAACAACAAAAAAACAAACAACCCAATTCAAAAATGGGCAGATGACCTAAATAGACATTTCTCCAAAGAAGATAAACAGACTGCTAACAAACACATGAAAGAATCCTCAACATCATTAATCGTTAGGGAAATGCAAATCAAAACTACAATGAGATATCATCTCACACCAGTCAGAATGGCCATCATCAAAAAATCTAGAAACAATAAATGCTGGAGAGGTTGTGGAGAAAAGGGAACACTCTTGCATGGCTGGTGGGAATGCAAACTGAACCCCCACTATGGAGAACAGTATGGAGGTTCCTTAAAAAACTAAAAATAGAATTACCATACAACACAGCAATTTCACTACTGGGCATATACCCTGAGAAAACCATAATTCAAAAAGAGTCATGTATCAAAATGTTCATTGCAGCTCTATTTACAATAGCCAGGAGATGGAATCAAACTAAGTGTCCATCAACAGATGAATGGAAAAAGAAGATGTGGCACATATATACAATGTAATGTTACTCAGCCATAAAAAGAAACGAAATTGAGTTATTTGTAGTGAGGTAGATGGACCTATAGCCTGTCATACAGAGTGAAGTAAGTCAGAAAGAGAAAAACAAATACCATATGCTAACACATATATATGGAATGTAGGAAAAAAAAAAGTCATGAAGATCCTAGAGGTAAGACCGGAATAAAGACACAGACCTACTAGAGAATGGACTTGAAGATATGGAGAGGGGGAAGGGTAAGCTGTGACAACGTGAGAGAGTGGCATGGACATATATACACTACCAAACATAAAATAAGATAGGTGGTGGGAAGCAGCCACCTAGTACAGGGAGATCAGCTCAGTGCTTTGTGACCACCTAGAGGGGTGGTATAGGGAGGGTGGCAGGGAGGGAGATGCAAGAGATATGGGAACATATGTATATGTATAACTGATTCACTTTCTTATGAAGCAGAAACTAACACACCATTGTAATGCAATTATACTCCAATAAAGACGTTAAAAAAAAAAAGATAGTATGGTACTGCCACAAAAACAGAATAGATCAATGGAACAGGATAGAAAGCCCAGAGAAAAACCCACGCACATATGGTCACCTTACCTTTGATAAAAAAGGCAAAAATATACAATGGAGAAAAGACAGCCTCTTCAATAAGTTGTGCTGGGAGAACTGGATAGCTACATGTAAAAGAATGAAATTAGAACACTCCCTAACACAATGCAGAAAAATAAACTCAAAATGGATTAAAGACCTCAAATTAAGGCCAGACACTATAAAACTCTTAGAGGAAAACATAGGAAGAACACTGTATGACACAAATTATATCAAGATCCATTTTGACCCACCTCCTAGAGAAATGGAAGTAAAAACAGAAATAAACAAATGGGACCTAATGAAACTTCAAACCTCTTGCACAACAAAGGAAACCATAAACAAGACCAAAACACAAACCTCAGAATGGGAGAAAATATTTTTAAATGAAGCAACTGAGAAAGGATTAATCTCCAAAATTTACAAGCAGCTCATGCAGCTCAATATCAGAAAACAAACAACCCAATCCAAAAATGGGCAGAAGACCTAAATAGAAATTTCTCCAAAGAAGATATACAGAATGCCAACAAACAAATGAAAGGTTGCTTAACATCACTAGTCATTAGGGAAATGCAAATCAAAAGCACAATGAGGTATAACGTCACACTGGTCAGAATGGCCATCGTCAAAAAATCTACAAACAGTAAGTGCTGGAGAGGGTGTGGAGAAAAGGGAACCCTCTTGCACTGTTTGCGGGAATGTAAATTGATACAGCCACTATGGAGAACAGTATGGAGTTTCCTTAAAATCCAAAAATAGAAGTACCATACGACCCAGCAATCCCTCTACTGGGCATATATACCTTGAGAAAACCGTAATTCAAATAGAGTCATGTACCACAATGTTCATTGTAGCTCTATTTACATTAGCCAGGACTTTGAAGCAACCTAGGTGTCCATCGACAGATGAATGGATAAAGAAGATGTGGCACATATATACAATGGAATATTACTCAGCCATAAAAAATGAAATTACATTATTTGTAGTGAGGTGGATGGACTCAGGATCTGTCATACAGAGTGCAGTAAGTCAGAAACAGAAAAACAAATACTGTATGCTAACACATATATATGGAATCTGGAAAAAATATGGTTCTGAGGAACCTAGGGGAAGGTTAGGAATAAAGACACAGATGTAGAGAATGTACTTGAGGACACGTGGAGGTTGAAGGGTAAGCTGGGACGAAGTGAGAGAGAAGCATTGACATATATACACTACTAAATATGAAATTGATAGCTAGTGGGAAGCACCCACATAGCACAGGGAGATCATCTCGGTGCTTTGTGTCCACCTAGAGGGATGGGATAGGGCGGGTGGGAGGGAGGTGCAAGAGGGAGGATATATGAGGATATATGTATACATATACCTGATTCACTTTGTTATACAGCAGAAACTAACACATCAATGTTAAGCAATTATACTCCAATAAAGATATTAAAAAAATAAAAATAAGTCAAACTGCCTAAAGCCATCTAGATATACGAATACATCCAAAAATGGAAGCAGGGGTTTGAGTAAAGCAAGAAAGCCAAGACAATTTTCCTATAGCCTCTGGTCACATAATATGTGGTTAATGCAGGTGAAGGCTCATGGAGAAGGCAAACATCTACATGGGGAATATATCAGGGTAGTTCATTAGTATAAGTGTATGTGGAGGGGACCTATATTTAGCTGTCAAAACAAAGTCTTACACATACACACACATTTGAGGTTCGATTTACATTCCTCAATTAAGGAAACTAATATGTTTCAGCCTGTACCCAGTACCAAGATGCTCTTTTCCAAACCCTTTGGAGTCCTAGGGTAACTTATAAGGAATACAAAGCATAATGACTCAAAAATATTAAGGTCATTTATTTGATGTAATGAAACCCAAAGTATCATGTAAAGCACAGTACTAACTTTTTTGTTGCTCCAAAAGGATCACCCTAAGTAAAGAATTATGTACGGAATTATATATATATATATATATATATATATATATATATGTACATATATACATATATGTATATATTGGGTCAGCCAAAAAGTTTGTTCAGGTTTTCCATTAGATGTTTTATATATATATATATATATATATATATATGGACATTCACACACACACATACACACACACTCACACACACACACACTGCTATATCCTTACATCTTACATACCACTCTTAGTTTCAGCTTCCTCACATCACCATGGTGAATGCCAGGGGGAGGAGAATATTATCAAGAGAAAAAGGAGGTCAGAATAGCACTGTAACCTTCATTCTCAAACTAGAGTCCTTTGACCTCAGGCATCTGCTCCTATTTCCTCCTCCCAAGCTCTCAGCACTTTCTGACATTCAGTTTAAGATCTTGTTTGAGTCCTTTTCCCATGTGTAGGATCATGAAATAAAACAATGAGTTTATCTAGACGTTATGTCAACAAAGGTGGCAGCCTACTTCTGATTTGCTATTTATTAAGGTAAGAAATGCAGAAGTTTGTAACATGTCTTCATTCTGGAACAACCTTGACCCCAGCCCTTGAAACTTCAGTGAGAAGCTGAAAAGTCCATTTGGGAGAATATTAGCTTTGGAAGGAATCTTGAAGGTCTTCTAATTCATTCTTGAATATTTCTGTCTAATGGGCTTCCGTTTAAACAGCTCCAGTGACAAGGGTATCTTCAATTTATTGCTATAAAGTTCCTAAGAGTAAGCCAAAATTCTGACTTCTTGTAAAATTTAAATTGATTTGCCCTCTGAAACTACCCAAGTAAATGTTATGCCTCTTCTATCTGACAAGGCCCTCAATTATTTAAAAAAAAAAAAACCACAACACCCAGTCTTTAGACTAAAACATTCTTGTTCCTTTTAATAATTGTTCTGTGTCTATTTGTAAATGAGTTACCATCTTTGTCACTTTCCAGGTTGTCTGTGTCCATCTTAATTGTGGTGCTCTGAAATGATCCAAATATCTCAACATAAATGATCAAGAAAAGAAAAAAACATTATGAAGGACTTCTCTGTGCTGGACACCATGCCTCTATTAATAGAGCCTAAGACTTCATTACACCCATGTGCACTATAATCTCACATGGTGGGCTCATGTTAAACTTATAGTAAATTAAAATCACTGAGTCTTTTTCACAAATGCTATTTTTAAGCCACATAACCCCTTTCCTTCAGTAACTGAATTTTTGATATAAGACTTTACATTTTATCCTATTCAATTTAATCCTGCTAGATTTGGCTATAGATTTTCTTCGATCTACTAAGGACTTTTGGATCTTGTTAGTGACATCCAGTGCATTTATTCTGCCTTCTAATGCTATACTATTTGCCATGGGATGGGCAAGCTATTTTATATTTTCATACTAGTTACTGAAAAATAATTTCAATGAGACAGAACTGAGGTTAGAAACCACTTGTTTATATTGACACATCATTTGACACTGTCAATTCAACTTACTAACCCATCTACTGGCCTGTTATTATCTAGCTCATGTTACTCCAATTTTATTCTTAAGGGCATTTTGAGAAACTGCCAAATACCATGGTGAGGTACACAATGTTTATTGCCTTCTGAGGTCTCTGGGAGGCAGCTCAACAAAATGCAGGCATCCTCCAGAGCAGCTGAAGCACAAGTGGCCCATGTGATTGCCAATTTGGAGGCATACCGTATGTATTAGGACACTGTGGACAGATGTACTGAAGGACAGTTTCAAATATTCGCCATAACTCAAAAGTCAGAAAGCCAAACCACCAAATTGCAGTTTTGATTATGACAAAGCTGATTCTCACATATGCATTTTTATGGGAGCTGCACCAGTGTGAAAAGCAGCAGAGATGCATTCATTTAACAACAGCTAATGTATCTCCACAACAACACCCAGGAGGCAAGTTAGTACATAATTTATTATAAAAATCTCTATTATAAATAGACCAGTATAGTTTAATAGATTCAGGGGAAAGCAGAAGAATGAACTGGTTAAGCACACACTCTGGAATCTCAGAATTGGGTTCAAATTTTGACTCTGTCACTTAATAGCAGTGTGACCCCAGAAAATTAAACTGTTAGTTTATTTCCTTATCTGTAAACTGGGGAAGATAATAGTAGTACTACCATATAGGGTTGCTATGAAAATTGAACATAACCATGAATACATTAGCTATTATTATCATCCCAATCTAACAGAAACAATATTGTGAAATCCAAGCTAGAGCTGAGTAATCATGTCTTTTTTCTTTCATGCTCATCAACTATTCTTTTAATAATAAATTAAAGCATCTTTCCTGAAATTACCTTAAATTTGCTAATCTACACATTGGGCTAAGAAGTTCTGAAGTTGAATTTTGATAGTACTTAGGGAACCCAAATCTGTGTTTAGATACCTCAGTACAGCTGAAGCTAGCTAGCCATATGCTTCAATACATATCCATTTGATGAATAATGTTGCCTATGTATGTCAGGACAAACAATTCCTTATTTGAGAGTGGCTTACCCAACCTTTGGAGTTTGCTGGTTTAGAATACCTTTTGCCAATGGTGCTTACCCATTATCAAAATGTCTAAAGCCTTGGTAAGAATGTACACCACCTGATGAAGTTGTTCTTTGGGTGGCTTCAGCCTGGTATCTGAAATCATAATCCAAATCATTTTTCTCCTTTCTAGTTTTAGAAAATTGTTTTTCCCCTAAGTTTCCTAACAGACTTCTGGGAAGATGGTAGCATTGGAAAAGGTCCCCAATTTTTGTCCTTCCTCCTACAAATCAATAGAAATGACCACAGGGAAACAAAAATTGAGCAAAACCGGTACAAACAATGAGGGCATTAGAATTGTCAAGGAACTTCTGTAAGACATGATGCTGATGGGGCCATACTGAAAGATATCGCCAATCTTAAGTTCTGTGATATATTGACAAATCAAGAAAATCCTGGCAGAAAAGCACTAATACCATCTAGCTTAAAGGAGCAAGGACTGAAGGTGGGAGCAGGCAGTGAAAAAGACTGGGATGAGAACCTCTCATAAATTGAGGTAAGCCTGAGTAACATTCTTCATCTAAGCCTCCCAATACATTTTTTAAATAAAATAATACAAATTGGAAATATCGAAATTGCCACATAGTTTTAAAAGTTTACATTTACTAAATTAAGCTGTATTATGAACATTTTCAACCAGCTCAGTCTAGCTGTATGGCTGGAGTAATCAATTCATTTGAGAATAATGTTAAAATTCTGAATTTGAGTTTTGTGAACATGAAACACAGGCCAAAGGGCTCTCCTGATACCTTAACCCAAATCCCTGGGCTAGGCCCTGACAGGAATTACTCCATTTGTTGCTATTTTGACATTGCACATCAACAGACTTTGGAGCAGGCTGCTCCTTCTCAGAAGGCAAGCTCAGTGTCTCTGACCATGGTCTCAATAAACATGATGGTCTCAACCTGATATGAGTCCTCATTAATAAACCAGGAGGACTTATTTCAATGTTTTATATCCAACCCACTCACACACTGGCCACACACAAGTGGCGAGTATAATATGATATCACATACCTGAAGTAGAGGCCAAAAGAGCAAATGAAGAAAGCCAACTTGAGGTGAACATCTCCTGCTGGGATTGCCCCTGGCCCTAGCTCCCTCCCCACTACCTCATCCTGCTGGCTCACAGAGCCAGTAATATAAACTTACACCATCTAGCCATCTAGTGTAAGCTTAGAGAGGGGACGACAACCAAGTAAACAGTGAAAGGATAAAAGAATTACCCCACTCTTATTGGAGGGAGAAAGATAGCAGGTTAGGATATGCCCTTCTTATTCAACGATGAATAAATGGATAAATTGTGAATTAACAGTAGATAAAACCCAAAACAAAAACAGAGCCTATGAAAAGAACTTGCAAGATAATAAGAGGAAATTATATCATGTAAGAGATGAACAGTTTTAAATTTTTTTAAAAGGGTAAATAAAGTTATAAACAAAAATTAATTAACTGGAAAGCAAAAATACAACCAAAAAATAGAATTAATAAATTAAAGACTTGGACCTTTTCAGGGAGAAAACAAAATGTATTAAAAGGTAGAGAAACATTTGGCAAGGGTAATTAAGGAATTCTCTGTTCCTTGAATGCCTGAAAGAAATTTACCTGTTAAATTGTCTGAGCCAGGCCTCAGAAAACATCCAGTTTTTCCTATAGCTATTGATTTCTTGCTATTTTCTATGTTACTGGCTAATTTTTATATTGATTGCCTATAAAATCCTTCATGTCATAAAAATTCTTAATTATGGCAGACTTTGCTACTGTAATTATTGTGAACACCCAAGCATCATACAGCAGTGAAATAATAAATCACCATTTCCTAACTTGATGTTCTGAGGAACATTGATATGCCAAATGTTATTAGGGTGTTTAAAGGGAAAAAAGTTGTTCTTTACTCAAATAAGTTTAGGAAATGCTGAGTTAGATAAGATTAAATAGTTTTTAATCGTTTAAAGAACATACTCCTTTAAACAACATAATACTAGTCAAAATTTACTGCCTAATGACTCTCCAAGAGGGGCTATAGTATACAGCATTTTGCAAACTTATTTGACCATCTCCCAGAGGAATGGTCTTTCAAAAATGCAATTTAGAATTGCTGCAGCAAACATAGTCTGGTTAAAATGAGAAACAAGACAAGCATGCCATTGCCACTTTTCCTCTTTAGCACTATTCTGGAATTGTTTAACCCATGCCATCAGAACTATGTTATAAATTTTGAAAATAACCTATCATTATAACTTATCATTGATATGATTGCTTACCAGGAAAAACTCAAAAGGATCAACTGAATGTCTCTGAATTTAATAGATTCCAATAAACTGCCAACTTAAAATTAATCTATGAAAATACATTCTTCCCCTATATAGCAAAAATGACCACACAGGTAACACAGTGAATAAGAGCTCACAATTGCAGTATTGTTTCCCATATATCTGTATTACCTAGGAATACATTTATTACAAATTATACAGGACTTAAATAAATAAAACTCTCTTGAAGGATGTAAAAGCTTTTTAAAAATGAGGCAATATATCATGTTTCTGGAAAGCACTGTAATTCTCACTATCGTATCAATTTAAGACAATTCTAATCAAATTCCCAATTTATTTTTTTGGGGGGGAGGGAAGTCTAATAACTGTAAAGTTCATCTGGTAAAATCAACACGTCAGAATCATTAGAAAATTGTGAAAAATAAAAAAGATCAAAAGGAGGACTTACCCTAAGAGATATGAAGTCATTTCTAAGTCAATAACTACAGGCTGGTGTACTGGGGCTACAATGTTCAGTGGTACTAAAGAGAATTCAAACACAGAATAAAGTATATATATGTATGACATTTCAAATGGAGGGGGTCATGAGGACAATGAGATAAAAACCGGGTAACAACTGTCTACCCTTCGGGGGGAAAAAAAAGTTAGAATACCTAAATCTATACATCAAAATAATTCCAGACAGGGCAAAGGAACTTTTTTTCAAAAACAAAACCATCAAAATTAGAGAAATACAGGATAAGATTTATATAATCTTGGGGTTGGCAATCCTTCTAAACATGATCCTAGGGCCAGAAGGCAAAAAGGAAAAGATTTATCCATTTTAAATTTTTTTATTTTTTTAGTCATTTTTAATGCATTTTTCCCTGTGCACAAGAGAAATAACTGATAGAGTCAAAAGATACAGTTTCCTTTATACACAGCAGTTAAAAGTAATGCAAACGTCACATGACATTTTCAGTGAAAGTTACATTTCCAATTACAAATCAAAATGCGTATTAGGGTCTCTTTATGGGAGAAGCTGAGAAGGAAGTCTTAAAAAAAGCACTTTCCTGGCATTACTATACTGATCCTTCAGGCTGCACTAAGATTAAGATCATATACAATCAATTTGCAAATGTTGACACAATGTCACACTGTAAGTTTTCTGTACAATTAAATGTATACGTAGAGATACCAGGATAAACATTTCTACTATATTTTAACTGAACTTGCCTAGCCAACATTTCCACTGAGAAGTTTATCAAAGATGCTGTAAGATTCTACAAAATTGTGAGATATACCGAGCTCCAGAAATATTTCTTATATCCTTTCTCATTTTGGTTATACATATTCTGCTCAGAGATTCTGTTGTAATATTTCTAGATGTACAGTTCCAATTGTGCTTACTGTACTGTGTATAAATATAGCAAAAAAGATCAAATGGTATAAATCTTACAGCATTTTGCTAGCAAAAATACATGCCAAAGTCACAATAAGCAATATTGTACCACAAATTAGAGCTTCAATTAATTTATGCTTTTAATATTTTCATTCTACATTTAATTACTATCATAGGATAATGTTTAAAATGCAAATAAATTGGACATCTGTAGGACAAAACTTGTTCACCCAACTGTAAAGGTTGATACCTGTTTCCAAAAATCACAATAAAAGCAGAAGTGTTTGCATGCAACACCTTTGAGTGAAATGGCATTGATTCCCACCATTCAAAACAGAGAAGGAAGGAAGGAAGGAAGGAAGGAAGGAAGGAAGGAAGGAAGGAAGGAAGGGAGGGAGGAGGGAAGGGAGGAGCGGAGGGAGGAGCGGAGGGAGGAGGGGAGGGAGGAGGGGAGGGAGGGAGGGAGGAGGGGAGGGAGGGAGGAAACAAAGAGGGAGGAAAGGACTCCACCTTAAAATGCATATTAAATTTATAACTAGACAGATTTAAAAGAATCAAAGTGAAAGTAAAGTACAATTATGTGTGTTTAAAGATTTAAGAGCCATTATCAAAAATAAGATACATTTTTTCAAGGTACAGAAATGTAATTATGATGGCTGGGAACCCAGCAGCCTCTCAATGGCTGCATTGATGTCGCCTCCTGTTGCTATTAGAGCCTGCAAGTTTGCTTCCCGGTTTAAGAACCCCATTGCGTTGAGCTGTTCCAGTTGTTGTTGAAATCTGACTTCTGGATTCGGCAGCTGCGGAGGATTTGCTCCAGCCAGAGCCTGCACCATTTGCTGAATGAACTGCTGGTTGGGTCCAGATTCCGATGTTGGGCTCGTAGTTTCACTGGGTGCAGAGCTAGATACAGGGGGCCCAGGGGGGGCGCCTGAGCCAGTGGAGCCAGGGGGACCTGCAGGGCCAGTGGGTCCTATGGGTCCAATGGGGCCTATGGGAGTAAACGGGACTATGGGGCCAATGGGGCCTATGGGTGTGACTGGGCCTACAGGGCCTATAGCTGTTCCCAGCACCCCCACCCCCACACCTGGAGTGAAGCTTGGAATGAGGCCAGGTGCTTCAGTGGCTAATGTCTGTAGCCCCTGCTGGATCTGCATTAAAGCCTGCATTGCTCTTGGGTTTGACATGGCTGAGAGTGTGTCTGGATTCTGCATCTGCTGCAGGAAAGCAGGGAGCTGTGGACGCATCTGCTCCTGCAGCTGAGGATTTGCAGTAAACACAGGGCTATTCAGCATCATCTGTGCAGCCAAATCTGGATTCTGGGTCAGCGACTGCATCATGCTTCTCATATAGGGTGCAGACAGCATATTCTGGATCAGCTGGGGGTTTTCAGTTATCTGTTGCAGCAAGCTCTGCATTCCTGGGGTGCTGAAGATGCTGGCAACATAATTAGCTGCAGCCACTGTGTTCCCCGTAGCACTGCTAGAGCTAGTGCCAGATCCACTGCCACTGCTCGTTGTTGTGCTGGTGGTCGCAGAACTCTGGGTAGCCGGTGGTGGCGCCCACGGATTGGGTAGTGGATCGCGATTTTCTGTGCGGGAAGGCTGCGTACCTTCCCCAGAGGAGGAACTGCTCCCCACCGAGGCAAACGGATTACCCCCAAACTGCTCTTGTGCGGCATTTAGCATGGGTTCTTGAATGTCAGTGTACATGCGCCGTAAAGCATTGTAGCCACCTGGGATGCTTTCAAGATTGCTGAGAGCCAGGTCTTGATTTCTCATCATTTCTTGCATCATAGCTGGATTCCTGGCGATTTCGAGGGTCTGCCTCATTATATCTGGGTTGTTGAGCAGGTGACTGATTTCTGGGTTTCTCTGAATCAATTGTTGCATCTGTGGATTGGCCATAATGAGCTGCCTCATCAGATCAGGATTCGAAAGCATGCTCTGAACAAAGGGATTTTCCATGATTTGGATCATCATCTCAGGGCTGGACAGGAGCTGCTGCTGCATCTGGTTCTGGAGCTCAGAGAAGTTGGTCGAGCTCAAGCCCAGGCTGCTAAGGCCTGCAAGTCCTCCCAGGCTCCCCAACCCAAACGGGTTGCTATTTGTGGAAATAGGTGTGGAGTTACTCCTGGGAGTCGACGCGGTGGTAGTATTAGTTCCCGCGGCATTACTAGGCTGGGTGGACTGGCCCTGAGGTCGGTTCTGGCTTTTGATGACAAGATGAACAGTCAGTCCATCATGGATGCCATGCTGAATCAAGGTATCTTGATCTTTTAAGATTTTTCCGGCAAAAATCAGCACTAGCTGATCCGTTTGGGATTTGAAGCGTTTCGAAATCGCTTCCTTAAACTGCTGGACTGAGCTGTTCTCGGGCACTGCGAACTCCTCTTTCTCTTTGGGGGTCTTCACAGTGACTTTGATAATTTTGGGCTCCGCCGGGGCAGAGGCAGGGCTTTGGGCCGCAGCAGAGCCGCGGGAGGGGCGCGGGGGGCCGCTGCTCTCGCCGTTCTCAGCCATGGCCGCCGCAGTGACGCAGGCAGACAGGGAAGGCGCGGGCGGGCGGGCGGGCGAGAAAGAGAGCGAGGGAAGAAGGAAGGAAGGAGGCACCGCCGCAGCAGGCTGGGCCGGGCTGGGCGGGGAGCGCGGAGCACGGTACCTCTGTGTTGAAGACTGCGGATCCCTGGTCCTCCGGTGGAGAGAGGGCTCCGAGTAGGCCGCGGGCCGAGGTCTCGCCGCTCAGGTCTCTGGGCCGCCGCCGCCGCCGCCGCCGTGTGATCCCACCGCGCGGTCTCCCAGCAGCTCGCGCAGCTGCTCCGCCCGCTCCTCCCCGCCCCTTCCCTTCCCCCAGTTCCGCGCTCGCCTCCCCGCCCCCCTCTGCTGACGCGGCGCCAGGCCCAGGATGATAGAGTCGACTCGGTCAAAATTAAAAACTTATGTACCGAAAAAAAAAAAAAAAAGATGAGGGAGAGAGAGAGAAACAGAGAGAAAGAAACAAAGGGACAACAGGAGACAAGAGAAAAGAGAGGGAAGGAAGGAGGAAGAGAGGAAAGGGAGCCAGCTTCTATAAAGGACATTAAAGACTAATGGAGAATATATATATATTCCATCAGGCAGTGAAGTGAAAAGATGAAAGCCTGAATCAAACCGACCCGAAGTAAAAGATCAAAAATGAGAACCAAAGAACTCTGACAAAGCAAAAAGGAAAAGATGAACACCCCCCCTTGGGGGAAGGGAAGAGGACTAGGCAAGAGCCTGCATTTTACTAAAGAAGTGCAAATGGCCAATGGGCATATAAAAGGATGATTAAGCTCACGAGTAATCAAAGAATTTCAAATTAAAACAATGAGATTCTTCTTCTGTCTTATATTGGCAAAGATGAAAAATGATAATAAACCTTATCATTGAGAGAGCTGAGAAAATGAACTGTCATGCCAATTGAAGTGTAAGTTGTTATCTTAAGGCAATTTTAACATTTTAAATATTTCCACCTTTATTTGGAAATGCCTCATTTAGAGACCTCACCTATGAAAATAATTGGATAAGGACACAAAAATACATATGTATAAAATGTACATGCACTGCAGCATTTAAAAAATTATTTTAAAAGATAATCAGTGTCTCTTTACACAGGATTGGTCAGATATATTATGATATTACCATACAAAAAATAATATTCACTGTTTAAGAAACAGGTAGTTAATTTGTATGATAAAAAGTGTACATGAAATAAATGGTAGTTACAGGGAAATTACAGAGTATTTTCAGTTTTATATATTTCCGTACAGTTAGAAATTATACAATCACATGTTTCAATACCAAAAAATACAGTAAGTATATTTTTATGTTAAAACTATATTTTATAAACTGTATGTGTAAACTGTCCTTAAAGACAATGTATGTGTATGTATAAAAAGAAACCTGGAACACTATACACAAGTATGTTAATGGTGGTTAGTACTTGGTGCTAAAATTATGAATAACTGTTCCTTTTTTTTTTTTTTTGCTGAATTGGGTCTTCGTTGCTGCACAAGGGCTTTCTCTAGTTGTGGCGAGCGGGGGCTACTCTTCGTTGTGGTGCACGGGCTTCTCATTGCAGTGGCTTCTCTTGTTGTGAAGCACAGGCTCTAGGCACATGGGCTTCAGTAGTTGTGGCACGCAGCTCAGTAGTTGTGGCATGCAGGCTCTAGAGCGCAGGCTCAGTAGTTGTGGCACAGGGCTTAGTTGCTCCTCAGCACATGGAATCTTTCCAGACCAGGGATCGAACCCATGTCCCCTGCATTGGCAGGCAGATTCTTAACCACTGTGCCAACAGGAAAGTCCCTTGTTCCTTTTTTTTAAAATAAAATTAAAAATTTTCTGATGGCTTTTATAAGTATGCACTGCGTTTACAATTTTTAAAAATGAGAAGATATTTTGGTGAGAAATTATAGGTAGAAATTGACAGGCACACAATAGTAGTGGCAGCTATTAACACATGTATCTAATTTAGTTACAGATTAAGTAGGAGAAATAAAGATCTAGCCCTTGAATAATAGAATAAATTTCAAATTTATGTATAAATTTCTAATTCTGGTTTATACCATGCATAAAAGTACCTTTTCCCCCTAGTATCCAGCCGACATTTAATAACATTTAGGCCACAAATGCTTTAGTAAATCTCAAGATAAGAAAAAAATATAGGTATATGATGTCTCTCAATAGGGGGATGGATTAATAGAGTGTGATTAATGTGATTATTAGAATACAGAAGATAAAAGGAATGAACTATATCTAAATATATTTATATATATAGATCTCAAAAACCTAATTAATTAGCAAAACACTCTATGGTGTTTATAGATGCATTCATATGTATGTGAAGCTATTGAAAATATACTAGAATGATTCATAGCAAATTTGCACCCATGAGGAAGAGGAAATGAAATAGGACAGAGGACAGTAATTAAAAGGAAATTTAATTAAATCTCTAAAAATATATTTCCTCTTTTAAATGGAAGCGAATATGGCAAAATAGCAAGAGTTAATTCTAGGTGGTAGGGATATGAGTATTTGTTATAATACTATTTTATATTTTTTTTAGATTTTTAATTTTCTCAAAAAAGAAAAAATTAAGAAAGTATCACAGGCCATCTTCCTTGATCTCAATAGAACAAAACTAGATATTAATAATGAAACTGTGAATGAAAAACTCAACCACTTGAAAATTAAAACAGAATTAAACACTTTTGGGACAAAGTGCAAATCAAAGTTCTTATTAGAGTGAATTTAGAAAAATAATGATAATGAGAACATAAACATTCATAATTATGATGGGATTTCCCTATATGTGATCTGAGGATCTCATTCAAAAATACGGATTTCTTGGGCTTCCCTGGTGGCGCAGTGGTTGAGAGTCCGCCTGCCGATGCAGAGAACACGGGTTCGTGCCCCAGTCCAGGAAGATCCCACATGCCGCGGAGCAGCTGGGCCCGTGAGCCATGGCCGCTGAGCCTGCGCGTCCGAAGCCTGTGCTCCGCAATGGGAGAGGCCACAATAGTGAGAGGACCGCGTACAAAAAAAAAAAACAAAAACAAAAAAACAAAAAAAAAAACGGATTTCTAGACCCCACTCCAAACTTACCAAAATATAAGTGGTGCTCAGGAATCTGCATTCTTATCAAGCTTCAATTTAGCGGTATTTGATTTAACTATGTGAATGAGCTCAGAGTCAAATTTATACACTCAAAGATCTTAAATACCGAAGAATAGAGAGAGAAAAAATTAATTAGGCATTCAAATAAAGAGGACAACAGAAAAAAGAGGAAAGCAGGGTGATGGCTACAAAATGATAAAAGTCGAACATTAATGAATTAACAGACTCAAAAAATGAAATTTGCTAAGAAAATCTAAGAAGGTCTTTGAAGAACAAGTCAAATAGATAAACATTATAACTATGTGATTCTCTTACAAGGAACACAGCACGGGTAAAACACACTCATCCTCTTCCTGAATTCTCCTAAAAACACATTTCTTTTCCTTCTGTAAGCTCTTTATCCCTGGTGGTGCAATGGTTAAGAATCCACCTGCCAATGCAGGGGACATGGGTTCAATCCCTGCTACAGGAACATCCCACATGCCACGGAGCAACTAAGCCCGTGCACCACAACTACTGAATTCCACACACCTAGAGCCCGTGCTCCACAACAAGAGAAGCCCCTGCTCACCACAACTAGAGAAAGCCCACACGAAGCAACGAATACCCAACACAGCCAAAAAGAAATAAATGAATAAATAAATTTAAAAAAACAATAAATAGCAATCATCCTGAGTTCTACCATAGAGGGTAATTTATGAGAAACTGAAAGACTTTGTCAAAGAGGTCTCCCCATGGGTGGTGGAGGAAGACCACAGTTTGGGCTCAGTAGATAGAGATTTAGTGTTATTTTGGCCATTGTTTTCTCTCTCCACCCCAGATTTATTGAGATATGGTTGACATATAACACTGTGTAAATTTAAGGTGTACAGCCCATTGATTTGATATACATATATATTGAAAAATGATTACCATTGCAGCATTGTCAGGTCACATAATGGCCTTTTCTTTTCTGTGGTGAGAACATTTAAGCTCTATTCTCTTAGCAACTTTCAAGTATACAATACAGCATTATTAACTATAATCACCATGCTGTACATTAGATCCCTGGAATTTATTCATCTCGTAACTGGAAGTTCATAGCCTTTGACCAACATCTCCCCAATTCCCCTCATCCCCCAGCCCCTGGTAACCACCATTCTACCCTCTGTTTCAACGAGTTTGGCCAAAAGCACATTATTTTGAATTCTCTTCATTTATCTTATAAATCATGTTATTTTTTGCATTTTATTCCAAAATATATCCACTTTAATGTTTTAAATTACAACTAAATAAAATTAGCATTCCAGCAGTTAAATGAACACGCCTTTGTTAGTGAGAAGCACAACATTAATTAGCTGCAACTTAAGAAAGGAGCAACAAGATAATTACATGAAAACTAGAATTCCATGAGTAGATTTAATCACAGATAAAGGGTTTATATTTTTGAGAATTATGAGAAAAGACTTTGTACAAATCTTTGCTAATGACAAAGAAAAATGGATCACTGTATTACTTTTCTAGGAAGGTGTACATGACCAAAATATATTCAAGAAGTAGAAAACCTTAACAGGCCATGTAAGAAACTTGTAAGAAAAACAAAAAAGAAATGAAATAATTAACTATTTTAAAATCAGCTTTCTGATCTTAAAGGTGGCAACTAAGCCTGTGCTTTCACCTCCTATCTTTACCAAATACCATTGAACTGACAAAAAAGACATGAGAAACACAATAAATCCCTAATGTGTTGGAAAGGTGGAAAGAGTGAAACTTTCCATGAATCTTAATTTTAAATGCCAAAATAAATTCTAGATAAAAAATTAAATCATAAAATTTGCAGAAAACTATTATAGCAAATATTTATATAACCTAGGTTTGATTATGGCCTTTCTAAAACAAACAAAAAAACATAAATGGAGAGATAGACAGATTTCCTAAGGATTTTTAAACTTCTATATGTCAAAAATACAATAAAAACTAAAAGGTTAAAGTCAAACTAAAAGAAATTGCAACATTTATAACACATGAAGTCTTAATATTCTTGACATAACACACTTCTTACAAATAATTTTTTTAAATGAACACCATAAGAGAAAACTAGACAGAAGGCATTAACTAGTATGTTAATGTCACAAAAGGGGAAAAAAGGGTCAGGAAGGAAGGAAGGAAGGAAGGAAAAGGGAAGGAGGAAAGAAAAAGAAAAAATTTTTATCTTCTTTAAATAAAAAAATACAAATTAATATAACTGAAATATTTTGTCTATTAAATTAAAGAGAACAATATAATATTCAGTCCTGACATAGTTAATCTAGACTGCCTAGCTTCAAATCCTGGTTCCACTACTTCCACTTGTTCACTACATGATGTTGTGCAAGTAATTTAACCTTTCTGTGCCTTGATATTCGTCATCTGTGAAATGAGCTTTCTGGAAATCAAATAAATTAACATATGTCAAGCACTTAGAACAGTGCCCCATTCATAGTAAGCACTATATGAATAATATTATTGTTATTATTATTAGAGGAAACAGGACCTCATTCCTACTGGGAATTAGGTTACTTTGTAGGTTCAACTTATCTGAAGGACAATTTGCTAATAAACACTGAAAGCTTAATAAAATATGCTGACAATTTTACTGAGTAATTCTTCTTTAGGAATTTATCCTGAGGAAGTAATTTCTGTTGTTGGGGTCTTGAAGTGATTGTACTAATTAAATGGAGTATATCTACAGAATTTAAGGGAAATCCTATGGTTGCTCCCCACTCCTACTGATGCACATAGGCACAAATAATACAAGCAGAACTAGAGAGACAGCAGGGTGGTATAATGGCAAGAGCCTAGACTTAAGCCAAAAAGACCAGGATTTCAACTCTGGCTTGGTCACTTATGGCTGTATGACCTTAGTACAGTTCATTTCATTTTTCTGAATCTCAGTTTCTTCATCAGCAAAACTGGGACTAACATGCATACATTTCACAGTTGTAGTAAATACATGATAGAGACATCAATTGCTCTGACACACCCTCTCTTCTGAAATAAAACAAATGAAATAAATTTACTCTTGGTAAGTTAAACTATGACCAAAACAAAAACAAAAACAAAAACAAAAACAAAAACAGAAACAGAAACAAAAGCAAAAAAAACAGTAAAGGATCAGACCAAAGATAGTCTACCTAGCAGATATATATTATGTTCTAGAGATGTATATTCAAATCATCTATCATTCTTGTTCTGACTCTATAGTACCTGTAATCTTCTAATAATCTTGATTTTTCATTTAGCTTGCATATAAAAAAGAATGAACAAGTCAGGCTTTCTTGAATGTTCAGAAATTCTGGTGCTATATACCCACTTTAAACTTTAGCACATGAATTACAAACTGGCAACTCATGGACTGGCTTTGGCCTGCCAACACATAATACTTGGCAAATTTCCCATACGAATCCACATTTCAAGCTTTTCTTTTAAAACTGGATGATATGGCTATATTAGACTAATACACTTGAAGTGCCACAGTTTGACTGGAGCTGAATAGTGGCTGTCCCTTTTAGACAAGGCATGTGTTCTGACTCTACCAAGTCCACTTTATTAAATTGCTTATCTAGTTGGTCCCATAGGCATTGGAGTTTTTGACCCTTTCTGGAAGAGTTCAAGCCGTCCCTTCCCTCATTCTATCTCCTGAAGAGTAGAAGCACTGAGGTGAGTTGCAAAATCCAAGAACACACTTGCGTCACTTTATTAGAATGTGGCATATTCACTCTGCGGGGGGGGGAGTATAAATATGTCTGTATTTGCACAAACACTCCATCGATGATGGTGACGATGAAGAGGATGATGATAGCAGCCAATACTTATTTTTCCTTCAGTTTATCTTTCCATGTCATTTACCATCAGAGCTATGGGACTTCCAACTGAACACTGGGAACTTCCAACTGAACACTGGGAGTTGAGCAGGATATGAGATGGGGTTGAATGAAGCCTATTTCTTACAAACAAGAAATAGGGGACACAAAAAGGCTTTTGTGCCTGAGAGCCCACAGGGTTCTGCTTGGTTTCAATGGTAAAAACCAATTGTTGCACCAGATATAGCAGTGGTAGCAGTATTATCTATGGCAAGTCTTCAAATTGAGTTTGTCTACACAAAGTCTTTTCAAACAGTAGGAGGATAAAGATAGTAGCTTAAAGAGAATCAATTTCTAGATATTCAATTTCCACATAGCTTCTTTCCTAAAATTGATCTTCTACAAAATGTCCCTTTTTGCAATTTACCTTTTCCCGCGTTACAAAATAAAGGCATACTTCTGTCTTACGTCTAAGATTTGACAATACTGCATTGCCTCTGGGGATGAAAACCTTGAGTTTGTTTACAAAGGGAAAATTTGAAGTACATATTGGTGTCCACATTGAGAAAATTAATGACTCTAAACACTATGTAATAAATCATTTTGCAAGTCTGTAATTTCCAATTCTTTGTCTTGGACAAAATTGAAGGAGGGCCTAATTGAATTGTCAGCTGATAAATGATTTATGAAGATGGATAATTATGTGATTTTTGGCATATTATCTGCAAGGAAATTAAAGATGGAAGGAAATTACTATAATAAAGTTCTTTAATTCCCATCTATTCATTTATTTATTATATAGTTTAGTGCTTATATTAATAAAAAAATTAAAGGAATAAATTGGTAGCAATGAGTACTATTCATGTTTGGATAAATAAAATAATAGGGAAAAAATCCTTCAAATGAATATTCAATTAAATTTTAACTTTTTACTTAAAAAAATTTACAAATATTGGTGATGCATTTATATTATTTTGATCAATCATATACTGACAATAATCGAATGATAAATTAGTAAGGAACAGTTTTTAACCTTTAAAATTAATTTAAATAGTTTTTGAGGTAGGGAAATATGATACAGTGATCAATGAAAGGCTTTTTAACAAAAAAAATATACAAAATTAGGACAAAAATTCTGGGGTGATAATAAATGGAACTATACATTAGAGGAAAGAAAGAAACAATATAAATTATCCAATAGTTAAATAAAATTATTTTAATGTATTTTAAAAACAAATGATAAGGGGGAAGGGTAAGCTGGGACAAAGTGAGAGAGTGACATTGACATATATACACTACCAAATGTAAAATAGATAGCTAGTGGGAAGCAGCCGCATAGCACAGGGAGATCAGCTAGGTGCCTTCTGTCCACCTAGAGGGGTGGGTTAGGGAGGGTGGTAGGGAGACTCAAGAGGGAGGAGATAGGGATGTATGTATATGTACAGCTGATTCACTGTTATACAGCAGAAACTAACACACCATTGTAAAGCAATTATACTCCAATAAAGATGTTAAAAAAATGATAGCTGATCTCAAATTGCTATAGTATTTAGATTCTGTTGGGTATATTTAAGAGAGTAACAGTTTATTTCAAAATGTCAGTATTCATAATACTTCAAAATTTACATTTTTGCAATATAAGTATATGATGACAAACTATTTCTTAAGGAAGTATAGGAGATTTACAATATTATATTAGTTTCAGGTGTCCAGTGTAGAAATTCAGTATTTTTAGCAATTAAGATATTACAAGATAATGGCTATAATTCCCTGTGGTATACAGTATATCCTGTTGCTTATACATTTTATACATAGTAGTTTGTCTCTGTTAATCCCATAACTTGAATTTATCCCTCCCACCTTCCCTTTCCCTTTTGGTAACCACAAGTTTGCTTTCTATATCTGTGAGATTATTTCTGTTTTGCATATACATTCCCTTGTATTTATTTTTAAATCCACATATAATTGATACCATACAGTATTTATCTTTTTCTGTCTGATGTATTTCAGTAAGAATCATATTCTCTAAATCCATCCACATTGCTGCAGATGGTAGCATTTCATTCTTTTTTATGGCTAATATTCCATCGTATATGTATATACCACATCTTCTTAATCCAATAGTATGTTGATGGGCACGTGGGTTGCTCCCATGTCTTGGCTGTTCTAAGTAGTGTTACTATGAACACTGAGGTGCATGTATCTTTTTGAATTAATGTTTTCATTTTTTTGGATATATAGCCATATAACCTCTATACTGTTTTCCATAGTGGTTGCACCAATTTACATTCCCAGCAACAGAGTACAAGGGTACCCTTTTCTCCACATAGTCTCCAATATTTGTTATTTGTAGACTTTTTGATGATAGGCGTTCTGAAAGGTGCCAGGTGATATCTCATTGTTGTTTGGATTTGCATTTCTCCAATAAATAGTGATGTTGAACATCTTTTCATGTGCCTGTTAGTCATCTGTATGTCTTTTTCTGGAAAAATGTCTATTCAGGTCATCTGCCCATTTTTTAATTGAGTTGATTTTTGTTTTTGATATTGAGTTGTATAAGCTGTTTTTATATTTTGAATATTAACCCTTTGTCAATCCATCAATGGCAAATATTTTCTCCCATTCCATAGGTACTCTTTTATTTTGTTGATAGATTCATTTACTGCGTAAAAAGCTTTTAAGTTTAGTTAGGTTCCATTTGCTTATTTTTGCCTTTATTTCATTTGCCTTAGGAGACTGATCCAAGAAAATATTGCTACCATTTATGTCAGAGAATGTTCAGCCTAGGTTCTAAGAGTTTTATGGTTTTCTGTCTTACATTTAGGTCTTTAAAACATTTTGAGTTTATTTATGTGTATGGTGTGAGGGAATGTTCTATTCTCATTGTTTTACATGTGGCAGTCCAATTTTCCCAGCACCACTTTTTGAAGAGATGGTCTTTTATCCACTGTATATTCTTACATTCTTTGTCATAGATTAATTAACCATAGAGGAAGGGGTTTATTTCCAGGCTCTCTTCTCTTTTCCTTTGATCTATGTGTTTGTTTTGGTGCCAATACCATGTTTTTTTGATAAGAGTAGTTTTGTAGTATATTCTGAAGTATGGGAGGGTTACACCAGCAGCTGTGTTCTTTTTTCTCAAGATTGCTTTCCTAATCTTGGGTCTTTTGTAGTTTCATATAAACTTTAGGATTATTTGTTCTAGTTCTGTGAAAAATGGCATGAGTATTGATAGGGATTGCATTAAATCTGGAGATTGCTTTGGATAATGTGGCCATTTTAACAATATTAATTCTTCTAATCCAAGAGCAAGGGATATTTTCCCTTTTTTTTTAGCTTCAATTTCTTTCATCAGAGTTTTATAGTTTTCAGAGTATAGGTCTTTCACATCCTTGGTTAAATTTATCCCTAGGTATTTTATTCTTTTTTTTTAATTGCAGTAGAGTTGATTCACAATATTATGTTCATTTCAGGTGTACAGCACAGTGATTCACAACTTTTAAAAGTTACCAATCATGCATTTTTAAACTTATTTTCTTTTTCTGTTTTAATTTGGGTTTTTTGTTTGTTTTACATTAAGTTCTTTTTACATAAATTTACATCACATTTTAAAAATTCAAACAGAAAGTCACAAAAATTATAATCATCCTCATCAATTCACTGAGTCCCATGTAATTAATCTTTTTTTCATCTTGACCTTTTGTTAGCACTTTTATGAATTCATCAGTTTTCCATTAGAGTTCTGAAAATGCTTATTCATTCAGTTCAGGAGTATAGTCAGTTATCAGAAACCTGTACTTGTCAGAGTTTTTTCCATGAATTCCGTGAAGATGAAACCCTTTTATAGGAACATTTTTGCAAAAGCATCAGAGTACACCCAGAACTGTCTGTAAATGACAAAAGACTTAGAAATGACCATGGTTAAAGATTTCATGAAAGTTCATAATAATGCAATTGACAAGGAAATTTAGTTATTTCTGAGATATACATTTTAAAGTAATAACTAGAATTATGACTTATAACATTATACCAGAACATATAAGATTTTTAGGAATTTCATGTAATGTCTGAAACATTTATATTAACATATTTCCATACAAATAACCCAAAGAAAGTTTAGTATTAGTTTTTTCTTTAACATTTGAATTTTATTTTATTTTTTATACAGCACATACTTATTTGTCATCAATTTTATACACATCAGTGAATACATGTCAATCCCAATCGCCCAATTCAGCACACCACCATCCCCACCCCCCCACGGTTTTCCCCTCTTGGTGTCCATACGTTTGTTCTGTACATCTGTGTCTCAATTTCTGCCGTGCAAACCAGTTCATCTGTACCATTTTTCTAGGTTCCACATACATGCGTTAATGTACAATATTTGTTTTTCTCTTTCTGACTTACTAAACTCTGTATTACAGTCTCTAGATCCGTCCACGTCTCAACAAATGACTCAATTTAGTTCCTTTTTATGGCTGAGAGATATTCCATTGTATATATATATCACAACTTCTTTATCCACTCATCTGTCAATGGCATTTAGGTTGCTTCCATGACCTGGCTATTGTAAATAGTGCTGAAATGAACACTGGGGTGCATGGGTCTTTTTGAATTATGGATTTCTCTGGGTACATGCCCAGTAGTGGGATTGCTGGATCATATGGTAATTCTATTTTTAGTTTTTTAAGGAACCTCCATACTGTTTACCATAGTGGCTGTATCAATTTACATTCCCACCAACAGTGCAAGAGGGTTCCTTTTTCTCCACACCCTCTCCAGCATTTGTTGTTTGTAGATTTTCTGATGATGCCAATTCTAACTGGTGTGAGGTGATACCTCATTGTAGTTTTGATTTGTATTTCTCTAATAATTAGTTATGTTGAGCAGCTTTTCATGTGCTTCTTGGCCATCTGTATGTCTTCTTTGGAGAAATGTTTATTTAGGTTTTCTGCCCATTGTTGGATTCGGTTGTTTGTTTCTTTAATATTGAGCTGCATGAGCTGCTTACATATTTTGGAGATTAATCCTTGTCAGTTGCTTCATTTGCAAATATTTTCTCCCATTCTGAGGGTTGTATTTTCGTCTTGTTTATGGTTTCCTTTGCTGTGTAAAAGCTTTTAAGTTTTATTATGTCCCACTCGTTTATTTTTGTTTTTATTTCCATTACTCTAGGAGGTGGATCAAAAACGATCGTGCTGTGATTTATGTAAAAGAGTGTTCTTCCCATGTTTTCCTCTAAGAGTTTTATAGTGTCCGGTCTTACATTTAGGTCTCGAATCCATTTTGAGTTTATTTCTGTGTATGGTGTCAGGGAGTGTTCTAATTTCATGCTTTTATATGTAGCTGTCCAGTTTTCCCAGCACCACTTATTGAAGAGACTATCTTTTCTCCATTGTATATCCTTGCCTCCTTTGTCATATATTAGTTGACCATAGGTGCATGGGTTTATCTCTGGGCTTTCTATCTTGTTCCATTGATCTATGTTTCTGTTTTAGTGCCAGTACTGTATTGTCTTCATTATTGTAGCTTTGCAGTATAGTCTGAAGTCAGGGAGTTGGATAACTCCAGCTCCATTTTTTTTCCCTCAAGACTGCTATGGCTATTTGGGGTCTTTTGTGTCTCCATACAAATTTTAAGATGTTTTTATTCTAGTTCCATAAAAATTGCCATTGGTAATTTGATAGGGATTGCATTGAATCTGTAGAATGCTTTGGGTAGTATAGTCATTTTCACAATATTGATTCTTCCAATCCAAGAACATGGTATATCTCTCCATCTGTTGCTATCATCTTTAATTTCTTTCATCAGTGTCTTATAGTTTTCTGCATACAGGTATTTTGTCTCCCTAGGTAGGTTTATTCATACGTATTTTATTCTTTTAGTTGCAATGGTAAATGGGAGTGTTTCCTTAATTTCTCTTTCAGATTTTTCATCATTAGTGTATAGGAATGCAAGAGATTTCTGTGCATTAATTTTGTATCCTGCAACTTTACCAAATTCATTGATAAACTCTAGTAGTTTTTTGGTGGCATCTTTAGGATTCTCTATGTATAGTATCATGTCATCTGCAAACAGTGACAGTTTTACTTCTTCTTTTCCAATTTCTATTCCTTTTATTTCTTTTTCTTCTCTGATTGCCATGGCTAGGACTTCCAAAACTATGTTGAATAATAGTGGGGAGAGTGCACATCATTGTCTTGTTCCTGATCTTAGAGGAAATGCTTTCAGTTTTTCACTCTTGAGAATGATGTTTGCTGTGCGTTTGTCGTATATGGCCTTTATTATGTTGAGGTAGGTTCCCTCTATACCCACTTTCTGGAGAGTTTCTTTTATTATAAATGGGTGTTGAATTTTGTCAAAAGCTTTTTCTGCATTTATTGAGATGATCATATGGTTTTTATTCTTAAATTTGTTAATATGGTGTATCCCATTGATTGATTTGTGTATATCGAAGACTCCTTGCATCACTGGGATAAATCCCACTTGATCATGGTGTATAATCCTTTTAATGTGTTGTTGGATTCTGGTTGCTAGCATTTTGTTGAGGATTTTTGCATCTATATTCATCAGCGGTATTGGTCGGTAATTTTCCTTTTTTGTAGTATCTTTGTCTGGTTTTGGTATCAGGATGATGGTGCGCTCATAGAATGAATTTGGGGGTGTTCCTTCCTCTGCAATTTTTGGAAGAGTTTGAGAGGGTTGGGTATTAGTTCTTCTCTAAATGTTTGATAGAATTCACCTGATAAGCCATCTGGTCCTGGACTTTTGTTTGTTGGAAAATTATTAATCATAATCAATTTCATTACTTGTGATTCATCTGTTCATATTTTCTATTTCTTCCTGGTTCAGTCTTGGAAGGTTATACCTTTCTAAGCATTTGTCCATTACTTCCAGGTTGTCCATTTTATTGGCATAGAGTTGCTTGTAGTAGTCTCTTATGATGAGACTACTATTCTGTGTATTCTGTGGTGTCTGTTGTAACTTCTCCTTTTCATCTCTAATTTTATTGATTTGAGTCCTCTCCCTCTTTTTCCTGATGAGTCTGGCTAATGATTTATCGATTTTGTTTCACTTCTCAAAGAACCAGCATTTAGTTTTATTTATCTTTGCTATTGTTTTCTTTGTTTCTGTTTCATTTATTTCCGCTCTGATCTTTATGATTTCTTTCCTTCTGCTCAATTTGGGTTTTGTTTGTTCTTCTTTCTCTAGTTCCTTTAGGTGTAAGGTTAGATGCATTATTTGAGATTTTTCTTGTTTCTTGAGGTAGGCTTGTATAGCTCTAAACTTCCCCTCTTAGAACTGCTTTTGCTGCATCCCATAGGTTTTGGATCGTCGTGTTTTCATTGTCATTTATCTCTAGGTATTCTTTGACTTCCTCTTTGATTTCTTCAGTGATCTCTTGGTTATTTAGTAACATATTGTTTAGCCTCCATGTGTTTGTGTTTTTCACATTTTTTCCCCCGTAATTCATTTCTAATCTCATAGCGTTGTGGTCAGAAAAGATGCTTGATATGATTTCAATTTTCTTAAGTTTACTGAGGGTTTATTTGTTACCCAAGATGTGATCTATCCTGGAAAATGTTCCTTGCACACTTGAGAAGTGTAATCTGCTGTTTTTGGATGGAATGTCCTATAAATATCAATTAAATCTATTTGGTCTATTTGTCATTTAAAGCTTCTCTTTCCTTATTTATTTTTATTTTGGATCATCTGTCCATTGGTGTAAGTGAAGTGTTAATGTCCTCCAATATTACTGTGTTACTGTCGATTTCCTCTTTTATAGCTGTTATCAGTTGCCTTATGTATTGAGGTGCTCCTATGTTGGGTGCTTATATATTTATAATTGTTATATCTTCTTCTTGGATTGATCCCTTGATCATTATGTAGTGTCCTTCCTTGTCTCTTGTAACATTATTTTAACGTCTATTTTACCTGATATGAGTATTGTTACTCCAGCTTTCTTTTGATTTCCATTTGCATGGAATATCTTTTTCCATGCCCTCACTTTCAGTCTGTATGTGTCCCTAGGTCTGAAGTGGGTCTCTTGTAGACAGCATATATATGGGTCTTATTTTTGTGTCTATTCAGCAAGCCTGTATCTTTTGGTTGGAGCATTTAATCCATTCACATCTAAGGTAATTATCGATATGTATGTTCCTATTCCCATTTTCTTAATGTTTTGGGTTTGTTACTGTAGGTGCTTTTCTTCTCTTGTGTTTCCCACTTAGAGAAGTTCCTTTAGCATTTGTTGTACAGCTGATATGGTGGTGCTGAATTCTCTTAGCTTTTGATTGTTTGTAAAGCTTTTGATTTCTCCATCGAATCTGAATGAGATCCTTGCTGGGTAGAGTAATCTTGGTTGTAGCTTCTTACCTTTCATCACTTTAAGTATATCATGCCAGTCCCTTGTGGCTTGTAGAGTTTCTGCTGAGAAATCGGCTGTTAACCTTATGGGAGTTCCCTTGTATGTTATTTGTCATTTTACCCTTGCTGCTTTCAATAATTTTTCTTTGTCTTTAATTTTTGCCAATTTGATTACTATGTGTCTCGGCATGTTTCTCCTTGGGTTTATCCTGTGTGGGACTCGCTGCACTTCCTGGACTTGGGTGGCTATTTCCTTTCCCATGTTAGGGAAGTTTTTGACTATAATCTCTTCAAATATTTTCTATAGTCCTTTCTCTCTCTCTTGTCCTTCTGGGAACCCTATAATGCAAATGTTGTTGTGTTTAATGTTGTCCCAGAGGTCTCTTATGTTGTTGTCTTCATTTCTTTTCTTTCTTTTTTCTCTATTCTGTTCTGCAGCAGTGATTTCTACCATTCTGTCTTCCAGGTCACTTATCCGTTCTTCTGCCTCAGTTATTCGGCTATTGATTCCTTCTAGTGTAGTTTTCATTTCAGTTATTGTATTGTTCATCTCTGTTTGTTCGCTCTTTAATTCTTCTAGGTCTTTGTTAAACATTTCCTGCATCTTCTCCATATTTGCCTCCTTTCTTCTTCCGAGGTTCATTATTATCTTCACTATCATTATTCTGAATTCTTTTTCTGAGAGATTGCCTATCTCCACTTCATTTAGTTGTTTTTCTGTGGGTTTATCTTGTTTCTTCATCTGGTACAAAGCCCTCTGCCTTTTCATCTTGTCTATTTTTCTGTGAATTTCTTTTATTTTTTTAATGTGATTTTTAATGGGGTTATATTTTTCTTCCTCTCTTTGATATTTCTTTTTAATATATAGAAATGCAACAGATTCCTGTATATTAATCTTGTGTCTGCAACATTGCTTAATTTAGATATTAGTTCTAATAGTTTTTGTGTGGAGTCCTTAGGGTTTTCTATATATAGTATCATGGCATCTGCATATAGTCACAATTTTACCTCTTCCCTTCCAATTTGGATACCTTTTATTTCTTTTTCTTGTCTGACTGCTATGGCTAGGAGTTCCAATAATATGTTGAATCGAAGTGATGTGTGGGCATCCCTGTCTTGTTCTAGATTTTATTGGGAAGAATTTTAGCTTTTCACCATTGAGTATTGGCTGTGGGTTTGTCATAAATGGCTTTTATTATGTTGAGATATGTTCCCTGTATACCCATTTTGGTAAGAGTTTTTTTTTTTATCATGAATGGATGTTGAATGTTATCAAATGCTTTTTATGCATCTACTGAGATTATCATGTGGTTTTTGACTTTTCATTTGTTTATGTGGTGTGTTACATTCGTTGATTTATGAATGTTGAACCATCCTTGTGGACTTCAGATGAATGCCACTTGGTCTTGGTGTATGATCTTTCTTATGTGTTGTTGGATTCTGTTTGCTAATATTTTGTTGATAATTTTTGCATTGATAGTCATCAAAGATATTGGCCTGTAATTTTCTGTTTTGGTGGTGTCTTTGGTTTTGGTACAGGGTGATGGTGCCTTCATAGAATGTATTTGGGAGTGTTCCCTCCTCTTCAGTCTTTTGGAAGAGTTTGAGAAAGATTGATATAATTTTTTTTTGTATGTTCCATAGAATTCACCTGTGAAACCATCTGGTCCTGGACTTTTGTTTGTAGGTGTTTTTTTAATTATTATTACAGATTCTATTTCACTTGTAGTGATTAGGTTGTTCAAATCATCTATTTCTTCTTGATTCAATTTTAGTGGCCTGTATGTTTCTAGAAAGTTGCCCATTTCTTCTAGGTTGTCAAATTTGTTGGCATATAATTGTTCATAGTATTGGTTTATGGTTTTTTTGTAGTTCTGCAGTATCAGTTGAGGTTTCTCCTTTTCAATTTCTTATTTTTTTTATTTGGGTTCACTCTCTTTTCTTTTTGGTGAACCTGGTCAGAGGTTTGTCAATTTTGTTTACCCTTTCAAAGAAACAGCTCTTGTTTTTATTGATTTTTTTTCTATTTTTTAAATCTCTATTTTATTTATTTATTCCCTGATCTTTATTATTTCCTTCCTTCTGCGGACTTTAGGTTTTGTTTGTTCTTCTTCTTTTTCTAATTCTTTTAGGTGGTAAGTTAGGTTGTTTATTGAGATTTTTCTTCTTTTTTGATGAAGGCCTGTATTGCTATGAACTTCCCTCTAAGAACTGCTTTTGCCACATCCCATAGATTTTTTTATGGTTGTGTTTTCATTGTCATTTTTCTCAAGGTATCTTTTTGGTTTTCTTGTTGAATCAACAATGTTTTAGTAGCATTTGTTTAGTCTCCATTTAGGCATTTTTTTCTAATTTATTTTCCTGTGATTGATTTCTAGTTTCATTCCATAGTTGTCAGAGAAGATGCTTGAAATAATTTCTATACTGTTTAATTTGTTGAGGTTAGTTTTTTTGCCCTAGTATGTGGTCAGCCCTAGAGAATGTTCCGTGTGCACTTGAAAAGAATTTGTATTCTGGTATTTTTGCTATGTAAAGTCCTGAAAATATCAATTAAGTCTAACTGTTCTATTATATCATTTAGAATCTCTGTTTCCTTATTGATTCTCTGTCTGGAATATCTGTCCATTCATGTGAGTGAGGTGTTAATGACTCCTACTATAATTGTATTCCAATTGATTTCTCCCTTTATGTCTGTTAGTATTTGTTTTATATATTTGGGTGCTCCTATATTAGGTGTATATAAATTGATGACTATAATATCCTCTTCTTGTATTGATTCTTTTATCATTATATAGTGTCCTTCTTTATTTTTCTTTATAGTCTTTAAAGTTCATTTTGTCTGATATGAGTATTGCAACTCCTGCTTTCTCGTCATTTCCATTTGCCTGAAATATCTTTTTCCATCCCCTCACTTTCAATCTATATGTGTCCCTTGACCTAAGATGGGTCTCTTGTAGGCAGCATATTGTAGGCTCTTGTTTTTTTATCCAGTCTGCCACTCTATGTCTTTTGACTGGAGCATTCAGTCCATTGACATTTAATGTAATTATTGATACATATGTATGTATTGACATTTCAAACCTTGTTTTCCCAGTTGATTCTTTGTTTCTTTTCTTTTTGTGGTTTGACGATTTCCTTTTATTTTATGCTTGTGCTCTCTTTTATTTAGATTTTGTGAATTTACTGTGTGTTTTGGATTTGTGGTTGCCCTGTTTTTCAAGTATGTTAACTCCTTCCTATATCTGCTTGCTTTAGACTGATATTCATATAGGTTGAAACACATTCTAAAAGAAAGAAAAAGAATCGGCATTTTCTTATCTTCTTGTTCACATTTTATGATTTTCATGTCCATTTTTATATCTTCATGTTTATCCTTTTGCTGTTCCTTGTGTTTATCATTGCGTTCACAAATAGTTTTTTTTTCTTTTCTTTTTGATCTGTATACTGGCTAATTTAAGTGATTTACTTTCCAATTGTGATTTCCTCCTTCCTGTATCTTCTTGCTTCTTTTCTCTTTAGAGATGACCTTTCACTATTTAAGGATAAGTTTAGTATTGCTGCATTCTTTTCGTTTTTGCTTGTGTGAGAAATTCTTTATTACTCCTCTTATTCTAAATGATAATCTTTCTGGGTAGATTATTCTAGGTTGCAGGTTTTTCTCTTTCAAAACTTTGGATATATTTTGTCACTCCTTCTGGCCTGCAGTGTTTCTCTAGAGAAATCAGTTGATAGACTTATGGGGGTTCCCTTGTAATTAACTCTGTGTTGTTCTCATGCTGCCTTTAGAATCCTTTCTTTAACTTTTGCCATTTTTATTATAATATGTTTTGGTGTAGGTTTGTTTGGCTTCATCTTGTCTGGGACCCTCTGTGCTTCCTGTATCTGGATGTCTGTTTCCTTCTTAGGTTTGGGAATTTTTCAGTCATAATTTCTTCAAATACATTTTCAATACCCTTTTCTCTTTCTTCCCCTTTTGGAATCCCTATTACATGTAGATTGGCCTGCTTTACATTATAACATATGTCTCTTATTTTTTAACATCCTTATTGGAGTATACTTGCTTTACAACATTGTGTTAGTTTCTGCTGTATTACAAAGTGAATCAGCTATATGTATACATATATCCCCTTATCCTCTGCCACTTTTGTCTCCCTCCCACTCTCCGTATTCCACCCCTCTATGTGGTCACAAAGCACTGAGCTGATCTCCCTGTGCTTTGTGATTGCTTCCCACTAGCTATCTATTTTACATTTGGCAGTGTATATATGTAAAAGATACCCTCTCACTTCATCCCAGCTTACCCTTCCCCCTCCCTGTGTCCTCAAGTCCATTCTCTACATCTGCCTCATTATTCCTCTCCTACCCCTAGGTTCATCAGAACTTTATTATTATTATTGTTTTAGATTCCATATATATGTTTTAGCATGCAGTATTTGCTTTTCTCTTTCTGACTTACTTCACTCTTATACAGTGCTCTTTGAACTTATTAGACCACAGAACACTTTTTGTGCTAAAGCATCCTATAAGATTTCTGTACCATGAAACTAGGTTTACTTTACTTTCATTTTATACCACTACTAAGTTTACATGAGTCTAAGTAGAGTCCCACGAGAAGGAAATGCAACAGCAATTACCAACTCTGAAGCTGGGAAATGAAACAGGTAGTCAGGTACTTTCTAGTTTATCCACACTAGAAAATTCTTTTAAGTATTCTTAGCTCTACCAAATGGGTGGCCACACTTTTCAACAAACAAGGAAATCATGCATATGTCTACAAGTGAATTAGAACTGCTCAAAGCAAGGAAATAAGGAGAATTCGAGCCTATCAGAACCTCAGAAATTATCTCCAGAAAAGAAAGAGGGTCCTTTCTGAGAACATTTGAGGACTTTTTGTGTAGGGCATCAATGTTAGTATTCCTTCCAAGGTTTCTCAAAGTGTGTGTGTGTATACATGCACACATGCCTGTGCATATGTACACACATATGTGTATGTGTTATAAGAGAGATTAATAGGTTTAAAAAGTGATTCCAAAATAAGTCTGGCAAACACTGGCATCAAACACAGTTAAACAAGTTTCTTTATCATTCTAAAGTGCATTGTAACTCTACAAGAGGCAAACATACTATGTGGTATTTATGTGACCATTAGACTCTATAATATTATGTAGAACTTGTGTTCCACAGAACACACTTTGGGAAATAGTGGTCCACTCAATAGAATTTAGGTTTCTTCTAAGTGTAAGGCCTGACAATGGAAAAAAAATTTCTGAATCTGAGGATAAACAAATTAAAGATCCTAGAATAATTGTTAGCAGAAACCAAGGTTGGGACATTTAAAAGCAGATGTAAATAGTCATATATTACCGATGGGGGTATTCTTTTACCTTTTTTGTGCATAATTATTTCTTAAAAAAATTTTTTAAACATCTTTATTGGGGTAATATTGCTCACAATGGTGTGTTAGTTTCTACTTTATAACAAAGTGAATCAGCTCTCTCTCTCTCTCTCTCTCTATATATATATATATATATATCTCACCCTCTATATATCTTCCCTATCTCACCCCTCTAGGTAGTCATAAAGCACTGAGCTGATCACCCTGTGCTATGCAGCTGCTTCCCACTAGCTATCTATTTTACATTTGGTAGTATATATAAGTACATGCCGATCTCTCATTTCGTCCCAGCTTCCGTTCCCCTTCCCCATGTCCTCAATTACATTCTCTACATCTGCGTCTTTATTCCTGTCTTACCCCTAGGTTCTTCAGAACCTTTTTTTTTTTTTTAGATTCCATATATATGTGTTAGCATACGGTATTTGTTTTTCTCTTTCTGACATACTTCACTCTGTATGACAGACTCTAGGTCCATCCACCTCACTACAAATAACTCAATTTTGTTTCTTTTTATGGCTGAGTAATATTCCACTATATATATATATATATATATATATATATATATATATGCCACACCTTCTTTATCCATTCATCTGTCAATGGACACTTTGGTTGCTTCCATGTCCTGCCTATTGTAAATAGTGCTGCAATGAACATTGTGGTACATGATTATTTTTGAATTATGGTTTTCTCAGAGTGTATGTCCAGTAGTGGGATTGGTGTGTAGTATGGTAGTTCTATTTTTAGTTTCTTAAGGAACCTCCATACTCTTCTCCATAGTGGCTGTATCAATTTACACTCCCACCAACAGTGCAAGAGAGTTGCCTTTTCTCCTCACCTCCTCCAGAATTTATAGTTTCTAGATTTTTTAATGATGGCAATTCTGATTGGTGTAAGATGATTCCTCATTTAAGTTTTGATTTGCATTTCTCTAATGATTAGTGTTGTTGAGCATCCTTTCATGTGTTTGTTGGCATTCTGTATATCTTCTTTGGAGAAATGTCTATTTAGGTCTTCTCCCCAATTTTGGATTGGGTTGTTTGTTTTTTTGATATTGAGCTGCATGAGCTGCTTGTATATTTTGGAGATTAATCCTTTATTAGTTGCTTCATTAGCAAATATTTTCTCCGATTCTGAGGATTGTCCTTTTGTCCTGTTTATGGCTTCCTTTGCTGTGCAAAAGATTTAAAGTTTCACTAGGTCCCATATGTTTGTTTTTATTTCCATCTCTCTAGGTTGTGGGTCAAAAAGGATCTTGCTGTGATTTATGTCATAGAGCATTCTGCCTATGTTTTCCTCTAAGAGTTTTATAGTGCCTTGCCTTACACTTAGGTCTTTAATCCATTTTGAGTTTATATTTGTGTATGGTGTTAAGGAGTCTTCTAATTTCATTCTTTTCCATGTAGCTGTCCATTTATCACAGAACAACTTATTAAACATGCTGTCTCTTCTCCATTGTATACTCTTGCTTCCTTTAACAAAGATAAGGTGACAATATGTGCATGGGTTTATCTCTGGGCTCTCTATCCTTTTCCATTGAGTTATATTTCTGTTTTTGTGCCAGTACCATACTGTCTTGATTACTGTACCTTTGTAGTATAGTGTGAAGTCTGGGAGCCTGATTCCTCCAGCTCCGTTTTTCTTTCACAAGATTGCTTTGGCTATTCGGGGTCTTTTGTGTTTCCATACAAATTGTGAAATTTTTTGTTCTAGTTCTGTGAAAAATGCCATTCGTAGTTTGATAGAGATTGACCTCAATCTGTAGATTGCTTTGGGTAGTATAGTCATTTTTGAAATGTTGATTCTTCCAATCCAAGAACATGGTAATCTCTCCATCTGTTTGTAACATCTTTAATTTCTTTCATCAGTATCTTATAGTTTTATGCATACAGGTCTTTTGTCTCCTTAGGTAGATTTAATCCTAGGTATTTTATTCTTTTTTGCAATGGTAAATGGGAGTTTTTCCTTATATTTTCTTTCAGATTCTTCATCATTAGTATATAAGAATGCATGAGGTTCCTGTGCATTAATTTTGTACCCTGCTACTGTACCAAATTCATTGATTAACTCTAGTAGTTTTCTGGTAGTGTCTTTCGGATTCTCTATGGAACATTGGAACATTTTTAATCACAGCTTCAATTTCATTACCTGTGATTGGTCTATTTATAATTTCTATTTTTCCTGTTTCAGTCTCAGAAGGATGTGCTTTTCTAATAATTTGTCCATTTCTTCCAGGTTGTTCAATTTATTGGCATATAATTTCTTGTAGTAATTGGTCATGATCCTTGTATCTCTGCAGTGTCTGTTGTTACATCTCCTTTTTCACTTCTAATTCTATTGATTTGAGTCTTCTCCCTTTTTTCTTGATAAATCTGGCTACTGGCTTATCAATTTTGTTTATCTTCTCAGAGAGCCAGCTTTCAGTTTTATTCAATTTTGGTATCATTTCTTTCATTTCTTTTTCATTTACTTCTGAGCTTATCGTATGATTTTTTCCCTCTGGTAAATTTGTGTTTTTTTGGTTCTTCTTTCTCTAATTGCTTTAGCTATAAGGTTAGGTTGTTTATTTGAGGTCTTTCTTGTTTCTTGAGGTAGGATTGTATTGCTATATACTTCAATCTTGGAACTGCTTTTGCTCCATCCCATAGGTTTTCCATCGTTGTGTTTTCATTATCTTTTGTTTCTAGGTATTTTTGGATTTCCTCTACGATTTCTTTACTGGTCTCTTAGTTATTTAGTAGTGTATTGCTTAGCGTCTATGTGTGTTTTTTTTTTTTTACAGATTTGTTTCCTGTAATTGATATCTAGTCTCATAGCGTTGTGGTCAGAAAGGATGTTTGATACAACTTCAATTTTCTTAAATTTACCAAGGCTTGATTTCTTACCCAAGATGTGATCTCTCATGTAGAATGTTCGACGGGCAGTTGAGAAGAAGCTGTATTCTGTTGTTTTTGGATGGAATGTCCTGTAAATATCAATTAAGTCCATATTGTTTAATGTGTCATTAAAAGCTTGTGTTTCCTTATTTATTTTCATTTTGGATGATCTGTCCATTGGCGAAAGAGGGGTGTTAATATTCCTTACTATGATTGTGTTATTGTTGATTTCCCCTTTTATGGCTGTTAACATTTACCTTATGTGTTGAGGTTCTCCTCTGTTGGGTGCATAAATATTTACAATTGTTAAATCTTCTTCTTGGGTAGATCCCTTGATCATTATGTAGTGTCCTCTTTGTCTCTTGAAATAGTCTTTATTCTAAAGTCTATTTTCCCTGATATGAGAAGTGCTACTCCAGCTTTCTTTTGATTTCCATTTGCATGGAATATCTTTTTCCATCCCCTCACTTTCAGTCTTATGTGTCTGTAGGTCTGAAGTAGGTCTGTTGTAAACAGCATATATATGGTTCCTGTTTTTGTATTCTTCAGCCAGTCTATGTCTTTTGGTTGGAGCATATAAACCATTTACATTTAAGGTAATTATCAATATGTGTGTTCGTATTACCATTTTCTAAATTGTTTTTTGCGTTTTTTTTTTTTAGGTCTTTTCCTTCTCTTGTGTTTCCTGCCTAGAGAAGCTCCTTTAGCATTTGTTGTGAAGTGGGTGTGGTGGTGCTGAACTCTCTCAGCTTTTGCTTCTCTGTAAAGATTTTAATTTCTCCATCGGATCTGAATGAGATCCTTGCTGTTTAGAGTAATTTTGGTTGTAGGTTTTTCCCTTTCATGTCTTAATTATGTCCTTCCACAGCCTTCTAGCTTGCAGAGTTTCTGCTGAGAAATCAGGTGTTAACTTTACGTGGATTCCCCTGTATATTTTTTTGTTGCTTTTCTCTTGTGGCTTTTAATATTTTTTCTTTGTATTTAACTTTTTTAAACCTCTTTATTGGAGTATAAATGCTTTAAAATGGTGTGTTAGTTTCAGCTTTATAACAATGTGAATCAGCTCTACATATACGTATGTATATCTCCTCCCTTTTGCATCTCCCTCCCACCCTCCCTATCCCACCCTTCTAGGTGGTCACAAAGCACCGAGCATATCTCCTTGTGCTATGTGGGTGCTTCCCACTAGCTATCTATTTTACATTTTGTATTGTATATATGTCCATGCAACTATCTCATGTCGTCCCAGCTTCCCCATCCCACTCTCTTTTCCTGAAGTCCTTTCTCTACATCTGCATCTTTATTCCTGATGCTCCTAGGTTCTTCAGCACCTTTTTGGTTTGATTCCATATATATGTGTTAGCATACGGTACTTGTTTTTCTCTTTCTAACTTACTTCACTCTGTATGACAGACTCTAGTTGTATCTGCCTCACTATAAATAACTCAATTTCATTTCTTTTCATGGCTGAGGAATATTCCATTGTATATAGATTCCACATCTTCTTTATCCATTCATCTGTTGGTGGACACTTAGGTTGCTTCCATGTCCTGGCTATTGTAAATAGAGCTGCAATGAACATTGTGGTACATGACTGTGTTTGAATTATGGTTTTTTCAGGGGATATGCCCTGTAGTGGGATTCCTGGGTTGTATGGTATTTCTATTTTTAGTTTCTTAAGGAACCTCCATCCTGTTCTCCATAGTGGCTGTATCCATTTACATTCCCATCAACAGTGCAAGAGGGTTCACTTTTCTCCACACCCTCTTTAGCATTTATTGTTTGTAGATTTTTTGATGATGGCCATTTTGAGTGGTGTGAGGTGATACCTCAGTGTAGTTTGTTTATTTATTTATTTTTGCGGTACACGGGCCCCTCACTTCTGTGGCCTCTCCTGTTGCAGAGCACAGGCTCCGGATACACAGGCTCAGCAGCCATGGCTCACAGCCCCAGCCGCTCCACGCCATGTGGGATCTTGCCAGACCGGGGCATGAACTCGTGTCCCCTGCATCGGCAGGTGGAGTCTCAACCACTGCGCCACCAGAGAAGCCCCTCAGTGTAGTTTTGATATTCATTTCTCTAATGATTAGTGCTTTTGAACATCCTTTCATGTGTTTGTTCTCAATGTGTAAACCTTCTTTGAAGAAATGTCTATTTGGGTCTTCTGCCCATTGATGGATTGTTTTTTGTTTTGTTTTGTTTTTTTGATATTGAGCTGCTTGTAAATTCTGGAGTTTAATCCTTTGTCAGTTTCTTCATTTGCAATGATTTTCTTCCATTCTGAGGTTGTCTTTTTGTCTTGTTTATGCTTTCCTTTGTTGTGCTAAAGCTTTTAATTGTCATTAGGTCCCATTTTTTAATTTTTGTTTTTATTTCCATTTTTCTAGGAGGTGGGTCAAAAAGGATCTTGCTGTGATTTATGTCATAGAGTGTTCTGTTTATGTTTTCCTCTGAGAGTTTTATAGTGTCTGGCCTTACATTTAGGACTTCAATGCATTTTGAGTTTATTTGTTTGTATGGTGGTAGGGAGTATTCTAATTTCATTCTTTTACATGTACCTGTCCAGTTTTCCCAACACCACTTATTGCAGGAGCTGTCTTTTTTTCCGTTGTATATTTTTGCCTCCTTTATCAAAAATAAGGTGACCATATGTGTGTGGGCTTACCTCTGGGCTTTCTCTCCTGTTCCTTTGACCTATATTTCTGTTTTTGTGCCAGTACCACACTGTCTTGATTACTGTAGCTTTTTAGTATAGTTTGCAGTCTGGGAAGCTGATTCCTTCACCTCCGTTTTTCTTTCTCAAGATTGCTTTGGCTATTTGGGGTCTTTTTTATTTCCATATAAATTGTGAAATATTTGTTTGATAGTTTGATTAATATGTGTCTTGGCGTGTTTCCCCTTGGAGTTATCCTGTATGGGATTCTCTGCACTTCCTGCCCTTGATTATTTCCTTTCTCATGTTAAGGAAGTTTTCAACTCTAATCTTTTCAAATATTTTCTGTGTCCCTCTCTTTTTGTCTTTTTCTTCTGGGACCCCTATAATTTGAATGTTGTTGGATTTAATGATTTCTAAGAGGTCTCTGAGAATGTCCTCAATTCTCTTCAATATTTTTTTCTGCTCTGTGTTACTTATTTCCACTTTTTTATCTTCCAAGTCAGTTATCCATTCTTCTCCCTCAGTTATTCTGTTATTGAGTCCTTTTGGAGAATTATAAATTTCATTTATTGTGTTGTTCATCATTGTTTGTTTGCTCTTTAGTTCTTCTAGGTCCTTGTTAAAAGTTTCTTGTATTTTATCCTTTCTATTTCCAAGATTTTGCATCATCTTTACTATCATTATTGTGAATTCTTTTTCAGGTAGACTGCCTATTCCCTCTTCATTTGTTTGGTGTGGTTTCATTTTACCTTGCTCCTTCACCTGCTGTGTATTTCTCTGTCTTCTCATTTTGCTTATCTTACTGTGTTTGGGGTCTCTTTTTCGCAGGCTGAAGGTTCGTAGTTCCTGTTATTTTTGGTGTGTTCCCCCAGTGGGTAAGGTTGGTTCATTGGGTTGTGTAGGGTTCCTGGTGAAGGGGACTGGTGCCTGTGTTCTGGTGGATGAAGTTGGATCTTGTCTTTCTGGTGGGCAGGGCTGCATCCGGTGGTGTGTTTTGGGGTGTCTGTTAACTTATTATGGTTTTATGCAGCCTCTCTGCTAATGGGTGGGTGTCTGTTAACTTGTTATGATTTTATGCAGCCTCTCTGCTAATGGGTGGTGTTGTGGTCCTGTCTTGCTAATGTTTGGTATGAGATGTCCAACACTGTAGCTAGCTGGTCGTTGAGTGGAACTGAGTCTTAGTGTTGATATGGACATCTCTGGGAGAGCTTCTGCCATTTGATATTATGTGGGGCTGGGAGGTCTCTGGTGTTCCAATGTCCTGAACTCGGCTCCCACACCTTTAAGCTTCAGGCCTGACACCCGGACAGAGTACCAAGACCCTGTCAGCCACATGGCCAGGTACTTGGGGAGTGTCTTGCCTTTTGAGAAGTCTGACACCTTCTGACAGCATTCAGTAGGTTTTCTGTAGGAGTTGTTCCACATGTAGATGTATTGTTGATGTATTTGTGGGGAAGAAGGTGATCTCTCCACCTACTTTCGGGTCCTAAATCAGTTTTATTTTTAATTTGAATGTATTTTAGAATTATTCCTGTAAGGTGTTCCAGATGTTTACAGCTGGAGTCTGCTCTGACTGGCAGCACTCTTTGGGTGCAGAAATCAATGCTCAGATATTGTCTGACCACAATCCTCCCCACAGCTGCGGAGCCCAGTCGGTGGCCCTTCTCTTGCCAGGGAGGTCCATGGGCAGTTCTGCCTGATTCAAATCACCAGCCAGCAAGCCCTCTTCATGACCCCACTCACCAGGTCACTTATTTTTTCTTCTGCATTATTCATTCTGGTATTCATTGCCTTGAGCTCAACTTTTATCACAGCAAATGAACTTATAAATTTTTCTTGCTTCCTCCTTATAGTTTCTAGTTCCTTTTTTACAGTAATTTGCATATTTGTCAATAGCCTTTCTAAATCCTTCAGCATTTTCATTACCTCATTTTTGAACTTGGTGTCAGTTAGACTGAAGTGGTCTGTTTCATTGTTTGTTCCTTCAGGGGAATTCTCTTGGTCTTTTAACTGAGAGTGGTTCCTCTGCTTCTTCATTTTACTTATATATCTCTTACTCTGTGAGTTTAGGAGAAACAAATATCTACTGTAGTCTTGGAGGGCTATTTATATGTGGAAGCATCTCTGCAAAGCTTGTGTGTGTTTAATGGTTTTTTGGAGTAAGGGCTGGTTCTGGTTTGGATGTTTGCCATCTCTTTCTTCAGCATGTGCTAGACCTTATCCCCTTGATAGGGGTTGTGCAGGTGCATGGCCCACGTCCATGCTCCCAGGAAGGCATTGGCAGTGGTTGGCGCCAGGTCATGGGACCCTTGGCAGCAGCCATATGTTGCTCATGCCCCCAGACAAGTGGGAACAGTGGTCGGTGCCGGGTCATGGGACACTTGGTGTTAGCAGGCTGTGCACAATCCTGGGAAGGTGGGGGCTGCAACCTCTCCCCCTCCCCATAGGACCCTGGGTGGCAGCAGTATTCCACTCCCACCTCTGGATTCCGAGATGCCAGAGTCGGCTCATGCTCATGCCTGCAGCTCATGTAGGCAGTGCCCTCCATGAAAGAAGCTCCTATGGTGGACCTGCCTCTATCCTCATGTGCCCTCGAACAATGGTGCCTTGCACCTCTTGTGGGCCCAGGCTTCTTCCCGGACTCCCTCTGTTGTTGTGCACCACACCCTAGCCACCTCAGGCTGTCTTTGTGCAGCCAACCCCTGTCCTCTCCCCAAGGTCTGACCTCTGAAGCCCGAGTCTCAGCACCCAGCCCCTGCCTGCCACATGGACGAGCATCTCAGGCTGGTGAGTGCCAGTCAGCACCGATCATCTGTGCAGGTCTCTCTCTGCTTTGCTCTCTGCAAACCTTTTGCTGAGCTCTCCTCCAAGGCTCTGAAGCTCCCCCTCTGTCCTGGCCGATCTCCCTGGCAGTGAGGGAACTTCCCCATATGCAGAAACCTTTCCTCTTTTACAGCTCTCTCCCAGGAGTGCAGGTCTCATCTCTATTCCTTTGTCTCTTTTTTTTTGTCCTACCCAGTTATGTGGATATTTTCTTGCCCTTTTGGAAGTCTGAGGTCTTTTGCCAGAGTTCAGTAGATGTTCTGTGAGAGTCGTTCCACATGTAGATGTATTTTTGATGTATCTGTGGGGTGTAGGTGAACTCCATGTCCTACTCTTCTGCTATCTTGACCTGCTCTGATGATCACTAAATTGGTAGTAGTCATTGTAATTATTATACCTAAGGACCAAACGATCAACCCATCATCAAGACTGATCTGTTTGATAGTAAAGCAATCTCTTTTCAAAAATATCCATTTAGCTATTAAAATGTTACATCTGGATGGTAGAATCTCTGAACCTTACATGTTCTATTTCTCTGAGGTGCACAGGACCCTCTGGGGATCCATGAAGATAATCTCAGGTGGCAGCAAGTTGTCTATAATAATTTCATCTTTGTGTATTTTTATTCTGATAATATAACTTAACAAAATCACATTCTGGATCATCTGGTTGACCACCTCACACGTGAGTACTGCCATCAATTTTGAAATCTGTGTTACACATGTTACTTTAATTATATATTCCACTATTTTAATTATAGTGGAGTAAGATTAGAATGGCAGTGAAATGAATATGTAAGTGATGTATTCTCACCAAGGAAAGACTAAATAGCATCATAGATGGCTATGCAAGTAATAGTTCTGCAGTAACTGGAATAGAAAAATGTAATGGGAAAATTGAGTCTTACAAAAATACAGGGATGAACATTCAGAGTAACATGTTCCACAATAGTCAGTAATATATTCATCTTGCAAATGGTAAATTATTTGTAACCAAAAATAATGTTGTTACTTTGAATTTTACTAGTTGAGCAGGTTTTATTTAATTTAAAAATATATTTTGGTTTATAGTTTTAGGACTATAAGCATAAATAATATATGTATAGTTTCATGTTTGTACATACTTAAATACCATCATAATAAAAATAATTTAAGTCAACTATAGTGTTACAGTATTTTTTTAAAATTAAAGTATGGCCACATATTATTTAAGTTGGAGAGACATTGCTCTTGGATGTCTGCAAGTCACAAGGCAGGGTTTGAAAAAAGAGATGTAAACATAACCTAGACAGGCCTTTGGGTTTCAGATGGTAACTGGGGTACTGACTTAATTTTTTAAAAAATATGAGAGTATGCAGTAGAAAAGTTTAGACTTGTGAACAGGATTATTCAAACACTTCTACCTCATGGGCAGATCTAGTGATATGTATAATTGTAAATGTGTGATTAAAAACAGTTTGAGGGTCCACAACATTTCCCACCAAAATTTTTCCTTTATTTCACAAATATTTACTAAGTTCACTACTATGTGCTAGGCAGTGGCAAACCATGGGAATACAGTAGAGAATAAAACACACACACTGCCCTCATGAAATACACATTAAATAAATAATTACACAAATAAATATAAACTTACAAGCTACAATAAGGGTATCAAGATAAGGAAAAAGATGTGAAAGAGAATCATACGACATATGTATTCTACAATAAATAGTCATGAAAGTCTTCTCTAAGGATATATTTAAAGTGAGCTATGAATGATGAGCAGGAGATAGCCAGGTAAAAAATGAGAAAGAACATTCCAAAAAGAACATACAGTTCATGAAAATATCCCAAAGCAAGTAAGAAATGGTATAATTTTAAATGGCAATGAGGCCCTGAAGGGTAGTGAGTAAAATTTTTTTAAAATTTGGATACTTTTCTAAAAGAGGAGCAGAAGCTACTGATAAGTTTTAAATATAGGGATGATATGATCCAAGTGACATTTTTAAATGATCAGTCTGGCTGTTATTGGAAAAAAAGGTAGAGTGGAGTAAGAAAAGAAACAGTAGGAATGTTTTCATATTAGTGCAGATAAGAAATAACTGTGACTTGGGCTAGGATAGTAAAGATGAAGACAAAAATTAATTAAGATATATCCTGGAAGTATAAATGAGAAGACATACCTAAACACAATGAAAAAATCATACTAATCCAAATTGAAAATTAGTTTTCAAAGCAACTACTTGGGCTCTTGAAAAATGCTAATATTATGAAAGACAAGAAAAGTCTACAGGTATTGTTTTATATTAAAGGAAACTAAAGAAGCACCACAAATAAATGCAATGTCTGAGTCTGGATAAGGAAAAAAAATCTACAAAGGATATTATGGGAATAATTGGGGGAATTCAGATATGGACTGTTGTTAAATAATATTGTATCCGTGTTATTTTTTTGTATGTATAATTGCATTATAGTTCTGTGGGAGAATACCCTTGTTCTTAGGAGATACATACTAAAGTATATATAAGTGAAGCTTCAAGATGTCTACAACTAAGTTTTAAATGGTTCATAGAAGGCAAGAGGTGAGAGTGGGGAAGAAAGATAAAAGAAATTGTTAACAATTGATGAATCTAAATAAAGAGTATATAAGTGTTTATTTTATTGTTCTTTTAATGTTCTTGTGGGATTGAAATGTCACACTAAAAAGCTAGTGGAAGTGGATAGGAGTTGCTGACTGATCAGATATGGGGCAAGGACAAGGGAAAAAAATCAAGGATAACATCTAAGCAACTGGATGTATAATGGTGTGATTCAGAAAGATAAGGAAGATAGTGTCAAGTGAGAGAGGAAAATGAAGGCAGTGTGATAACAAAGAGTTCTTTATGGTCATACTGAATGTGAAACTTAGACATTCATATCTTACATGCAGTTGGGCACATAAATCTGGAGCTCAGCAAGGAAGGCAGGGCTGAGCATGTATATCTGGGCACCATCAGCATGTACCTGATGTTTAAAGTAACAATCCAAGAAGAAGATATAACAATTATAAATGTTTATGTACCCAACATAGGAGCACCTCAATACATAAGGCAAATTCTAACAACCATGAAAGGAGAAAATGACAAAACACAATAATAGTAGTGGACTTTAACACCCGAATTACACCAATGGACAGATCATCCAAACAGAAAATAAATAAGGAAACACAAGCTTTACATGACAGAATAGACCATATAGATCTAATTGATATTTGTAGAACATTCCACCCAAAAGTGGCAGAATACACTTTCTTCTCAAGTGCACATGGAACATTCTGCAGGATAGACTGCATCTTGGGTCACAAATCAAGCCTTTGGAAATATTAGAAAATTGAAATCATATCAAGCATCTTTTCTGACCACAACACTATGAGATTGCAAATCAGTTACAGGAAAAAACTGTAAGAAAACACAAATACATGTAGGCTAAATAGTGTGCTACTAAATAACCAAGAGATCACTGAAGAAATCAAAGAATAAATAAAAATATACATAGAAAAAAATAACAATGAAAACACGAAGACCCAAAACATAAAGAACACAGCAAAAGCAGTTCTAAGAGGGATGGTAATAGCAATTCAATCTCACCTCAAGAAACAAGAAAAATCTCAAATAAACAATCTAACCCTAACTTAAAACAACTAGAGAAAGAAGAACAAAGAAAACCCAAAGTCAAGAGAAGGAAGGAAATCATAAAGATCAGATCAGAAATAAATTAAATAGAAACAAAGAAAACAGTAGCAAAGATCAATAAAACGACAAGATGGTTCTTTGAGAAGATAAACAAAATTGATAAACCCTTAGCCAGACTCATGAAGAAAAAAAGGGAGAGGATGCACATCAATAAACTTAGAAATGAAAAAGGAGAAATCACAACTGACACTGTAGAAATACAAAGGATTATAAGGCACTACTAGAAACAACTATATGCCAATAAAATGGACAATCATGAAGAAATGGACAATTTTTTGCAAAGGTACAATTTCCCAAGACTGAACCAGGAAGAATTAGGAACTATAAATAGACCTATCATAAGGAATGAAATTGAAACTGTAATTAAAAATCTTCCAAAAAACAAAAGTCTAGGACCAGATGGATTCATAGGCTAATTCTGTCAAACATTTAGAGAAGAGCTAACACTGATCCTTCTCAAACTATTCTGAAAATCTGCAGAGGGAGAAACACTCTCAAATACATTCTACGAAGCCACCATCACCATGATACCAAAACCAGAAAAACATATCACAAAAAATGAAAATTATAGACCAAGATCACTGATGAACATAGATGCAAAAATCCTGAACAAAATACTAGGAAAGAGAATCCAACAACACATTAAAAGGATCATAGACTATGATCAAGTGGGATTTATCTCAGGGATGCAAGTATTCTTCAGTATACACAAATCAATCAATGTGATACACCACATTAACAAGTTAAGGAATAAAAACCATATGATTCTTAATAGATGCAGGAAAATCTTTTGACAAAATTTAACACCTATTTATGATAAAAACTCTCAAGAAAGTGTGCATAGAGGGAACCTACCACAACATAATAAAGGCCATATATAACAAACCCACAGCTAGCATCATACTCAGTGGTGAAAGAGTGAAAGCATTTCCTCTAAGATCAGGAACAAAGTAAGGATGTTCACTCTTACTACTGTTATCCAACATAGTTTGGGAAGTCCTAGTCACAGCAATCAGAGAAGAAAAAGAAATGAAAAGAATCCAAATCAGAAAAGAAGAAGTAAAACTGTCACTATTTGCCCATGACATGATACTATACATAGAATATCTTAAAGATGCCACCAGAAAACTACTAGAAGTAATCAGTGAATTTGGTAAGGTTGCAGAATAAAAAATTAAGGCACAGAAATCTCTGGCATTCTTATATACCAACAACGAAAGATCAGAAAGAGAAATTAAGGAAACACTCCCATTTACCACTGCAACAAAAAGAATAAAATACCTAGGAATAAATCTGCCTAAGGAGGCAAAAGACTTGTACTCAGAAAACTATAAAACACTGATGAAAGAAATTGAAGATGACATAAAGAGATTGAGAAATATACCATATTCTTGAAACAGATGGAGAAATATACCATGTTGTTGGATTGGAAGAATCCATATTGTGAAAATGACGATACTACTCAAAGCAATCTACAGATTCAATTCAATCCCTATCATACTACCAATGGCATTCTTCACAGAATTAGAAGAAAAAAATTTACAATTCATAGAGAAACACAAAAGATCGTGAATAGCCAAATCAATCTTGAGAAAGAAACATGGAGTTGGAGGAATCAGGTTCCCTGACTTCAAACTATAGCACAAAGCTACAGTAATCAAGACAGTATGGTACTGGCACAAAAAGAGAAATATAGATCAGTGGTAAAGGATAGAATGCCCAGAGGTAAACCTACGCACATATGGGCACCTAATTTACAACAAGGATGGCAAGAACAGACAATGGAGAAAGAAGAACCCCTTCAGTAAGTGGTGCTGGGAAAACTGGACAGTTACATGTAAAAGAATGAAATTAGAGCACTACCTAACATCATACACAAAAATAAACTCCAAATGGATTAAAGACTTAGATGTAAGACCAGACACTATAAAACTCTTAGAGGAAAACATAGGCAAAACAGTCTTTGTTATAAACCACACCAAGATCTTTTTTGATCCACCTCCTAGAGTAACGGAAGTAAAAATTAAAAAATGGGACTTAATTAAACTTAAAAGCTTTTGCACAGCAAAGAAAACCATAAAGAAGATAAAAAGACAACTCTCAGAATGGGAGAAAATATTTGCAAATGAAACAACAGACAAAGGATTAATTTCCAAAATATACAAACAGCTCATGGAGCTCAATATCAAAAAAACAAACAATCCAGTTAAAAAATGGGCAGAAGACCTAAATAGTCATTTCCCCAAGGAAGACATACAGATGGCCACGAGGCACATGAAAAGATGCTCAACATCACTAATTATTAGAAAAATGCAAATCAAAACTCACCTCACGCTGGTCAGAATGACCATTATCAAAAAATCTAGAAACAATAAATGCTGGAAAGGATGTGGTGAAAGGGAAACCCTCCTGCACTGTTGGTGGGAATGTAAATTGATATCACCACCATGGAAAACAGTATGGAGGTTCCTTAAAAACCTAAAAGTAAAACAACCATATGATCCAGCAATCCCACTACTGGGCATATACCCTGAGAAAACCATAATTCAAAAAGAGACATGCACCACAATGTTCATTGCAGCACTATTTACAATAGTCGGGACATGGAATCAACCTAATTGTCCATTCACAGATGAATGGATGAAGAAGATATGGCACATATATAGAATGGAATATTACTCAGCCATAAAAAGAAACGAAATTGAGTTATTTGTAGTGAGGTGGATGGACCTAGAGTCTGTCATACAGAGAGAAGTAAGTCAGAAAGAGAAAAAGAAATACTGTATGCTAATGCATATATATTGAATATATTAAAAAATGGTACTGATGAACCTAATTGCAGGGCAGGAATAAAGAGGTAGACATAGAGAATGGACTTGAGAACATGGGGTGGGAGGGCAAAGCTGGGGTGTAGTGAGAATAGCATCAACATATATACACTGCAGAATGTTAAATAGTTGGCTGGTGGGAAGCACCAGTATAGCACAGGGAGATCAGGTGAGTGTTTTGTGATGACCTAGAGGGGTTGTATAGGGAGGATGGGAGGGAGGCTCAAGAGGTAGTGGATATGGGAACATGTGTATGCATACGGCTGATTCACCTTCTTGTGCAACAGAAACTAACACAGCATTGTGAAGCAATTATAGTCCAATAAAGATCTATTTTAAAAAAAGTAATATTGAAGTGAAACAGAAAAAAATAAATAAAATGAAATAAAAGCCACGGTAGTGGCTAGGATCAACTAGGGAAAGAGTACAGAGAGAATCAAAGGGAAAAAAAGAGGCTAAATAGGAGAGAAGATGACTATTGTTGGAGGGGAATCAAGATGGTGAAGTAAGAGGATATGGATCTCATCTCCCCCCACAAACACATCAAAAACACATCTACATGTGGAATAATTCTTATGGAAAAGTAACTGGAAACTTGCAGAACTCTTATAGAACCAACGTTTCAAGAAAGATTCCTATGTCATGAGGTAAGATGGGAAAAAAAAGGCATTGTAATGGTACCTGTGCCCCTGGGAGGGATCTAAGAGGAAAAAGAAGATAGCACAGGTGTACAGTCACCCTGGGGAATGAACAGTTCTAGACGCAGACTGAGTGTCCCTTTACTGGGGTATTATGAATGGGAGACAAGCCCCATGGCTGCTAGGAGAATCGCTGGGACAAAGAGAAAGATTGGAGAAGACTAGACTCCATTCAAAATGAGTGTCTGAGTGCTGGCTTGCCCACAGACAAGGTGGAGATAGCTCTGCACTAGTGGCTACCATCTCACATGATCCCCAATCCAAGCTGTGCAAACACACTGGGCTCTCTCACTCCATACCATGGTTAGGCATGGGATATAGGACAGCAGAGTCCTGGGAAAAGACTCCATCTAGCAACACAGAGGTGGTTAGGGGGTCTAGGGTGTGGTCTGGGTGGGGTGGTGGCAGCCATTGTTGGTATTTATCCAAATAGCACCACAGGCACAGACCAGACCTCTGGTGACAGTAGTTGCTCCAAACCCTGTGACCAACACACTGCATTCCTCACTCCCAACTGAGTGAACACTCCAACTCCACCCACTACATGCCACAGCTTGGAACTGGATCTGGGGCAGACAGGTCCTGGGAGAAGACTGCCACAGAGGCATCCTAGATCTCTGACAGCAGTGCAGCACCTCAGTTTCTGCAGTCACAATGCCCCAACCCTCTACCCCAGCCTAGTGAACAATCTGGCCCCACCCACTCCACACACAGTCTTGCACTAGATCTGGGAAAGACACAAGAGAGGAAGGGATGCTAATTCAGGCTGCCTTTGAGCAGAGCCACAGAAGCCTACACAGGTGGCATATAGATCTTCTGTGAGCACACACATGGGCCTCACTTTCTTCGTCAATAATTTCCTTGGGGTAGGGCACCCACTCAACAGGGAATGGAGCCTGATTGAGTCCAACACTCAGGGCTTCTACTCCAGCAACTTGGGAGCAGGCCCTACCCCTGACAGTGTGGCAATAGCCATGAAGCAGAGAGGAAGTCCCATTACACAACCTGCATAGGCATTAGATTCCTCAACACCAACCACACCCCTTATCAAGGTGATAATGGCCAGCACACCATGAGGAAAGATGTGACTGGCATCCATATCAAAACCAGCCCTCACACCAAAGACATTGGACACACACAGTGTACACAAGTATGATTCCACATAAAAATACCCCTTCAAGACCACAATAGATAACTGTTTCTCCAAAATTCATAGAGACAGAGAAAGTTAAGTAAAATGAAAAGGCAGAGGAATTACTCCCAATTAAAAGAGCAAGAAAAATCCCCTGAAAGAACAAATAATGAAACAGAGCTCACCAGTCTACAAGACCCCAAGTTCAAAAAGTGGTAATAAAAATGCTAACTGAATTAAGAAAGATTATTGATATAAATGCAGATTACTGTAATAAGGAACTAGGAACAATAAAGATGAACCAAAGGTACATAAATTAATTTCAGAGGTAAAAACCAATCTAGAAACAATGAATAAATGACTAAATTACACAAAAGAGTAAGTAAGTGATCTGGAAGACAGAATAAAGGAAATGACCCAATAAAAACAGCAGACAGAATGATAAATTAAAAAAATATGAGTACAAGAAATGAGATCTCTGGGATAACATCAAATATGCATAATAGGGGTTCCAGAAGAAGAGACTGAAAATATATTTGAAGAAATTATGGATGAAAAATTCTCAAACCTAAAGAAGGAAACAGATATTGAGGTACAAGAGATACAGAAGGTCCCAAACAAAATTAACCCAAACAGACCCACACCAAGACATATCATAATTAAAATGGGAAATGTTAAAGATAAAGAGAGGATACTAAAGGCAGTAAGAGAGAAACAAAGAATCAGTTACAAGGGAACCCCCATAAGGCTACCAGCTGATTTCTCTGTAGAAATTTTGTAGGATAGAAGGGAGTGGCATGATATATTCAAAGACCTGAACAGAAAACCTTCAACCAAGGATACTCTAACCAGCATGATTATAATTCAGAATAGAAGGAGAGATAAAGAATTTCTCAAACAAGCAAAAACTAAAAGAATTCAGCAATATTAAACCTACCCTAAAAGAAATATTGAAAGCCCTTCTCTAGAAAAGAGAAAAGAGGCAAGATTCTATAGGAAAATGAAATACAGTAGGAAAGACAAATATATAAAAGGCTTGAAGATCACTTAAATAAGCCAATACATAGATTAAAAACAACAAAAAATTGTAAAAGTAATTATAACTACAATTAACAGCAAAAGGATATGCATGAAGGTGTAAAGCAGGACATAAAAATCAAAAATTGAGAGACTAGAAAAATGTAGTTCTTTCAGAATGACTTTGAACTTGAATGACTATCAGTTTAAAGCAAGCAGATAGAGCTATGGGTCAACATACTTGAGCTATATGATAACCACAAATCAAAAATGCACAATAGATTCACAAAAACCAAAAAGAAAGGAACTCAAGAATAATACAGAAAAAAATAATCAAACTACAAAAGAGAAAAATAAAAAGAAGAAATGAACAAAGAACTACAAAAACAACTGGATAACAAGGATTAAAATGGCAGTACATACATACCTATCAATAATTTTTTAAATGTCAGTGTAGACTAAATGCTCTGATCATAGAATGGTAGACATAGAATGGCAGAATGGATAAAAAAACAAAAAAAAACCCCAAACCAAGAACATACAATATGCTGCCTACAGGAGACTCACTTCAGAGCTAAACACACACACAGACAGAAAGTGAGGGAATGCTATAAGATATTTCATGCTAATGAAAACAACAAGAAAACAGGGTTAGAAATACTCATATCAGACAAAACAGACTTTAAAACAAAGTCCATAAAGATGACAAAGAAGTGCATTATATAATAATAAAGGGATCAATAAAAGAAGAGGATATTACATACATCAACATATACACACCCAATATAGGAGCACCTAAATATAAAAAACTAATACTAACAGACATAAAAGGAGAAACTGACAATAATGCAATAATAGTAGGAGACTTTATCACCCCACAGACATCAATGGAGAGATCATCCTGACAGAAAATCAATAAGGCAACAGAGGTCCTAAATGACACAATAGACCAGTTTGACTTAATTGATATCTACAGGACACTACATCCAAAAAAACAAGAATACACATTCTTTGTGCATGGAATATTTTTTACGATAGACTACACGCTAGATCACAAAACAAGCCTCAACAAATATAAGAGAGAAATTATTTCAAGCATCTATTCTGAAGAAAATGGTATGAAACTAGAAATCAACCAGAGAAAGAAAAAGAAGAAAAGAACAAACACATGAAGACTAAACAAGGTGCTACTAAAAAACCAGAGTCAATAGTAAAATCAGGGAGTGAGGGGGAAGATGGTGGAAGAGTAAGATGTGGACATCACCTTCTTCCCCACAGATACACCAGAAATACATCCACACATGGAACAACTCCTACAGAACACCTACTGAATGCTGGCAGAAGACCTCAGACCTCCCAAAAGGAAAGAAACTCCCCACTTACCTCGGTAGGGCAAAAGAAAAAAGAATAAACAGAGACAAAAGAATAGGGACGGAACTGGTATAAGTGGGATGGAGCTCTGTAGGAGGAAGTGTTTCCACACACTAGGAAGCCCCTTCGCGGGCAGAGACTGCAGGTGGCGGAGGGGGAAAGCTTTGGAGCCACGGAGGAGTGCACAGCAACAGGGGTGCGGAGGGCAAAGTGGAGAGATTCCCACACAGAGGATCGGTGCCAACCAGCACTCACCAGCCCGAGAGGCTTGTCTGCTCAACTGCCAGGGCAGGCGGGGGTTGGGAGATGAGGCTCAGGCTTCAGTTGGATCCCAGAGAGAGGACTGGGGTTGGCAGCATGAACACAGCCAGAAGGGGGCTAGTGCACCACTGCTAGAAAGGAGGGAGTCTGGGGAAAAGTCTGGACCTGCCGAAGAGGCAGGAGACTTTCTCTTCACATTTTGAATCCTGGTACGTGAGGAGAGGGGATTAAGAGTGCTACTTAAAGGAGCTCCAGAGACAGGCACGAGCCATGGCTATCAGCACGGACCACAGAGACATGCATGACACACTAAGGCTCCTGCTGCCGCCACCAAGAAACCTGTGTGCGAGCACAGGTCCTATCCACACCTCCCTTCCGGGGAGCCTGTGTAGCCCACCACTGCCAGGGTCCCGGCATCCAGGAACAACTTCCCCCGGAGAAAGCAGCATGGCGCACCACAGTCTAGTGAAACGTCACTCTGGCCTCTGCCGGCTCAGTCTGGCCCCGCATCCGTAGCCCTCCATCCCACCAGCCTGAGTGAGTGAGAGCCCCTGAAGCAGCTGCTCCTTTTACCCCATCCTGTCTGAGTGAAAAACAGATGCCCTCCGACGACCTTACACGCAGTGGGGGGGGGGGGGCAAAATACAAAGATGAGCCCTGGGAGCTGAAAGAACAAAGAAGAGAAAGGGAAATCTCTCCCAGCAGCCTCAGAAGCAGCGGATTAAAGCTCCACAATCAACTTGATGTACCCTGCATCTGTGGAATACATGAATAGACAACGAATCATCCCAAATTGAGGAGGTGAACTTTGAGAGCAAGATTTATTATTTTTTCCCCTTTTTCCTCTTTTTGAGAGTGTGTATGTGTTTGCTTCTGTCTGTATAGCTTTCCTTTCACCATTTGTATAGGGTTCTTTTTTTTTTTTAACATCTTTATTGGGGTATAATTGCTTTACAATGGTGTGTTAGTTTCTGCTTTATAACAAAGTGAATCAGTTATACATAAACATAAGTTCCCGTATGTCTTCCCTCTTGCATCTCCCTCCCTCCCACCCTCCCTATCCCACCCCTCCAGGCTGTCACAAAACACCGAGCCAATATCCCTGTGCCATGCGGCTACTTCTCACTAGCTATCTACCTTAAGTTGGTTAGTGTGTATATGTCCATGACTCTCTCTCGCCCTGTCACAGCTCACCCTTCCCCCTCCCCATATCCTCAAGTCTGTTCTCCAGTAGGTCTGTGTCTTTATTCCTGTCTTACCCCTAGGTTCTTCATGACATTTTTTTTCTTAAATTCCATATATATGTGTTAGCATACGGTGTTTGTCTTTTTCTTTCTGACTTACTTCACTCTCTATGACAGACTCTAGGTCTATCCACCTCATTACAAATAGCTCAATTTCATTTGTTTTTATGGCTGAGTAATATTCCATTGTATATAAGGGCCACATCTTCTTTATCCATTCATCCGATGATGGGCACTTAGGTTGTTTCCATCTCCGGGCTATTGTAAATAGAGCTGCAATGAACATTTTGGTATATGACTCTTTTTGAATTTTGGTTTTCTCAGGGTAAATGCCCAGTAGTGGGATTGATGGGTCATATGGTAGTACTATTCGTACTTTTTTAAGGAACCTCCATACTGTTCTCCATAGTGGCTGAACCAATTCACATTCCCACCAGCAGTGCAAGAGTGTTCCCTTTTCTCCACACACTCTCTCCAGCATTTATTGTTTCTAGATTTTTTGATGATGGCCATTCTGACTGGTGTGAGATGATATCTCATTGTAGTTTTGATTTGCATTTCTCTAATGATTAGTGATGTTGAGCATTCTTTCATGTATTTGTTGGCAGTCTGTATATCTTCTTTGGAGAATTGTCTATTTAGGTCTTCTGCCCATTTTTGGATTGGGTTGTTTGTTTTTTTGTTATTGAGCTGCATGAGCTGCTTGTAAATTTTGGAGATTAACCCTTTGTCAGTTGCTTCATTTGCAAATATTTTCTCCCATTCTGAGGGTTGTCTTTTGGTCTTGTTTATGGTTTCCTTTGCTGTGCAAAAGCACTGAAGTTTCATTAGGTCCCATTTGTTTATTTTTGTTTTTATTTCCATTACTCTAGGAGGTGGGTCAGAAATGATCTTGCTGTGATTAATGTCACAGAGTGTTCTGCCTATGTTTTCCTCTAAGAGTTTGATAGTTTCTGGCCTTACATTTAGGTCTTTAATCCATTTTGAGCTTATTTTTGTGTATGGTGTTACGGAGTGATCTAATCTCATACTTTTAAAAGTACCTGTCCAGTTTTCCCAGGACCACTTATTGAAGAGGCTGTCCTTTCTCCACTGTACATTGCTGACACCTTTATCAAAGATAAGGTGTCCATATGTGCGTGGGTTTATTTCTGGGCTTTCTATCCTGTTCCATTGATCTATCTTTCTGTTTTTGTGCCAGTACCATACTGTCTTGATTACTGTAGAGTTGTAGCATAGTCTGAAGTCAGGGAGCCTGATTCCTCCAATTCCTTTTCTCGTTCTCAAGATTGATTTGGCTATTCGGGGTCTTTTGTGTTTCCATACAAATTGCAAAATATTTTGTTCTAGTTCTGTGCAAAAGGCCAGTGGTAGTTTGATAGGGATTGCATTGATTCTGTAGATTGCTTTGGGTAGTAGAGTCATTTTCACAATGTTGATTCTTCCAATCCAAGAACACGGTATATCTCTCCATCTATTTGTATCATCTTTAATTTCTTTCATCAGTGTCTTATAATTTTCTGCATACAGGTCTTTTGTCTCCTTGGGTAGGTTTATTCCTAGATATTTTATTCTTTTTGTTGCAATGGTAAATGGGAGGGTTTTCTTGATTTCACTTTCAGATTTTTCATCATTAGTATATAGGAATGCCAGAGATATCTGTGCATTAATTTTGTATCCTGCTACTTTACCAAATTCATTGATTAGCTCTAGTAGCTTTCTGGTAGCATCTTTAGGATTCTCTATGTATAGTATCATGTCATCGGCAAAAAGTGACAGCTTTACTTCTTTTCCGATTTGGATTCCTTGTATTTCCTTTTCTTCTCTGATTGCTGTGGCTAAAACTTCCAAAACTATGTTGAATAAGAGTGGCGAGAGTGGGCAACCTTGTCTTGTTCCTGATCTTAGTGGAAATGCTTTCAGTTTTTCACCATTGAGGATGATGTTTGCTGTGGGCTTGTCATATATGGCCTTTATTATGTTGAGGAAAGTTCCCTCTATGCCTACTTTCTGCAGGGTTTTTATCATAAATAGGTGTTGAATTTTGTCAAAAGCTTTCTCTGCATCTATTGAGATGATCATATGGTTTGTCTCCTTCAATTTTTTAATATGGCTTATCACATTGATAGATTTGCGTATATTGAAGAATCCTTGCATTCCTGGAATAAACCCCACTTGATCATGGTGTATGATCCTTTTAATGTGCTCTTGGATTCTGTTTGCTAGTATTTTGTTGAGGATTTTTGCATCTATGTTCATCAGTGATATTGGCCTGTAGTTTTCTTTCTTTATGACATCCTTGTCTGGTTTTGGTATCAATGTGATGGTGGCCTCGTAGAAGGAGTTTGGGAGTGTTCCTCCCTCTGCTATACTTTGGAAGAGTTTGAGAAGGATAGGTGTTAGCTCTTCTCTAAATGTTTGATAGAATTCGCCTCTGAAGCCATCTGGTCCTGGGCTTTTGTTTGTTGGAAGATTTTTAATCACAGTTTCAATTTCAGTGCTTGTGATTGGTCTGTTCATAGTTTCTATTTCTTCCTGATTCAGTCTTGGCAGGTTGTGCATTTCTAAGAATTTGTCCATTTCTTCCAGATTGTCCATTTTATTGGCATAGAGTTGCTTGTAGTAATCTCTCATGATCTTTTTTATTTCTGCAGTGTCAGTTGTTACCTCTCCTTTTTTGTTTCTAACTCTATTGATTTGAGTGTTCTCCCTTTTTTTCTTGATGAGTCTGGCTCGTGGTTTATCTATTTTGTTTATCTTCTCAAAGAACCAGCTTTTAGTTTTATTGATCTTTGCTATTGTTTCTTTCATTTCTTTTTCATTTATTTCTGATCTGATTTTTATGATTTCTTTCCTTCTGCTAGCTTAAGGGTTTTTTTGTTCCTCTTTCTCTAACTGCTTGAGGTGCACGGTTAGGTTGTTTACTCGAGATGTTTCCTGCTTCTTTTTTTTTTTTAACATCTTTATTGGAGTATAATTGCTTTACAATGGTGTGTTAGTTTCTGCTTTATAACAAAGTGAATCAGTCATACATAAACATAAGTTCCCATATGTCTTCCCTCTTGCGTCTCCCTCCCTCCCACCCTCCCTATCCCACCCCTCCAGGCTGTCACAAAGCACCGAGCCAATATCCCTGTGCCATGCGGCTGCTTCCCACCAGCTATCTACCTTACTACGTTTGTTAGGGTGTATATGTCCATGACTCTCTCTCGCCCTGTCACAGCTCACCCTTCCCCCTCCCCATAACCTCAAGTCCGTTCTCTAGGAGGTCTGCGTCTTTATTCCTGCCTTACCCCTAAGTTCTTCACGACATTTTTTTTTCTTAAATTCCATATATATGTGTTAGCATACGGTATTTGTCTTTCTCTTTCTGACTTACTTCACTCTCTATGACAGACTCTAGGTCTATCCACCTCATTACAAATAGCTCAATTTCATTTGTTTTTATGGCTGAGTAATATTCCATTGTATATATGTGCCACATCTTCTTTATCCATTCATCTGATGATGGGCACTTAGGTTGTTTCCATCTCCGGGCTATTGTAAATAGAGCTGCAATGAACATTTTGGTACATGACTCTTTTTGAATTTTGGTTTTCTCAGGGTATATGCCCAGTAGTGGGATTGCTGGGTCATATGGTAGTTCAATTTGTAGTTTTTTAAGGAACCTCCATACTGTTCTCCATAGTGGCTGAACCAATTCACATTCCCACCAGCAGTGCAAGAGTGTTCCCTTTCCTCCACACCCTCTCCAGCATTTATTGTTTCTAGATTTTTTGATGATGGCCATTCTGACTGGTGTGAGATGATATCTCATTGTAGTTTTGATTTGCATTTCTCTAATGATTAACGATGTTGAGCATTCTTTCATGTGTTTGTTGGCAGTCTGTATATCTTCTTTGGAGAAATGTCTATTTAGGTCTTCTGCCCATTTTTGGATTGGGTTGTTTGTTTTTTTGTTATTGAGCTGCATGAGCTGCTTGTAAATTTTGGAGATTAATCCTTTGTCGGTTGCTTCATTTGCAAATATTTTCTCCCATTCTGAGGGTTGTCTTTTGGTCTTGTTTATGGTTTCCTTTGCTGTGCAAAAGCTTTGAAGTTTCATTAGGTCCCATTGGTTTATTTTTGTTTTTATTTCCATTACTCTAGGAGGTGGGTCAGAAAGGATCTTGCTGTGATTTATGTCATAGAGTGTTCTGCCTATGTTTTCCTCTAAGAGTTTGATAGTTTCTGGCCTTATATTTAGGTCTTTAATCCATTTTGAGCTTATTTTTGTGTATGGTGTTACGGAGTGATCTAATCTCATACTTTTAAAAGTACCTGTCCAGGTTTCCCAGCACCACTTATTGAAGAGGCTGTCCTTTCTCCACTGTACATTCCTGCCACCTTTATCAAAGATAAGGTGTCCATATGTGCGTGGGTTTATCTCTGGGCTTTCTATCCTGTTCCATTGATCTATCTTTCTGTTTTTGTGCCAGTACCATACCGTCTTGATAACTGTAGCTTTGTAGTATAGTCTGAAGTCAGGGAGCCTGATTCCTCCAGTTCCTTTTCTCGTTCTCAAGATTGCTTTGGCTATTCGGGGTCTTTTGTGTTTCCATACAAATTGCAAAATTTTTTGTTCTAGTTCTGTGCAAAAGGCCAGTGGTAGTTTGATAGTGATTGCATTGAATCTATAGATTGCTTTGGGTAGTAGAGTCATTTTCACAATGTTGATTCTTCCAATCCAAGAACATGGTATATCTCTCCATCTATTTGTATCATCTTTAATTTCTTTCATCAGTGTCTTATAATTTTCTGCATACAGGTCTTTTGTCTCCTTAGGTAGGTTTATTCCTAGATATTTTATTCTTTTTGCTGCAATGGTAAATGGGAGGGTTTTCTTGATTTCACTTTCAGATTTTTCATCATTAGTATATAGGAATGCCAGAGATTTCTGTGCATTAATTTTGTATCCTGCCACTTTACCAAATTCATTGATTAGCTCTAGTAGTTTTCTGGTAGCATCTTTAGGGTTCTCTATGTATAGGATCATGTCATCTGCAAACAGTGACAGCTTTACTTCTTCTTTTCCGATTTGGATTCCTTGTATTTCCTTTTCTTCTCTGATGGCTGTGGCTAAAACTTCCAAAACTATGTTGAATAAGAGTGGCGAGAGTGGGCAACCTTGTCTTGTTCCTGATCTTAGTGGAAATGCTTTCAGTTTTTCACCATTGAGGATGATGTTTGCTGTGGGCTTGTCATATATGGCCTTTATTATGTTGAGGAAAGTTCCCTCTATGCCTACTTTCTGCAGGGTTTTTATCATAAATAGGTGTTGAATTTTGTCAAAAGCTTTCTCTGCATCTATTGAGATGATCATATGGTTTGTCTCCTTCAATTTTTTAATATGGCTTATCACATTGATAGATTTGCGTATATTGAAGAATCCTTGCATTCCTGGAATAAACCCCACTTGATCATGGTGTATGATCCTTTTAATGTGCTCTTGGATTCTGTTTGCTAGTATTTTGTTGAGGATTTTTGCATCTATGTTCATCAGTGATATTGGCCTGTAGTTTTCTTTCTTTATGACATCCTTGTCTGGTTTTGGTATCAATGTGATGGTGGCCTCGTAGAAGGAGTTTGGGAGTGTTCCTCCCTCTGCTATACTTTGGAAGAGTTTGAGAAGGATAGGTGTTAGCTCTTCTCTAAATGTTTGATAGAATTCGCCTGTGAAGCCATCTGGTCCTGGGCTTTTGTTTGTTGGAAGATTTTTAATCACAGTTTCAATTTCAGTGCTTGTGATTGGTCTGTTCATAGTTTCTATTTCTTCCTGATTCAGTCTTGGCAGGTTGTGCATTTCTAAGAATTTGTCCATTTCTTCCAGATTGTCCATTTTATTGGCATAGAGTTGCTTGTAGTAATCTCTCATGATCTTTTTTATTTCTGCAGTGTCAGTTGTTACCTCTCCTTTTTTGTTTCTAACTCTATTGATTTGAGTGTTCTCCCTTTTTTTCTTGATGAGTCTGGCTCGTGGTTTATCTATTTTGTTTATCTTCTCAAAGAACCAGCTTTTAGTTTTATTGATCTTTGCTATTGTTTCTTTCATTTCTTTTTCATTTATTTCTGATCTGATTTTTATGATTTCTTTCCTTCTGCTAGCTTAAGGGTTTTTTTGTTCTTCTTTCTCTAATTGCTCGAGGTGCATGGTTAGGTTGTTTATTCGAGATGTTTCCTGCTTCTTAAGGTGGGCTTGTATTGCTATAAACCTCCCCGTTAGAACTGCTTTTGCTGCATCCCATAGGTTTTGGGTCGTTGTGTCTCCATTGTCATTTGTTTCTAGGTATTTTTTGATTTCATCTTTGATTTCTTCAGTGATCACTTCATTGGTAAGTAGCGTATTGTTTAGCCTCCATGTTTTTGTATTTTTTACAGATCTTTTCCTGTAATTGATATCTAGTCTCATGGCGTTGTGGTCAGAAAAGATACTTGATACAATTTCAATTTTCTTAAATTTACCAAGGCTTGATTTGTGACCCAAGATATGGTCTATCCTGGAGAATGTTCCATGAGCACTTGAGAAAAATGTGTATTCTGTTGGTTTTGGATGGAGTGTTCTATAAATATCAATTAAGTCCATCTTGTTTAATGTATCATTTAAAGCTTGAGTTTCCTTATTTATTTCCATTTTGGATGATCTGTCCATGGGTGAAAGTGGGGTGTTTAAGTCCCCTACTATGAATGTGTTACTGTCGATTTCCCCTTTTATGGCTGTTAGTATTTGCCTTATGTATTGAGGTGCTCCTATGTTGGGTGCATAAATATTTACAATTGTTATATCTTCTTGAATCGATCCCTTGATCATTATGTAGTGTCCTTCTTTGTCTCTTCTAAAAGTCCTTATTTTAAAGTCTATTTTGTCTGATATGAGAATTGGTATTCCAGCTTTCTTTTGGTTTCCATTTGCCTGGAATATATTTTTCTATCCCCTTACTTTCAGTCTGTATGTGTTTCTAGGTCTAAAGTGGGTCTCTTGTAGACAGCATATATAAGGGTCTTGTTTTTGTATCCATTCAGCCAATCTGTGTCTTTTGGTGGGAGCATTTATTCCGTTTACATTTAAGGTAATTATCGATATGTATGTTCCTATTCCCATTTTCTAAATTGTTTTGTGTTCGTTATTGTAGGTCTTTTCCTTCTCTTGTGTTTCCTGCCTAGAGAAGTTCCTTTAGCATTTGTTGTAAAGCTGGTTTGGTGGTGCTGAACTCTCTCCGCTTTTGCTTGTCTGTAAAGATTTTAATTTCTCCATCAAATCTGAATGAGATCCTTGCTGGGTAGAGTAGTCTTGGTTCCAGGTTTTTGTCCTTCATCAATTTCAGTATGTCCTGCCACTCCCTTCTGTCTTGTAGGGTTTCTGCTGAGAGATCAGCTGTTAACCTTATGGGGATTCCCTTGTGTGTAATTTGTTGTTTTTCCCTTGCTGCTTTTAATATGCTTTCTTTGTATTTAATTTTTGACAGTTTGATTAATATGTGTCTTGACGTATTTCTCCTTGGATTTATCCTGTATGGGACTCTCTGTGCTTCCTGGACTTGATTAACTATTTCCTTTCCCATATTAGGGAAGTTTTCAACTATAATCTCTTCAAGTATTTTCTCAGTCCCTTTCTTTTTCTCTTCTTCTTCTGTAACCCCTCTAATTCGAATGTTGGTGCATTTAATGTTGTCCCAGAGGTCTCTGAGACGTTCCTCAGTTCTTTTCATTCTTTTTTCTTTATTCTGCTCTGCAGTAGTTATTTCCACTATTTGATCTTCCAGGTCACTTATCCATTCTTCTGCCTCAGTTATTCTGCTATTGATCCCATCTAGAGTACTTTTAATTTCATTTATTGTGTTGTTCATCATTGCTTGTTTCATCTTTATTTCTTCTAGGTCCTTGTTAACTGTTTCTTGCATTTTGTCCATTCTGTTTCCAAGATTTCGGATCATCCTTACTATCATTATTCTGAATTCTTTTTCAGGTAACTGCCTATTTCCTCTTCATTTGTTAGGTCTGGTGCATTTTTATCTTGCTCCTTTATCTGCTGTGTGTTTTTGTGTCTTCTCATTTTGCTTATCTTACTGTGTTTGGGGTCTCCTTTTTGCAGGCTGCAGGTTCATAGTTCCCGCTGTTTTTGATGTCTGTCTCCAGTGGCTAAGTTTGGTTCAGTGGGTTGTGTAGGCTTCCTGGTGGAAGGGACTAGTGCCTGTGTTTCGGTGGATGAGGCTGGATCTTTTTTTTTTTTTTTTTTTTTGCGGTACGCGGGCCTCTCACTGCTGTGGCCTCTCCCGTTGCGGAGCACAGGCTCCGGACGCACAGGCTCAGCGGCCCTGGCTCACGGGCCCAGCCGCTCCGCGGCATGTGGGATCCTCCCAGTCCGGGGCACGAACCCGTGTCCCCTTCATCGGCAGGCAGACTCTCAACCACTGCGCCACCAGGGAAGCCCGAGGCTGGATCTTGTCTCTCTAGTGGGCAGGTTCACATCTGGTGGTGTGCTTTGAGGTGACTGTGGCCTTATTATGATATTAGGCAGCTTGTCTGCTAATGACTGGGGTTGTGTTCCTGTTTTGCTAGTTGTTTGGCATATGTTGTCCAGCACTGTAGCTTGCTGGTCGTTGAGTGAAGCTGGGTGCTGCTGTTAAGATGGAGGTCTCTGGGAGATTTTCACCGTTTGATATTATGTGGAGCTGGGAGGTCTCTTGTTGACCAGTGTTCTGAAGTTGGCTCTCTTACCTCAGAGGCAGAGCCCTGTCTCCTAGCTGGAGCACCAAGAGCCTTTCATCCACATGGCTCAGAATAATAGGGAGAAAATAATTAGAGAGTATTAGTAGAAGTATGAAGAATGAAAGAAAGAAAGGAGGGAAGGAAGGAAGTAAGGATGAAAGAAAGAAAGAAAGAAAGAGGCAAAGAAGGAAAGAAGGCAAGAAGGAAAGAAAGGAGAGAGGGAGCGAGGGAGGAAGGAAGGAAGGAAGGAAGGAAGGAAAAAAGACAGAAAGAAAGAAGATACAGTAAAATAATATAAAGTATAATAAAGTTATTGAATTAAAAAATAATTATTTAGAAAAAAAAGGGCCAGATAGAACCTTCAGACAAATGTTGGAAGCAAAGCTATACAGACAAAATCTTACACAGAAGCATACACATACACCCTCACAAAAAGAAGTAAAGGGGAAAAAATCATAAATCTTGCTCTCAGAGACCACCTCCTCAATTTGGGATGATTCGTTGTCTAAAGGAGGGAAGGAAGGAAGGAAGGAAGGAAGGAAAGAAAGAAAGAAAGAAAGAAAGAAAGAAAGAAAGAAAGAAAGAAGGTAAAGTATAATAAAGTTATTAAAATTATAATTAATTTTTAAGGAAAAAAATTAAAAAAAAACCATGGACAGATAGAACCCTAGGACAAATGGTGGAAGCAAAACTATGCAGACAAAATCTCACACAGAAGCATACACATACACATTCACAAAAAGAGGAAAACGGGAAAAAATCATAGATCTTGCCCTCGAAGCCCACCTCCTCAATTTGGGATGACTCATTGTCTATTCATGTATTCCACAGATGCAGGGTACATCAAGTTGATTGTGGAGCTTTAATCCGCTGCTTCTGAGGCTGCTGGGAGAGATTTCCCTTTCTCTTCTTTGTTCTCACAGCTCACAGGGGCTCAGCTTTGGATTTGGCCCTGCCTCTGCATATAGGTCGCTGGAGGGCGTCTGTTTTTTGCTCAGATAGGACGAGGTTAAAGGAGCCGCTGATTCGGGGGCTCTGGCACACTCAGGCCGGGGGAGAGGGAGGGGTGCTGCCCGCTGGGCGGGCCTGCGGTGGCAGAGGCCGGCGTGACATTGCAGCAGCCTGAGACGTGCCCTGCGTTCTCCCGGGGAAGTTGTCCCTGGATCCCGGGAACCTGGCAGTGGCAAGCTGCACAGGCTCTGCGGAAGAGGGGTGTGGATAGTGACCTGTGCTCGCACACAGGCCCCTTGGTGGCGGCAGCAGCAGCCTTAGCGTCTCCCACCCGTCCCTGGGGTCTGTGCTTTTCGCCGCGGCTCGCGTCCATCTCTGGGGTCCGCACTTTTCGCCGCGGTTGGCTCCCGTCTCTGGAGCTCCTTTAAGTAGCGCTCTGAAACCCCTCTCCTCGCGCACCAGGAAACAAAGAGGGAAGAAAAAGTCTCTTGCCTCTTCAGCAGGTGCAGACTTTTCCCAGGACTCCCTCCCGGCTAGCCGTGGTGCACTAACCCCTTCAGGGTATTTTCAAGCCGCCAACCCCAGTCTTCTCCCTGTGCTCCGACTGAAACCCGAGCCTCAGCTCACAGCTCCGCCCGCCCCGGTGGGTGAGCAGACAAGCCTCTCAGGCTGGTGAGTGCCGGTCGGCACCGATCCTCTGTGCGGGAATCTCCCCGCTTTGCCCTCCGCACCCCTGTTGCTGTGCACTCTTCTGTGGCTCCAAAGCTTCCCCCTCTGCCTCCCGCAGTCTCCGCCCGCGAAGGGGCTTCCTAGTGTGTGGAAACTTTTCCTCCTTCACAGCTCCCTCCCACTGGTGCAGGTGCCATCCCTATTCTTTTGTCTCTGTTTTTTCTTTTTTTCTTTTGCCCTACCCAGGTACGTGGGGAGTTTCTTGCCTTTTGGGAGGTCTGAGGTCTTCTGCCAGCCTTCAGTAGGTGTTCAGTAGGTGTTCCACGTGTAGATGTATTTCTGGTGTATCTGTGGGGAGAAAGGTGATCTCCGCGTCTTACTCTTCCACCATCTTCTGAAATTCCTGTATAGGGTTCTATCCGTCCATTGTTGTTGTTTTTTTCTTTTTAAAATTTCTTTTTTCATATTAATTATTTCTTATTTTAATAACCTTATTTAGTTTATCTTATGTTATTTCTATTTATCCTTTTTCTTTCTTTCTTTCTTTCTTATTTATTTTGTTTCTTTCTTTCTTTCTTTCTTTCTTTCTTTCTACTTTTTCTCCCTTTTATTCTGAGCCATGTGGAAGAGAGGCTCTTGGTGCTGCAGACAGCAGTCAGTGCTGTGCCTCTATCGTCAGAGAGATAACTTCAGGACACTGGTCCACAAGAGACCCCCGAGGTCCACATAATATCAAACCGTGAAAATCTCCCAGAGATCTCCATCTCAACACCAGCACTCAGCTTCACTCAATGACCAGCAAGCTACAGTGCTGGATAGCCTATGCCAAACAACTAGCAAGACAGGAACACAACACCAGCCATTAGCAGACAGGCTGCCTAAAATCATAATAAGTCCACAGACACCCCAAAACACACCACCAGATGTGGAACTGCTCACCAGAAAGCCACAATCCAGCCTCATCCACAAGACCACAGGCACTAGTCCCCTCCACCAGGAAGCCTACACACCCCACTGAACCAACTATAGACACTGGGACAGACACCAAAAACAACGGGAACTATGAACCTGCAACCTGCAAAAAGGAGACCCCAAACACAGTAAGGTAAGCAAATTGAGAAGACAGAAAAACACACCTCAGATGAAGGAGCAAGATAAAAACTGACCAGACATAATAAATGAAGAGGAAATAGGCAGTCTATCTGAAAAAGAATTCAGAATAATGATAGTAAAGATGATCAAAACTCATGGAAATAGAATAGACAAAATGCAAGAAACATTTAACAAGGCCTAGAAGAAATAAAGATGAAACAGCAATGATGAACAACACAATAAATGAAATTAAAAAAATCTAGAAGGGATCAATAGTAGAATAACTGAGGCAGAAGAATGGATACGTGACCGGGAAGATAAAATAGTGGAAATAACTACTGCAGAGCAGAATAAAGAAAAAAGAATGAAAAGAACTGAGGAACGACTCAGAGACCTCTGGGACAACATTAAACGAAGCAACATTCTAATCATAGGGGTTCCAGAGGAAGAAGAGAAAAAGAAAGGGACTGAGAAAATATTTGAAGAGATTATAGTGGAAAACTTCCTTAATATGGGAAAGGAAATAGTTAACCAACTCCAGGAAGCATAGAGAGTCCCATACAGGATAAATCCAAGGAGAAACACGCCAAGACACATATTAATCAAACTGTCAAAAATTAAATACAAAGAAAAGATATTGAAAGCAGCAAGGGAAAAAAAACAAATAACACACAAGGGAATCCCCATAAAGTTAACAGCTGATCTTTAAGCAGAATTTCTGTAAGCCAGAGGGGACTGGCAGGACATATTCATAGTGGTGAAGGGGAAAAACCTACAACCAAGATTACTCCACCCAGCAAGGATCTCATTCAGATTTGATGGAGAAATTAAAAACTTTACAGACCAGTAAAAGCTGAGAGAATCAGCACCACCAAGCCTGCTTTACAACAAATGCTAAAGGATCTTCTCTAGGAAAGAAACACAAGAGAAGGAAAAGCCTACAATAACAAGCCCAAAACAATTAAGAAAACGGGAATAGGAACATACATATCAATAATTACCTTAAATGTAAATGGATGAAATGCTCCCAACAAAACACACACTGGCTGATAGGAGAGAAAAATAAGACTCATATATATGCTGTCTGCGAGAGACCCACTCCAGACCTAGAAACACATACAGACTGAAAGTGAGGGGGTGAAAAAATATATTCCATGCAAATGGAAACCAAAAGAAAGCTGGAGTAGTAATTCTCATATTAGACAAAATAGACTTTAAAATAAAGAGTATTAGAAGAGACCAAGAAGGACACTACATAATGATCAAGGGATCGATCCAAGAAGAACATATAACAATTGAAAATATTTATGCACCCAAAGTAGTAGCATCTCAAAACATAAGGCAAATACTAACAGCCATAAAAGGGAAAATCGACAGTAACACATTCTGAGTAGCGGATTTTGACTCCCCACTTTCACAAATGGACAGATCATCCAAAATGAAAATAAATAAGGAAACACAAGCTTTAAATGATACATTAAACAAGATGGACTTAATTGATATTTATAGAACACTCCATCAAAAAACAACAGAATACACATTTTTCTCAAGTGCTCATGGAACATTCTCCAGGATAGATCATATCTTGGGTCACAAATCAACCCTTGGTAAATTTAAGAAAATTGAAATTGTATCAACTATCTTTTCTGACCACAATGCCATGAGACTAGATATCAATTACAGGAAAAGATCTGTAAAAAATACAAACACATGGAGGCTAAACAATACACTACTTAACAATGAAGTGATCATTGAAGAAATCAAAGATGAAATCAAAAAATACCTAGAAACAAATGACAATGGATACACAACGACCCAATACCTATGGGATGCAGCAAAAGCAGTTCTAAGGGGGAAGTTTATAGCAATACAAGCCCACCTTAAGAAGCAGGAAACATCTCAAATAAAGAACCTAACCATGCACCTTGAGCAGTTAGAGAAAGAAGAACAAAAAAACCCCAAAGCTAGCAGAAGGAAAGAAATCATAAAAATCAGATCAGAAATAAATGAAAAAGAAATGAAAGAAACAATAGCAAAGCTCAATAAAACTAAAAGCTGGTTCTTTGAGAAGATAAACAAAATAGATAAACCACGAGCCAGACTCATCAAGAAAAAAGGGAGAACACTCAAATCAATAGAATTAGAAACAAAAAAGGAGAGGTAACAACTGACACTGCAGAAATAAAAAAGATCATGTGAGATTACTACAAGCAACTCTATGCCAATAAAATGGACAATCTGGAAGAAATGGACAAATTCTTAGAAATGCACAACCTGCCAAGACTGAATCAGGAAGAAATAGAAACTATGAACAGACCAATCACAAGCACTGAAATTGAAACTGTGATTAAAAATCTTCCAACAAACAAAAGCCCAGGACCAGATGGCTTCACAGGCGAATTCTATCAAACATTTAGAGAAGAGCTAACACCTATCCTTCTCAAACTCTTCCAAAGTATAGCAGAGGGAGGAACACTCCCAAACTCCTTCTACGAGGCCACCATCACCTTGATACCAAAACCAGACAAGGATGTGACAAAGAAAGAAAACTACAGGCCAATATCACTGATGAACATAGATGGAAACATCCTCAACAAAATACTAGCAAACAGAATCCAGCAGCACATAAAATGATGATACACCATGATCAAGTGGGGTTTATTCCAGGAATGCAAGGATTCTTCAATATACACAAATCAATCAATGTGATACAGCATATTAGTAAATTGAAGGAGAAAAAACATATATATGGTCATCTCAATAGATGCAGAGAAAGCTTTCGACAACCATTTATGATAAAACCCTCCAGAAAGTGGGCATAGAGGGAACTTTCCTCAACATAATAAAGGCCATGTATGAGAAACCCACAGGCACCATCATCCTCAAAGGTGAAATAGTGAAACAATTTCCACTAAGATCAGGAAAAAGACAAGGTTGTTCACTCTCACCACTATTATTCAACAGAGTTTTGGAAGTTTTAGCCACAGCAATCAGAGAAGAAAAGGAAATAAAAGGAATCCAAATTGGAAAAAAAGAAGTAAAGTTGTCACTGTTTGCAGATGACATGATACTTTACATAGAGAATCCTAAGGATGCTACCAGAAAACTACTAGAGCTAATCAATGAATTCGGTAAACTGGCAGGATACAATATTAATGCACAGAAATCTCTGGCATTCCTATACACTAATGATGAAAAATCTGAAAGTGAAATCAAGAAAACACTCCCATTTACCATTGCAACAAATAGAATAAAATATATAGGAATAAACCTACCTAAGGAGACAAAAGACCTGTATGCAGAAAATTATAAGACACTGATGAAAGAAATTAAGGATGATACAAATAGACGGAGAGATAAACCATGTTCTTGGAGTGGAGGAATCAGCATTGTGAAAATGACTCTACTACCCAGAGCAATCTACAGATTCAATGCAATCCCTATCAAACTACCACTGGCATTTTTCACAGAACTAGAACAAAGATTTTCACAGTTTGTATGGAAGCACAAAAGACCCCGAAGTGCCAAAGCAATCTTGAGAATGAAACAAGGAGCTGGAGGAATCAGTCTCCATGACTTCAGACTATACTTCACAGCTACAGCAATCAAGACGGTATGGTACTAGCACAAAAACAAAAATATTGATCAATGGAACAGTATAGAAAGCCCAGAGATAAACCCACACACATATGGTCACCTTATCTTTGATAAAGGAGGCAGGAATGTACAGTGGAGAAAGGACAGCCTCTTCAATAAGTGGTGCTGGGAAAACAGGACAGGTACATGTAAAAGTATGAGATTAGAACACTCCCTAACACCATACATGAAAATAAGCTCAAAATGGATTAAAGACCTAAATGTAAGGCCAGAAACTATCAAACTCTTGGAAGAAAACATAGGCAGAACCCTCTATGACATAAATCACAGCAAGATCCTTTTTGACCCACCTCCTAGAGAAATTGAAGTGAAAACAAAAATAAACAATGGGACCTTATGAAACTTTAAATGTTCTTCACAGCAAAGGAAACCAAAAACAAGACCAAAAGACAACCCTCAGAATGGGAGAAAATATTTGCAAATGAAGCAACTGACAATGGATTAATCTCCAAAATTTACAAGCAGCTCATGCAGCTCAATAACAAAAAACCAAACAACCCAATCCAAAAATGGGCAGAGGACCTAAATAGACATTTCTCCAAAGACTATATGCAGAGTGCCAACAAACACATGAAAGAATGCTCAACATCGTTAATCGTTAGAGAAATGCAACTCAATACTACAATGTGATATCACCTCACACCAGTCAGAATGGCCATCATCAAAATATCTAGAAGCAATAAATGCTGGATAGGGTGTGGAGAAAAGGGAACACTGCTGCACTGCTGGTGGGAATGTGAATTGGTACAGCCACTATGGAGAACAGTATGGAGGTTCCTTACAAAACTACAAATAGAACTACCATATGACCCAGCAATCCCACTACTGGGTATACACCCTGAGAACACCATAATTCAAAAAGTGTTATGTACCAAAATATTCATGGCAGCTCTATTTACAATAGCCAGGACATGGAATCAACCTATGTTTCCATCATTGGATGAATGGATAAAGAAGATGTGGCACATATATACAATGGAATATTACTCAGCCATGAGAAGAAACGAAATTGAGCTATTTGTAATGAGGTGGATAGACCTAGAGTCCGTCATACAGAATGAAGTAAGTCAGAAAGAGAAAGATAAATACCGTATGCTAACACATATATATGGAATCTATGAAAAAAAATGTCATGAAGTACATAGGGGCAAGACAGGAATAAAGACACAGACCTACTAGAGAATGGACTTGAAGATATGGGGAGGGGGAAGGGTAAGCTGTAACAAAATGAGAGAGTGGCATGGACATATATACACTATCAAATGTAAAATAGATAGCTAGTGAAGCAGGTGCATAGCACAGGGAGATTAGCTCGGTGCTCTGTGACCACCCGGATGCGTGGGATAGGGAAGGTGGGAGGGAGGGAGATGCAAGAGGGAGGAGATATGGGAACATATGTGTATGTATAACTGATTCACTTTGTTATGAAGCAGAAACTAACACACCATTGTAAAGGAATTATACTTCAATAAACATGTAAAAAAATAGTAAAATCAAAGAAGAAATCAGACAATACCTCAAGATAAACAAAATGAAAACAAACATTAGAAAATCTATGGCATGCAACAAAAGCAATTCTAAGAGAAAGTTTATAGTGATACAGGCATTCCTGAAGAATAAGAAACATATCAAATAAACAACCTAATCTACCTCCAAAAATAATTAGAGTAAAAAGAGCAAACAAAATCCAAAGTCAACAAAAGCAAGGAAATAATAAATATCCGAGGGGAAAGAAATGAATTAGATATGCTTAAAAATCAGAAAAAAATCAATAAAGCCAAGAGCTGGGTTGTTTCTGAAAAGATAAGCAAAATTAATAAACCTCTAACCAGGCTCACCAAGAAAATAAACTGGGCTTAAAAAACAAAATAAAAATGAAAGATAAGAAATAACAACTGATACCACAGAAATAAAAAAAATTATAAGAGAATACTATATGTCAACACATTTGACAATTAGAGAAATTGACAGGTTTCTAGAAACATACAGCTTGCTAAAGCTGAATCAAGCAGAAACCGATAATTTAAAAAGACAAATCACTACAGGTGAAATATAACCTGTAATTTAAAAAATACCCTGCAAACAAATATCCTTGAACGGACTACTTCAATGGAAAATTCTGTGAAATATACAATAGAAGTATGTATACCTATCCTTCTCAAAATATTCCAAAAAATTGTAAAGGAGAGAACAGCCCCAAATTTATTCTATGATGCCACCATTACCCCAATAGCAAAAGCAGACAAGAACACTACAAGAAAAATTACAGGTCAATATACTTGATGAATATAGATGTAAAACTTCTCAACAAAATATTACCAAAATGAATCCAACAATACATAAAAAGACCATAAAACACGATCAAGTTGGATTCATTTCAGTGTCACAAGGATGGTTGAACATATGCAAACAAATCAATGTGATATTCTGCATCAAGCAAAGGAAAGGCAATAACCATGTGATCATCTCAATAGATGCAGAAAATGCATTTGATAAAATTCAACATTGATTTATGATAAAAACTCTCACCAAAGTGGATATAGAGGGAACCTACCTCAACCTAATAAAAGCCATTTATGACAAACCCATAGCCAAAATCATACTCAATAGTGAAAATATGAAAACTTTCCCACTAAATTCAGGAGCAAGACAAGGATACCCACTCTCACCACTTTTATTCAACACTGGATTGGAATTCTTAGCCACAGCAATCAGACAAGTAAAAGAAATAAAAGCTATCCAAAATGGAAAGGAAGAGGTAAAACTTCATTATTTCCAGACGACATGATACCCTTTGTAGGGAACACTAATGTCTCCAAACAAAAACTTATAGAACTAATAAATGAATTAGGCAAGGTAGCAGGATACAAGATTAATATACAGAAATCTGTTGTATTTCTTTACACTAATAATGATAAATCAGAAACAGAAAATTTCTTTAAATCCTCTTTAAAATTGGGTCAAAAAATAAAATGCCTAGGAAAACCCTTAATCAAGGAAGTGAAAGATCTATGTAATGAAAACTATTAAACATAGAGGAAATTGAAGATGATTCAAAGAAATGGAATGAGAGCCAATGCTCTTAAATTGGAAGAATTAATATTGTTAAAATGGCCATACTACCCAATGCATTCTACAGATTTAATACAATCACTATCAATGAACCCATGACATTTTTCAGAGAACTAGGACAAATCGTCATAAAATTTATAAGGAATCACAAAAGATGTAGAATCACCAAAGCATATCTGATTAAAAATAATAAAGCTGGGTACATAAACCTCCCAGACTAGAGACTATATTACAAACTGCCAATAATAAAAACAGGTTGCCAAAGCCAGTCCTGGTCTCAAGGAGGAAGCTCCTGCTCTGTACCCACAGCTGATACTGGTGCTCTAGGCAGGGCGAGAGTGGAGCAGAGCTGCCAGGCACCAGAGCTGAGGCAAGCACTGGCACACCACTGGTTGGAGCTGCTGTGGGGTGAGTGGCTGCTATACGTAGCCAAGCATGTTGTGGTCGGATCAGCCCAGTCATGGAACAGAAACATTTGTTGAATGGAAAATCCATGAAAGAAAGCTCCTGTGAACACATGAGACAGACAATAATTTCAGCAATATTCAGCCGTGTGGCTAACAGGGTTGGGATGCTCCAGCCGGATGTCAGGCCTGTGCCTCTGTGGTGGGAGAGCCAAGTTCAGGACATTAATCCACCAGAGACCTCCTGGCTTCATTAATATCAAACAGCGAAAGCTCTACCAGAGATCTCCAACTCAAAGTTAAGGCCCAGCTCCACTCAACAACCAGCAAGCTCCAGTGCTGGACACCTCAAGACAAACAGCTAGCAAGACAGGAACACAACAACACCCATTAGCAGAGAGGCTACCTAAAATCATAATAAGGTCACAGACACCCCAAAACATACCACCGGACATGGTCCTGCCCACCAGAAAGAAAAGATCCAACCTCATCCACCAGAACACAAGCACTAATCCCATCCAACAGGAAGCCTACAAAACCCACTGAAGCAACCTTAGCCACTGGGGCCAGACACCAAGAAAACCAGGAAATATGAACCTGCAGCCTGTGAAAAAGAGACCCGAAACACAGTAAGTTATGCAAAATGAGAAGACAGGGAAACCACAGCAGATGAAGGAGCAAGGTAAAAACCCACCAGACCAAGAAAATGAAGAGGAAATAAGCAGTCTACCTAAAAAAGAATTCACAGCAATGATTATAAAGATGATCCAAAATCTTGGAAATAGAATGGAGAAGTTACAAGGAACGTTTAACAAGGACCTAGAAGAAGAAAAGAGCAAAGAAACAATGATGAACAACACAATAAATGAAATTAAAAATTCTCCACAAGGAATCAAGAGCAGAATAACTGAGGCAGAAGAACAGATAAGTGACCTGGAAGATAAAATATTGGAAATAACTACTGCAGAGCAGAATAAAGAAAAATGAATGAAAAGAATTGAAGACAGTCTTAGAGACCTCTGGGACAACATTAAACGCACCAACATTCGAATTATAGGGGTCCCAGAAGAAGAAAAGAAAAAGAAAGGGACTGAGAAAATATTTGAAGAGATCATAGTTGAAAACTTCCCTCATATTGGAAAGGAAATAGTCAAGTCCAGGAAGCATAGAGAGTCCCATACAGGATAAATCCAAGGACAAACACGCCAAGACACATATTAATTAAACTGTCAAAAGTTAAATACAAAGAAAACATATTAAAAGCAGCAAGGGAAAAACAACAAATAACACACAAGGGAATCCCCATAAGGTAAAGATCTGACCTTTCAGCAGAAACTCTGCAAGCCAGAAGGGAGTGGCAAGATATATTTGAAATGATGAAAGGCAAAAACCTACAACCAAGATTACTTAAACCAGCAAGGATCTCATTCAGATTCAACAGAGAAATGGAAACCGTTACAGATTAGCAAAAGCTAAGAGAATTCAGAACCACCAAACCAGCATTACAACAAATGCGTAGGGAACATCTCTAGGCAGGAAACACAAGAGAAGGTAAAGACCTACAATAGCAAACCCCAAACAATTAACAAAACGGTAATAGGAACATACATATTGATAATTGCCTTAAATGTAAATGGATTAAATGCTCCCACCAAAAGATACACACTGGCTGAATGGATACAAAAACAAGATCCTTATATATGCTGTCTACAAAAGACCCACTTCAGACCTAGGGACACAAACACACTGAAAGTGAGGAGATGGAAAACGATATTCCATGCAAATGGAAATCAAAAGAAAGCGGGAGTAGCAATTCTCATATCAGACAAAATAGCCTATAAAATAAAGATTATTACAAGGGACAAAGAAGGAAACTACATAATGATCAAAGGATCAATCCACAAAAAAGATATAACAATTGTAAATATTTATACACCCAACATAGGAACACCTCAATACATGAGGCAAATGCTCACAGCCATAAAAGGGGAAATCAACAGTCACACAATCATAGTAAGGGACTTTAACACCTCACATTCTCCAATGGACAGATCATCCAAGATGAAAATAAATAAGGAAACACAAGCTTTAAATGATATATTAAACAATATGGACTTAATTGATATTTATAGGACGTTCCACCAAAAAAACCCAAAATACACTTTCTTCTCAAGTGCTCATGGAACATTCTCCAGGATAGATCATATCTTGGGTCACAAATCAAGCCTTGGTAATTTTAGGAATTTTGAAATAATATCAAGTGTCTTTTCTGGCTACAATTCTATGAAACTAGATATCAATTACAGGAAAAATCTTAAAAAAATAAAAACACATGGAGGCTAAACAACACACTACTTAATATCCAAGAGATCATTGAAGAAATCAAAAAATACCTGGAAACAAATGATAATGGAGATACGATGACCCAAAACCTATGGGATGCAGCAAAAGAAGTTACAAGAGGGAAGTATATAGCAATACAATCCTAACTAAAGAAACAAGAAACATCTCAAATAAACAACCTAACCTTACACCAAAAGCAATTAGAGAAAGAAGAACAAAAAACCCACAAAGGAAGCAGAAGGAAAGAAATCATAAAGATCAGATCAGAAATAAGTGAAAAAGAAATGAAGTAAACAACAGCAAAGATCAATAAACCTAAAAGCTGGTTCTTTGACAAGATAAACAAAACTGATAAACCACTAGCCAGACTCATCAAGAAAACAAGGGAGAAGACTCTAATCAATAGAATTAAAAATAAAAAAGGAGAAGTAAACACTGACACTGCAGAGATAAAAAGGATCATGAGAGATTACTACACGCAACTCTATGCCAATAAAATGGACAACCAGAAAGAAATGGACAAATTCTTAGAAAAGGACAACCTTCCGAGACTGAACCTGGAAGAATTAGAAAATATAAACAGACCAAGCAGAAGCACTGAAGATCAGACTGTGATTAAAAATCTTCAAACAAACAAAACCCCAGGAACACATGGCTTCAGAGGCGAATTCTATCAAACATTTAGAGAAGAGCTAACACCCATTCTTCTCAAACTCTTCCAAAATACAGCAGAGGCAGGAACACTCCCAAACTCATTCACCGAGCCCACCATCACCCTGATACCAAAACCAGACAAAGGTGTCACCAAGAAAGAAAACTACAGGCCAATATCAGTGATGAACATAGATGCAAATATCCTCAACAAAATACTAGCAAAGAGAATCCAACAGCACATTAAATGCATCATACACCATGATCAAGTGGGGTTTATCCCAGGAATGCAAGGATTCTTCAAAATATGAAAATCAACCAATGTGATACACCATATTAACAAATTGAAGGAGAAAAACCATATGATCATCTCAACAGATGCAGAAAAAGCTTTGAACAAAATTCAACATGCATTTGTGATAAAAAACTCTCCAGAAAGTAGGCATACAGGGAACTTACCTCAACAAAAAAAAGGCCATATAGGACAAACCCACAGCTGATATCGTTCTCAATGGTGAAAAAATGAAACCATTTCCTCTAAGATCAGGAACATGACAAGGTAGTCCACTCTCACCAGTATTATTCAACAGAGTTTTGGAAGTTTTAGCCACAGCAATCAGAGAAGAAAAAGACATAAGAAGAATGCAATTCGGAAAAGAAGAAGTAAAGCTGTCACTGTTTGCAGATGACATGATACTATATATATAGAATCCTAAAGATGCTACCAGAAAATTACTAGAGCTAATCAATGAATTTCGTAAAATAACATGATGCAAAATTAATGCACAGAAATCTCTTGCATTCCTATACACTAATGATGAAAAAAACTTAAAGGGAAATTAAGGAAACACTCCCATTTACCACTGCAAAAACAAGAACAGGGAGGTTCCCAGGGGAAGATGGAGGAAGAGTAAGACGCGGAGATTCCCCACAGATACACAAGAAATACATCCACACATGGAACAACTCCTACAGAACACCTACTGAATGCTGGCAGAAGACCTCAGACCTCCCAAAAGGCAAGAAACTCCCCGCGTACCTGGGTAGGGCAAAAGAAAAAAGAAAAAACAGAGACAAAAGAGTGGGGATGGAACGTGCACCAGTGGGAGGGAGCTGTGAGGGAGGAGAGGTTTCCACACACTAGGAAGCCCCTTCGCAGGCGGAGACTGCGGGTGGCGGAGGTGGGGGGAGCTTCGAGGCCGCGGAGGAGAGCGCAGCAACGGGGGTGCGGAGGGCAAAGCGGGGAGATTCCCGCACAGAGGATGGGTGCCGCCCGGCACTCACCAGCCCGAGAGGCTTGTCTGCTCACTCGCCGGGGAGGGTGGGGCTGGGAGCTGAGGCTCGGGCTTCTGTCGGAGCGCAGGGAGAGGACTGGGGTTGGCAGTGTGAACACAGCCTGAAGGGGTTACTGCACCACGGTTCGCCGGGAGGGAGTCCGGGAAAAGGTCTGCAGCTGCCGAAGAGGCAAGAGACTTTTTCTTCCCTCTTTGTTTCCTGCTGCGTGAGGAGAGGGATTTAAGAGCACTGCTTCAAGGAGCTCCAGAGACTGGAGCAAGCCGCGGCTAAAAGCACGGACCACAGAGACGGGCAGGAGACTAAGGTTGCTGCTGCCGCCACCAAGGAGCCTGTGTGCGAGCACAGGTAACTATCCACACCACCCTTCCGGGGAGCCTGTGCAGCCCGCCACTGCCAGGGTCCCGGGATCCAGGGACAACTTCCCCGGGAGAGTGCACGGCACGCCTCAGGCTGGTGCAAATTCACGCTGGCCTCTGCCGCCACAGGCTCGCCCTGCACTCCGTGCCTGTCGCTCTCCCTGGCCTGAGTGAGCCAGAGCCCCTGAATCAGCGGCTCCTTTAACCCCGTCCTGTCTGAGCGAAGAACAGACACCCTCTACCGACCTACACACAGAGGCGGGCCCAAATCCAAAGCTGAGCCCCGGGAGCTGTGAGAACGAAGAAGAGAAAGGGAAATGTCTCCCAGCAGCCTCAGAAGCAGCGGATTAAAGCTCCACAATCAACTTGATGTACCCTGCATGTGTGGAATACATGAATAGACAACGAATCATTCCAAATTGAGGAGGTGGACTTTGAGAGCAAGATTTATGATTTTTTCCCCTTTTCCTCTTTTTGTGGGTGTGTATGTGTATGCTTCTGTGTGAGATTTTGTCTGTATAGCTTTGCTTCCACCATTTGTCCTAGGGTTCTATCCATCTGTTTTCTTTTTTTTTTTAATTCTTTTTCTTTTCTTTTTTTTTTTTAAATTCTTTTTCTTAATAATTATTTTTTTATTTTAAAAACTTTATTATATTTTACTTTATCTTCTTTTTTCTTTCTTTTTTCTTCCTTCCCTCCTTTCTTCCTTCGTTCCTCCCTCTATCCCTCCCTCCCTCCTTTCTTTCCTTCTTTTCTTCTTTCTTTCTTTCTTTTTTCTTTCTTTCTTTCTTTCTTTCTTTCTTTCTTTCTTTCTTTCTTTCTTTCTTTCTTCCTTCCTTCCTTCCTTCCTGCCTTCCTTCCTTCCTACCTTCCTTCCTTCCTTTCTTTCTTTCTTTCTTTCTACTTCTACTAATTCTTTCTTTCTACATTTTCTCCCTTTTATTCTGAGCCATGTGGATGAAAGGCTCTTGGTGCTGCAGCCAGGAGTCAGTGCTGTACCTCTGAGGTGGGAGAGCCAACTTCAGGACACTGGTCCAAAAGAGACCTCCCAGCTCCACATAATATAAAATGGTGAAAATCTCCCCGAGACTCCATCTCAAAACCAGCACACAGCTTCACTCAACGACCAGCAAGCTACAGTGCTGGGCACCCTATGCCAAACAAATAGCAAGACAGGAACACAACCCCACCCATTAGTAGAGTGGCTGCCTAAAATCATAATAAGTCCACAGACATCCCAAAACACACCACCAGACATGGCCCTGCTTACCAGAAAGACAAGATCCAGCCTCATCCACGAGAACACAGGCACTAGTCCTCTCCACCAGGAAGCCTACACAACCCACTGAACCAACGTTAGCCACAGGGGACAGACACCAAAAACAACGGGAAGTATGAACCTGCAGCCTGCAAAAAGGAGATCCCAAACACAGTAAGATAAGCAAAATGAGAAGACAAAAAAACACACCTCGGATGCACGAGCAAGATAAAAACCCACCAGGCCTAACAAATGAAGAGGAAATAGGCAGTCTACCTGAAAAACAATTCAGAATAATGATAGTACAGATGATCCAGAATCTTGGAAATAGAATAGACAAAATGCAAGAAACATTTAACAGGGACCTAGAAGAACTAAAGATAAAACAAACAACGGTGAACAACACAATAAATGAAATTAAAAGTACTCTAGATGGGATCAATAGCTGAATAACTGAGGCAGAAGAACGGATAAGTGACCTGGAAGATAAAATAGTGGAAATAACTACTGCAGAGCAGAATAAAGAAAAAAGAATGAAAAGAACTAAGGACAGTTTCAGAGACCTCTGGGACAACTTTAAACACACCAACATTCTAATTATAGGGTTTCCAGAAGAAGAAGAGAAAAAGAAAGGGACTGAGAAAATATTTGAAGAGATTAGAGTTGAAAACAAGTTCAAGTCCAGGAAGCACAGAGAGTCCCATACAGGATAAATTCAAGGAGAAATACGCCAAGACACATATTAATCAAACTGTCAAAAATTAAATACAAAGAAAACATATTAAAATCAGCAAAGGGAAAAACAACAAATAACACACAAGGGAATCCCCATAAGGTTAACAGCTGATCTTTCAGAAGAAACTCTGCAAGTAAGAAGGGGCTGGCAGGACATATTTAAATTGATGAAGGAGAAAAACCTGCATCCAAGATTGCTCTACCCAGCAAGGATCTCAATTAGATTGGATGGAGAAATTAAAACCTTTACGGACAGGCAAAAGCTGAGAGAGTTCAGCACCACCAAACCAGCATTACAACAAATGCCAAAGGACCTTCTCTAGGCTAGAAACACAAGGGAAGGAAAAAACCTACAATAACGAACACAGAACAATGAAGAAAATGGGAATAGAAACATACATATCGATAATTACCTTAAATGTAAATGGACTAAATGCTCCCACCAAAAGACACATATTGGCTGAATGGATACAAAAAAAAGACCCATATATATGCTGTCTACAAGACACCCATTTCAAACCTAGAGACACATAAAGACTGAATGTAAGGGGATGGAAAAAGATATTCCATGCAAATGGAAACCAAAAGAAAGCTGGATTATCAATTCTCGTATCAGACAAAATAGACTTTAAAATAAAGAGTATGAGAAGAGACAAAGGACACTACCTAATGATCAAGGGATCGATCCAAGAAGGAGATATAACAATTTTAAATATTTATGCACCCAACATAGGAGCAGCTCAATATATAAGGCAAATACTAACAGCCATCAAAGGGGAAATCGACAGTAACACATTCATAGTAGGGGACTTAAACACCCCACTTTCACCAATGGACAGATCATCCAAAATGAAAATAAATAAGGAAACACAAGCTTTAAATGATACATTAAACAAGACGGACTTAATTGATATTTACAGGCCAATCCATCCAAAAAGAACAGAGTAAACATTTTTCTCAAGTGCTCATGAAACATTCTCCAGGATAGATCATAACGTGGGTCACAAATCAAGCCTTGGTAAATTTAATAAAATTGAAATAGTATCAAGTATCTTTTCCGACCACAACGCTATGAGACTAGATATCAATGACAGGAAAAGATCTGTAAAAAAATACAAACACATGGAGGCTAAACAATACATTACTTAATAATGAAGTGATCACTGAAGGGAATTCCCTTCGATCAGAGGGAATAAAAAAAAACCTAGAAACAAATGACAATGGAGACAAGATGACCCAAAACCTATGGGATGCAGCAAAGCAGTTCTAAGAGGAAAGTTTATAGCAATACAATCCTACCTTCAGAAAGAGGAAACATCTCGAATAAACAACCTAAACTTGCACCTAAAGCAATTAGAGAAAGAAGAACAAAAAAACCCCAAAGTTAGCAGAAAAAAGAAATCATAAAAAGCAGATCAGAAATAAATGAAAAAGAAATGAAGGAAACGATAGCAAATATCAATAAAACTAAAAGCTGGTTCTTTGAGAAGATAAACAAAATAGATAAACCATTAGCCAGACTCATTAAAAAAACAAGGGAGAAAACTCAAATCAATAGAATTAGAAATGAAAAAGGAGAAGTAACAACTGACACTGCAGAAATACAAAAGATCATGAGAGATTACTACAAGCAACTCTTTGCCAATAAAATGGACAACCTGGAAGAAATGGACAAATTCTTAGAAATGCACAACCTGCCAAGACTGAATCAGGAAGAAATAGAAACTATGAACAGACCAATCACAAGCACTGAAATTGAAACTGTGATTAAAAATCTTCCAACAAACAAAAGCCCAGGACCAGATGGCTTCACAGGCGAATTCTATCAAACATTTAGAGAAGAGCTTACACTTATCTTTCTCAAACTCTTTCAAAATATAGCAGAGGAGGGAAATGTCCCAAACTCATTCTTCGAGGCCACTGTCACCCTGATACAAAAACCAGACAAGGATGTCACAAAGAAAGAAAACTGCAGGCCAATATCACTGATGAACATAGATGCAAAAATCCTCAACAAAATACTAGCAAACAGAATCCAACAGCACATTAAAAGGATCATACACCATGATCAAGTGGGGTTTATTCCAGGAATGCAAGGATTCTTCAATGTATGCAAATCAATCAATGTGATAAGCCATATTAACAAATGGAAGTAGAAAAACCATATGATCATCTCAATAGATGCAGAGAAAGCTTTCGACAAAACTCAACACCCATTTATGATAAAAACCCTGCAGAAAGTAGGCATAGAGGGAACTTTCCTCAACATAATAAAGGCCATATAAGACAAACACAAAGCCAACATCGTCCTCAATGGTGAAAAACTTAAAACTTTTCCACTAAGATCAGGAACAAGACAAGGTTGCCCACTCTCACCACTCTTATGGAACATAATTTTGGAAATTTTAGCCACAGCAATCACAGAAAAGGAAATAAAAGTAATCCAAACCGGAAAAGAAGAAGTACAGCTGTCACTGTTTGCAGATGACATGATACTATACATAGAGAATCCTAAAGATGCTAGCAGAAAACTACTAGAGCTAATCAATGAATTTGGTAAAGTAGCAGGATATAATATTAATGCACAGAAATCTCTGGCATTCCTATACACTAATGATGAAATATCTGAAAGTGAAATCAAGAAAACCCTCCCATTTACCATTGCAACAAAAAGAATAAAATATCTAGGAATAAACTTACCTAAGGAGAAAAAAGACCTGTATGCAGAAAATTATAAGACACTGGTGAAAGAAATTAAAGATGATACAAATAGATGGAGAGATATACCGTGTTCTTGGATTGGGAGAGTCAACATTGTGAAAATGACTCTACTACCCAAAGCAATCTGCAGATTCAATGCAATCCCTATCAAACTACCAGTGACATTTTTCACAGAACTAGAACAAAAAACTTCACAATTTGTATGGAAACACAAAAGACCCCGAATAGCCAAAGCAATCTTGAGAACGAAAAACGGAGCTGGAGGAATCAGGCTCCCTGACTTCAGACTATAGTACAAAGCTGCAGTAATCAAGACAGTATGGTACTGGCACAAAAACAGAAAGATAGATCAATGGAACAGCATAGAAAGCCCAGAGATAAACCCACACACATATGGTCACCTTATCTTTGATAAAGGAGGCAAGAATATACAGTGGAGAAAATACAGCCTCTTCAATAAGTGGTGCTGGGAAACCTGGACAGGTACTTTTAAAAGTATGAGATTAGATCACTCCGTAACACCATACACAAAAATAAGCTCAAAATGGATTAAAGACCTAAATGTAAGGCCAGAAACTATCAAACTCTTAGAGGAAAACATAGGCAGAACACTCTATGACATAAATCACAGCAAGATCCTTTTCGACCCACCTCCCAGAAAAATGGAAATAAAAACAAAAATAAACAAATTGGACCTAAAGAAACTCCAAAGCTTTTGCACAGCAAAGTAATCTATAAACAACACCAAAAGGCAACCCTCAGAATGGGAGAAAATATTTGCAAATGAAGCAATTGACAAAAGATTAATCTCCAAAATTTACAAACAGCTCATGCAGCTCAATAACAAAAAAAACCCAATCCAAAACTGTGCAGAAGACCTTAATAGACATTTCTCCAAAGAAGATATACAGACTGCCAACAAACACGTGAAAGAATGCTCAACGTCATTAATCATTAGAGAAATGCAAATCAAAACTTCAATGAGATATCATCTCACACCTGTCAGAATGGGCATCATCAAAAAATCTAGAAACAACAAATGCTGGAGAGGGTGTGGCGGAAAGGGAACACTCTTGAACTGCTGGTGGGAATGTGCATTGGTACAGCCACTATGGAGAACAGTATGGAGGTTCCTTAAAAAACCACATATAGAATTACCATATGACCCAGCAATCCCACTACTGGGCATTTATTCTGAGAAAACCAAAATTCAAAAAGAGTCATGTACCAAAATGTTCATTGCAGCTCTATTTACAATAGCCCGGAGATGGAAACAACCTAAGTGTCCATCATTGGATGAACAGATAAAGAAGATGTGGCATATATACACAATGGAGTATTACTCAGCCATAAAAAGAAATGAAATTGAGCTATTTGTAATGAGGTGGATAGTCCTAGAGTCTGTAATACAGAGTGCAGTAAGTCAGAAAGAGAAATACAAATACCGTATGCTAACACATGTATTTGGTATTCAAGAAAAAAAATGTCACGAAGAACCTAGGGGTAAGAAAGTAATAAAGACACAGACCTACTAGAGAAAGGACTTAAGGATATGGGGAGGGGGCAGGGTAAGCTGTGACAAAGCACGAGAGAGGCATGGCCATATATACACTACCAAGCGTAAGGTAGATAGCTAGTGGGAAGCAGTCGCATAGCACAGGGAGATCAGCTCTGTGCTTTGTTACCGCCTGGAGGGGTGGGATAGGGAAGGTGCGAGGGAGGGAGACACAAGAGGGAAGAGATATGGGAACATATGTATATGTATAACTGATTCACTTTGTTATAAAACAGAAATTAAGACACCATTGTAAAGCAATTATGCTCCTAAGGAGACAAACGACTTGTACGCAGAAAAGTATAAGACACTGATTAAAGAAATTAAAGATGATACAAAAAGATGGAGAGATATACCATGTTCTTGGATTGGAATAATCAACTTTGTGAAAATGACTATAGTTCTGAAAGCAATCTACAGATTCAGGTCAATCCCTGTCAAACTACCAATGGCATTTTTCACAGAACTAGAACAAAAAATTTCACAATTTGTATGGAAACACATAGGAATCTGAATAGCCAAAACAATCTTGAGAAATAAATACGGAACTGGAGGAATTAGGCTCCGTTGCTGCAGACGATTCTACAAAGCTATAGGAATGAAGACAGTATGTTACTGGCACAAAAACAGAAATATAGATTAATGGAACAGGATAGAAAGCCCAGAGCTAAACCCACACCTATGGTCACCTTACTTTTGATATGGAGGGAAGAATGTACAGTGGAGAAAAGACAGCCTCTTCAATAAGTGGTGCTGGGAAAACTGGACAGCTACATGTAAAAGAATGAAATTAGAACATTTCTTAACACCATACACAAAAATAAATCAAAATGGATTAAAGATGTAAATGTAGACCCTGACACTATAAAACTCTTAGAGCTAAACAAAGGCAGAACACTCTATGACATAAATCACAGCAAGATCGTCTTGACCCACTTCCTAGAGAAATGGAAATAGGAACAAAAATAAACAAGTGGAACCTAATGAAACTTAAACGTTTTGCAACGCAAAGGAAACCATAAAGAAGACGAAAAGTCAACACTAAGAGTGGGAACAATTATTTGCAAATGAAGCAACTGACAAAGGAATAATCTCCAAAATTTACAAGCAGCTCAGGCTGCTCAATATCCAAAAAGGAAACAACCCAATCAAAAAATGGGCAGAAGACCTAAATAGACATTTCTCCAAAGAAGATATACAGATTGCCAACAAAGATATGTACAGATTCTCGACATCACGAATCATTAGAGAAATGCAAATCAAAACTACAATGAGGTATCAACTCACATCAGTCAGAATGACCGTCATCAAAAAATCTACAAACAGGACTTCCCTGGTGGTGCAGTGGTTGAGAGTCCACCTGCCGATGCAGGGGACATGGGTTCATGCCCCGGTCTGGGAGGATCCCACATGCCGCGGAGCGCCTGGGCCCGTGAGCCATGGCCGCTGGGCCTGCGCGTCCGGAGCCTGTGCTCCACAACGGGGGAGGCCGCAACAGTGAGAGGCCCGCGTGCAGCAAAAAAATAAAAAATAATAATAAATCTACAAACAGTAAGTCCTGGAGAGGGTGTGGAGAAAAGGGGACCCTCTTGCACTGTTGATGGGGATGTAAATTGATACATCCACTATTGACATCAGTATGGAGGTTCCTTAAAAAACAAAAATAAGACTACCATATGGCCCAGCAATCTCACTACCCGGCATATCCCCTGAGAAAACGGTAATTCAAACAGGGTCATGTACCAAAATGTTCATCGAAGATCTATTTACAATAGCCAGGACATGGAAGCAACCTAATTGTTCATCAATAGATGAATGGATTTACAAGATGTGGAACATATATACAATGGAATATTACTCAGCCATAAAAAGAAACAATATTGAGTTATTTGTAGTGAGGTAGATGGACCTAGAGTGTGTCATACAGAGTGAAGTTAAGTCAGAAAGAGAAAAATTAATACCATATGGTAACAGATATATATGGAATCTACAACAAATAAATAAATAAATAAATAAATAAATAAATATATATATATATATATATATATATATATATATATATATATGTTCTGAAGAACCTAGGGGCAGGACAGGACTAAAGATGCAGACATAGAGAGTTGACTTGAGGACACAGGGAGAGGGAAGGGTAAGCTGGGATGAAGTGAGAGATTGGCATGGACTTATATATACTGCCTGTTGTAAAATAGATAGCTAGTAGGAAGCAGCCGCATAGCACAGGGAGATCAGCTTGTTGCTTTGTGACCACCTAGAGGAGTGGGATAGGAAGTGTGGGAGAGAGATGCAAGAAGGAGGAGATATGGGGATATATGTATATGTATAGCTGATTCACTTTGTTATAAAGCAGTAACTAACACACCATTGTAAGCAATTATACTCCAATAAAGATGTTAAAAAAATAAAAAAATAATGAAAACAGTATGGTATTGGCACATAAACTGACATGTCCATCAATAGAGCAGAATCCAGAGCCCAGATTGATGCACACACCTACATATGGTCATTTAATCTACAACAAAGTGGCAAGAATATACAATGCAGATAATACAGTCTGTTTGACAAGTGGTGCTGGGAAAGCTGAGAGGCTACACATAAATCAATTAAATTAGAACACTCCTTCTCATCATATACAACAATACACTCAAAATGGTTTAAAGACCTAAATATAAGTCATGACACCATAAAACTCCTAGTGGAAAGCATAGGTAAACATTCTCTGTCATAAATCATACCAATATTTTCTTAGATCAGTCTCCCAATGCAAAAGACAATAAAAGCAAATATAAACAATTAGGACCTAGTTAAACTTAAAAGGTTTTTCAAAACAAAGGAAACCATCATCGAAACTAAAAGATAGCCTACAGAATGGGAGAAAATATTTGCAAACTATGCCACCAGCGAGGGGTTAGTATCCAAAATATAGAAACAGCTCACACAAGTCAATATGTATATAAACAACTAACCCATTTGAAAAATGGGCTGAAGACATAAATACACATTTCTTCAAAGACAACATAGAGATGGCCAAGAGGCACATGAAAATATGGTCAACACTGGTAATTATTAGAGAAATGCAAATGAATTCCACAATGAGTTATCTCCTCACACTAGTCAGAATAGCTATCATCACAAAATCTACAAATAATAAATGCTGGAGATGGTATGGCGAAAAGTGAGCCCTTGTACAGTGCAGGTGGGAATGTAAATTTGTGTAGCCACTATGGAAAACAGTATGGAGTTTCCTTAAGAAAACTAAAAATAGAGCTACCATGTGATCCACCAAATGCTACTCTTGGGTATTTATTCAGAAGAAACAAAAACACTAAATCAAAAAGATACATGCACCCCAATGTTCATTGCAGCAGTATTTACAGTAGCTACGTGTCCCTCAACAGATGACTGATATTTATATACAATGGAATATTATTCAGCCATAAAAATGAATGAAATATTGCCACTTACAGGAATATGGGTAGACCTAGAGAATATTATATTTAGGGACGTAAGTCAGACAGAGAGACAAATAAGATATGATATAGCTTACATGTGGAATCTACAAATAATACAAATAAATTTGTTTACAAAACAGAAACAGATGCACAGACATAGAAAACAAACTTATGGTTACCAAAGCAGAGAGGGAGTGAGTGAGTGACAAATTAGGAGTATGTTATTAACAGATACAAACTACTCTACATAAAAAAAGATAAGCAGCAAGGGTTTACTGTATAGCACAGGGAATCAGAATCAATGTCTTGTAATTACCTATAATGGAATATAATCTGAAAAAAATAACCAAATCTTTTTCCTCTACATCTGAAACTAACATAACAAAAAAAATTAATACAATTCAATCGAAACATTGCTAACAGTCTTGAAGAGACATTTTTCCAAAGACATACAAATGACTAGCAGACACATGAAATGATGCTCAACATCACTAATTATTAGAAAATGTAAATGAAAACCACAATGAGGCATCACCTCACACTGGTCAAAATGGCTATAATCAAAAATCCTACAAATAGGAAATGTTGGCAAGGATCCATAGAAAAGGAAACCCTCTTACACTGTTGGTGGGAATGTAAATTGGTGCAGCCTCTATGGAAAACAGAATGGGGGTTTCTTAAAATCTAAGAAAAGAACTACCATATGTGCTTCAGGGAATCCACTCCTGGGTATGTATCTGAAAATGAATACACTAATTTGAAAATTTGATACATGCACCCCAGTGTTCGCAGCAGCACTATTTACAATAGCCAAGAAATGGAAGCAACCCAGTGTCCATCAACAGATGATGTGCTTATGAAGATGTGATAAATATATACAATGGAATATTACTCAGCCATAATAAAAGTGAAATACTGCCATTTGCAGCAATGTGGATCAACCTAGAGAATATTATGCTCAGTGAAATAAGTCAAACAGAGAAAGGCAAATATTATATAATATCACTTATATATATCACACATAATATCACTATTTGTGAGACGTAGACTCACACAGTCTATGTCTACAGACTCATGGACATAGAAAACAAACTTATGGTTACCAGATGGGAGATGGACAAATTAGGTGTATTAACAAATTAGGGATTAACAAGTACAAACTACTGTGTATGAAATAGATAAGCAAAAATGATTTACTGGTATAGTATGAGGAATTATACCCATTATTTTGTAATAACCTGTCATTGAATATAATCTGCAAAAATACTGTATCACTATGCTGTACACATGAAACTAAAACAATATTATAAATCAACTATACTTCAATTAAGAAAAAGAAGAGAAGAAAAGGCAAACCCCAGGACTGAGTCATGGGACACTATAAGAGATCTGGAGGAAGAGGAGCAGTTAGCAGAGACTGAGGAGTGTTCAACTTGTCAGGAAGAAAACCAGTAAAGTTTGATATTACAAGAACCAAGAGAGGAGAGAGATTGAGAAGGAGAGATTGGGCCACTGAAATGAATGTTTCTAAGCATTTAAGATAAAGAAAGAAATTTTAATCAATATATTTGACAACATAGAAGTCATTAATCACCTTGCTGTGAGTGGTTTCAGTGGAGTAATTGGGAAGAAAGTCAGATTGGAGTGGATTGAAGAGTGAAAGTATGCTAATAAAGTGTAACAGGGAGTGGAAATAACTCTCCAATATTTAAAGAAATAGAGTGGAAGCTAAAGTAGTTTGTGCAGTTTGAGGAAAATTACTTTTTGGTAAGATAGGATATATAAGACCATATTTGTAAGCTAGTAGTAATGATATAGGACAAAGGAACAGAATGGTGATATATGAAAGAGGGAGTTTAATGAACAGAGTGAAGTTCTTGATAAGATGAGAGGGTACAGTATCCAGCATACAAGTTTGGAAATGGTCTTTCATAGGAGCAGAAATAGATGGGTGCTAGCAGTTTTAGAGATTCCATTTAGGTGGGGAAAGTAAAAGGAAATTCTGATGCTGTTTATTTTCTCAATAAAATATGAGGTAGAATTAGCTGAGAATGAGTGGGAAAGATGATGGGCTATTTGAGAAGAGTGGGTAAGCTGACCTACCGGGAAACATAGTAAGATGTTAGACAGAACTGAGTAACCAATTTGAGGTTTGTGGTCTTGAATTTTAAGTGCAACCAGGCATCTTAGCTGTGTGATGTTTTTTACAAGTAGAAAACTAATCATCCTCGGTCATGGCATGTTATTCTTTCAATGTACTTCTGGATTTTTTCTTTGAATTATATTTTTTTGCATTGAATTTATAAATTTTACCTTACTATGGTGTATAAATATCCTGTCTATTGTTAATCTCCAAATGTAATGTCCAAATTATTTCCACATTATCTCCAAATATGTCTCCAAACATAATATTGGGTATACAAGACCCTCCTTTATGCATCTTGCTTTGATTTGGAAGAACTGGGTGCTTGAATAATTTTATCTCAAAACTTAAAGCTTACATTTCTTTGATCTAATACGAGTATTATTTTTCAGTCAGTACTATCTACCAGTGTTCGTTTACACCTCCCATGTGATATTGAAGACTAACGAATAGAAGACTTCCTTGAGATGAGTTTGTAAGACATTGAGGATTCACAGGAAAGAGGGAGAGGGTTAAAGACAAGTGAGACTGTTGCAATGGCTATGCATATGTGGCACCTTGATAATACGTGTGTATGCATGAAGTAGTGGCTATCTGAAATGGAAGGGTGAAGTGTAAAGAGAAAAGGACAATGTATGGGAGGATGATGTTGGAGGAGGAAAGCATGCTGCATCTGATAGAGAAGAGAGGACATGGTGGGGAAGAGATGCCCAAACAGGCGGCTCACATTGCCCTAGTAGCATAAGCTAATCATCCAATGTAAAGAGGGGAGAGCCAATAGCCTTGGTGTGCAAAATGAAACATCGAGGAGGCAAATCTGGCATATAGATACATTTTGTTAGACCTACATAAAGGTTGTAAAAATTGGTAGTTGTAAACATTTTAAAATTGAGAAGTTTCTTGAGAAAACCTGTCTATGACTTCTCTCAAAAATTCTGAAGATATGTGCTGAGCATTTATTATGCACTAGTTACTCTTCTAAGCCCTTTAGCACTAATTAACTCAAATCTCATACAAGCTCTATGTGGAAGATACCATCATTATTATTATTTTATAATTTAGGAAACTGGAACAGAAAAGCCAAGTGACTGACCTTTTGTCACACAGCTGGTAAATGGCAGAGCCAGGATTCTAATTCAGAGAATCTGGCTTCAGAGTCTACACTTTTAACCATACTATCTTGTTCTTTAGTTAATACTGAGCTCACATCTCTGCATGGCAATATTTGGCTGAAGATAGGTAGTGTCTGCCTCTTTAGATGAGACATATGCTCTCCTGTTTGCCTCAGTTTTCTTTAGCATTCCCTTTTGTAGTTCACCTGCTCCCCTTCACTCATTTACATTACCTGTACGTTCTCTGAAGGCATTTGAGTGTGTGACTCCTGATGTATAAGAAGAGGGTAGAGGAATATTACTTGTTCATATCAAGACATACTTACAAGCAGGTTTTCATCACTTTGGAGGGTCCTTCAACATGATAGCCTCTGGCTTCAAATGCTATACCATTTGGTTGGGGAGGGGGAGGGAGTCATTTACCCACAGGGCCTGGCATATTGCAGTAGCTTAATAACTATTCATTGAATAAATAAGAGCATGAATGCATGAAAAAATGGAGTTGCTGTGAGAATTCAAGAATTAGATCTGTGGATGAATTAGATAAATCTTAAGGTTTCTATTACTCTGAAATTATTATTCAATAATCCAAAACATTATAAAGCCATTAATATATCATAGTATTTCAAATTGAATATAATTACACAATTGGAATTTTAAATCTGGAAGGGATCTTTGAGAATATACAGTTCCCCAACTCCCTACTTCTATCATTTTAGGGAGTAGTAACTTGGAGACTCAGACTCCTCCTTTATGTTTTGTTGTTTCCTCTCAACATTCTAGGGGAAAATGACCACACTTTCCTTTTTGCTTCACCCAGGGCAAACTTCAGAGTATCTATAAGGTTTTCTATCACTACTGTAAAAATTACCAAAATCATAGTGTCTTCAAAACAACACAATTTGTTATTTCAGAATTCTGTAGGTCAGAAGTCCAGGCACAGAGTGGCTTGTCTGGTTTCTCTGCTTCTGACCTCAAGGCCAAAATTAAGGTATTGGCCAGCCTTGGCTTTTGTTTGGAGGCTCTGAAGGAGAATCCCCTTCCATGCCTGTTCATGTAGTTGTCCAAATTAAATTCCATGTAGCCTGTATTTCCTTGCTGGCTGTTAATTGGACATTGTTCTCAGCTTCTAGAGGCCACCTGCATTCTTTGGTTCTTTCTCCATTATTAAGCCAGTACCAGAAGTGTGAGTTCTTTTCATTCAAATCTCCCTGACCTCTCCTTCTACCTCATCTCTCCTGCTTCCCACTTCCTCCAAATCTCCCTGATGGACTCTTCTGCCTTCTTTTTCTGCTTTTAAGGACCCCTTGGGACCACCCAGGTAGTCCAGGATAATCTCCCTATTTAAAAATCAGCTGATTAGTATCCTTAATCACACCTGCTTTCACAGCAGAACCTAGATTATTGCTTAACTGAATAAGTTGGGAATGGAAATCTTGAGAGGACACCTTTAGAATTCTGTTTACCACAGTGTAATTTATCTTATTTGACTGTATATGCTTCTCTGAAAGACTTAAGCATTTAAGTGCCAGGACTCTGTCTTTGGCTAAATACTGTAGTGGTTAAGTGCACAGCTCCTAAAGCCCAACTATTTGGATCAAAATCCTTTCTTGTTTGTCAGCCTAGGGTAAATTATTTAACTTTCCTGTGATTCAGTTTCTTCAACTATAAACGGAAATAAGCATAGTAACTATTCCAGAATTGAAGATATAGTAGCACATTTTAAGTTTTAGGCATTATTACCCTTAGCACCTAGCACTTAGCACTATATTTGTTATGTAGTAACTACTCTGTAAATAGTAGCCATAATTTTTATTATTGCTATGTACAGATTTTTATAATGGCAGTCATGACTCTTTATTGACCTTGTTTTTTACTTATCCTCCTCTCTCTCCTAGACTGTAAATTTCTTGAAGACTGGTATCATTTAATTTATACTTTTGTTCCTAGAACCTAGCAAAGTATCCAGCATGTAGTAGGTGCTCTATGAGCACTAATTAAATAAGTAAATGAATGAATAAAATACGTTTCCAATGAATTCAGTCTCTGATGACACATAGCCTTGCTGGTTAGGAATTATAGGTCCAGTAGGTATGCCCTTTCCTGGCTTGGCTAGAGAGGTTATGAGGCTTACTGAAAGTCATACAGATAGGTAGTACTTGTTTTCTCCATGGTGTGACTATTTACCTTTCCATGTGCATATTTAATGAACCAAATTATAATTTAAAGATCAAAATATAGAGTAAAAGCAGTTAGCATTGTGGGTTGCCAGGAAGGTCAGAGATTACGTCATTATTGAATTCAATCTAATCTCCTGAGAGATGACATGATTATTTCAAAAATTCCATCTCTAAGCTTGAAGATGGGACTCTGAAAAAGCTGAGACATCTATAAATGAAAGAGGAATTGTCACTTTGAGTCATTTGTTGATTCACCAGCAGGACCAATTTGTGCAAATTTAATTAGTAAAGAAGCCTATACAGACTTTCAGTGAAGGCATTCCACCTGGATCATTCTCATTATATTCTTTAATACATATGTAACCAGGGACACCTATGCTACATTATAGACATAGACCCATAGGTCTATGAATATAGGTCTGTAAAATATAGACCTCAGATTTATTAAAGAAAAGGATGAACTGTCTTAGGAATTGACTCTAACATGTTCATTAAAAATGTGTATGTGCGTGAGTACATGCCTGTAATTGGAGAAAAACAGGATCATATACCAGATCTGAGAAAAAGAGAGTGATTAATTTTGAATTATAATAACACCAGGAGATTTGAAATGAGGTAGAATCATTTTTCTTACAATGATACAATGAATTTCCTAGAAATTACATAAACATTTGGCAGCTAAGGACAATAACACCTCACCTGAGCCCCTGTACACATCACAGGTAGCAGTACACTGGGAGATGTTATGCCATATCTATGGCCACCAAAAATCCTGAAAGGTAAATTTACCATCTGTGGAAGAACATTGGTGACATGCTGACATGTTGCATGGAAAGAGGTACAGAACTCAAGTTGGTTTCCTTCATCAAATTGTATAGCCAGCTCTTTCATTCATGCATACCCCGTTCTCCCTACATCCCTCAATGACACCTACTGCCTAATCTTTTGAAGAATATGCTAGTGTGATTATAGGTCTCAGAAAACTAGATTCTATATAGTCCTCTGTTTGTCCATGTCTGATTATCTCAACAGCACTTTAAATTTGAGGGCAGCTCAAGTGGCCTCAACTCCCCCTTGTTATTTGGGTTTATCTGACAAGGTCACTTAAAGCTGCTGGACTATATAACTAATAGCCCTTGGCCTCTGTGACAGTAAGGTTTAGGACAGTAGGGTTTAGACTGCATTTTTCCTGATGCTAAAGACCCAAGTACTTCAGCAACTTTATCAGTGGCAATAACCTCCCACCCCAACAGTATTACCAATGATGAAAAAGATGTGTACCTAGTCCTCTTCTCCCAGGTCCTTTGGTTACCTGATATTTCTTTGTTTCCCTCCAAGGCACGGACATTCAGGAGAGAAATATGCTCAAAACTGTAGTAAAATGAACATGGCCTATTTGTTATAAGACTGAACTGGGTTTGGCCCCTGTTTGCCTTTAACTTATTTAGATGAACTTCTGGAAAGATCCATACATCTATCTAATCTGTCTCTTTCTGATCTATACTTTTACAGTCATGTTCACCACATTTCCCCTGACTAAATGCCTCTTGAAGAAAAAAGCTGCACCCCTGAGATCACTCTTGCATTTCTATTACCTTCCTGAAGGTGGGGTGGAGGTAACAATTCTATCCCTGTTTCTAAATACCTTTTGTAATAACTCCTCTGCTTAGATTCAACAACTCTCCCACTCTCCAGTTTTGAAGCCTTGACTGGGCCCCCTTAATGAACTTTAGTTTTCAGAATCTCCTCTGCAAAGCTCTAGGCATCCACTGGCCTTGGTTGCCAAGCCACAATTTCTCCTTAGGTGTTATGGCTCAGAGAAGTTTCCTCTAACAACTTTAGCTAAACCAGAACCCATTCCATCAATCTGTCCTCTTATACAACTTTACAGTTTCTTGTTAGCACTATGCATCATGATTGTTGTTTTTTATTCATTTATTTATTTTTGCTTGTATATTTTCTGCACTGGAATAGGATTTCCACCTTCGTGGACTTTCTCAATTGCATTTTCCACTAAATGACCAGTGCCTAGAATAGAGCTTAAGACATAGTAGATGTCCAGTAAATATCTGTTGGGTGTAGGAATGAATTAAATTGCAGATGGATCCTGTCCCAAGGTCACTGATAATTGGTACTGAAAAAGTATTTTCCCCCCTTTGTCCAACCCCATATCCCATTAACCTTGATGTCAGCTTTGGAGTCTCTGCAAGTGTTTTCTTGGGTATTGTAGGTTTTTATGTTCTTCTGTGTTTTCCTAAATCTTATGTTTCAAAATATTTTCTCTCTTCTCTCAGCTAACTTTGAGGAAGAAATTGTAGAGGGTAGAGAAAAAGGAAGTATTAGGCAGAAGGGCTGTTAGAAAATGTTCTTGAAAAGCATTTTCCCGCGGGGAGGCAGTATAGTGTTCAATAAGGAGCATGGGTTTTAGAGTCAGAATTGCAAGCTCAAGTCCTAGCATAATCAGATTTTTTAGTAGCGTGGTGGCTATGGGCAAGTTGTGTAAATCCTCTGTGCATTATCTACAAACTGGGGTCAATAATAGCATTTGCCTCTGTTACTGAGTCCAAGCTCATTCTACTCATTGCCAATAAATCAAGAGATGGGGTGTTGGGGCAAGGAATAACGACTTTATTCGGAAAACCAGGAGTACAAGAAGATGGCAGAAATATGTCCTAGAGGACCATCTTCCCAGGGTCTGGATGCTAATTTCTTTTATAGAATAAAGAGGGGGGTGGTGTGGAGGGAAGGAAAAAAGGCCATAAGTTGTTGCAAATATCTCTTGGTTTCAGCCAGACTCCAGGAGATGTGTTAATTTCTTCTTTCCTGTAGCTATTCACAGGTGGGCTGGCTCAGGATGTTTCCTGTGAGCTGAAATGGTATTTTTAGTTTTACATTCAGGCATGGGGGACAGGGTTCTTAGAGATGGGCCATTATGTTTACTTTAACCTGTAGGCAAATCCTTTTATGATTAACTTGTAGCAAAAGCAATAGAAAACAAAGGTTAAAGTAAAAGAAACAGATATAATACGGAGTCATATAGGGCTCTTGTGAGGATTAAATGACTTAATACATATAATAACAATGTTAATTCTCTCCCTGCTTTTGTGTATCTTATCTCCTGATTTTCTTTTCTTACCTAGCTTTCCATAAGGAAAACCAGTATATTTCCACAGGTGAGATACGTAATACTTTGCTGCCCCAACACTGCCCCCCTGCCCTACTCATACCTCAATTCTAGTAAAAACAAAACCCTAAAAAATAAAAACCACACATAAAATCTAGACAGTCCAGTCTGAAAAGGATTCAGACAGCTCTCCTAAAACAATGTCTTCCTTGCTTGGTAAACTTTACACACAAAAGTCCCCTTAGCAAACACTGCAGCTCTTTCACAACCTTTACAGCCTTCCCCCAAAGAGAAATTCACAAGAGTGATTCTCAAAGTATACTGTCTACTGAAAAAAATGCACAACCTAAAAGTTAAGAGTTGTTTTGTTTGGTGGACTTTCTGAGGATTTCATGCCTGGGAGTTAGCCTCCCAGATAGTTCTGAGGGACTGCTCTGAAGAAGTAAGGGAGGATCCAGGATATATAGGAGTTTTGCAACAAAGACCAGGTAGTAGGAACATCAAAAGATTGCTGTTTATTTTATTTATTTTTTCACTGGAGTATAGTTGCTTTACAATGTTGTGTTAGCTTCTGCTGTACAGCAAAGTGAATCACACACACACACACACACACACACACACACACACACACATATATATATATATATATATATATATATATATATATATATATACCCTCTTCCTTGGATTTCCTTCACATTTAGTCCACCACAGAGCATTGGGTAGAGTTCCCTGTGCTATACAGTCTGTTCTTATTAGTTATCTATTTTATACACAGTAATGTATATATGTCAATGCCAATCTCCCAATCCATCCTACCCCTCTTCCCCCCTGGGTATCCAAACGTTTGTTCTCGACGTCTGAGTCTCTATTTCTGCTTTGTAAATAAGTTCACCTATACAATTTTTCAAGATTCCACATATAGGTATTAATACACAATACTGGTTTTTTCATTTCTGACTTACTCTGTATGACAATCTCTAGGTACATCCACATCTCTGCAAATGGCACAATTTTGTTCTTTTTTTTTTTTTACAGCTGAGTAATATTCCATTGTATATATGTACCACATCTTCTTTACTCATTCCTCTGTTGATGTCCTTCCATGTCCTGGCTATTGGAAGTAGTGCCACAATGAACAATGGGGTGCATGTATTATTTTGAATTATGGTATTCTCCGGGTATGTGCCCAGGAGTGGGATTGTTGGGTCACATGTTAGTTTTATTTTTAGTTTTTTAAGTAAGCTCCATACCTCTCTCCATAGTGGCTGTATCAATTTACATTCCCACTGAAAACGTAAGAGGGTGCCCTTTCTCCACACCCTCTCCAGCATTTATTGTTTGCAGATTTTTTGATGATGGCCATTCTGACTGGTGGGTGGTGATACCTCATTGTAGTTTTGACTTGCATTTCTCTAATGATTCATGACGTTGAGCATCCTTTCATGTGTTTGTTGGCAATCTGTATATCTTCTTTGGAGAAATGTCTATTTAGGTCCTCTGCTATTTTTGGATTGGGTTGTTTGGTTTTTGGATATTGAGCTGCCTGAGCTGCTTGTAAATTTTGGAGATTATTCCTTTGGCAGTTGCTTCATTTGCAAATAATTTCTCCCATTCTTACGGTTGTCTTTTCATCTTGTTTATGGTTTCCTTTGCTTTGCAAAAGCTTTTAATTGTCATTAGGTCCCATTTGTTTATTTTTGTCTTTATTTCCATTTCTCTAGGAGGTGGATCAAAAGGATCTTGCTGTGATTTATGTCATAGAGTACTCTGCCTTTGTTTACCTCTAAGAGTTTTATACTGTCAGGCCTTATATTTAGGTCTTCAATCCATTTTGAGTTTATTTTTCTGTACGGTATTAGGGAGTGTTATAATTTCATTCTTTTACATGTAGCTGTCCAGTTTTCCCAGCACCACTTATTGAAGGGGCTGTCTTTTCTCCATTGTATATTCTTGCCTCCTTTACGAAAAATAAGGTACCCATATGTGTGTGGATTTATCTCTGGGTTTTCTACACTTTTCCATTGATGTATATTTCTGTTTTTGTGCCAGTACCATACTGTCTTGGTTACTGTAGCTTTGTAGTATACTCTGAAGTCTGGAGCCTGATTCCTCCAGCTCCGTTTTTCTTTCTCAAGATTGCTTTGGCTATTTGGGGTCTTTTGTGTTTCCATACAAATTGTGAAAATTTTAGTTCTAGTTCTCTGAAAAATGCTACTGGTAATTTTATAGGAATTGCACTGAATCTGTAGATGTCTTTGGGTAGTATACCCTGTTTCACAATATTGTTTCTTCCAATCAAACAACATGGTGTGTCTCTCCATTTGTATGTGCCATCTTTGATTTATTTCATCAGTGTCTTATAGTTTTCTGCATAAAGGTCGTTTGTCTCCTTATGTAGGTTTATTGCTAGGTATATTATTATTTTTGTTGCAATGGTAAATGGGGGTGTTTCCTTAATTTTTCTTTCAGAATTTTCATCATTAGTGTATAGAATGCAAGAGATTTCTGTGCATTAATTTTGTATCTGGCTACTCTACCAACTTCATTGATTAGCTCTAGTAGTTTTCTGGTAGAGTCTTTACGATTCTTTCTGTATAGTATCATGTCATTTGCAAAGAGGAATAGCTTTACTTTTTCTTTTCTGATTTGTATTCTTTTTATTGCTTTTTTGTCTCTGATTGCTGTGGCTAAACTTCCAGAACTATGTTGAATAATAGTGGTGAGGGTGGAAAACCTTGTCTTGTTCCTGATCTTAGGGGAAATCTTTCAATTTTTCACCATTGAGAATGATGTTGGCTGTGGGTTTGTCATATACGGCCTTTATTATGCTGAGGTAAGTTCTCTCTATTCCTACTTTCTGGAGGGTTTTCATCATAAACGGGAGTTGAATTTTGCCGAAAGATTTTTCTGCATCTATTGAGATTATCATATGTTTTTTTCTCCTTCAATTTATTAATATGCTTTATCACATTGATTGATTTGTGTATATTTGTGTATCCTTGCATTCCTGGGAGAAACTCCACTTGATCATGGTGTATGATCCTATTAAGGTGCTGTTGGCTAGTATTTTGTTGAGGATTTTTGCATCTATGTTCATCAGTGATATTGGCCTGTAGTTTTCTTTCTTTGTGACATCGTTGTCTGGTTTTGGTATCAGGGTGATGGTGGCCTCATAGAATGACTTTGGGAGTGTTCCTCCCTCTCCTATATTTTGGAAGAGTTTGAGAGGGATAGGTGTTAGCTCTTCTCTAAATGTTTGATAGAATTCGCCTGTGAAGCTATCTGGTCTTGGATTTTTCTTTCTTGGAAGATTTTTAATCACAGTCTGAATTTCAGTTCTTGTGATTGGCCTGCTTATATTTTCTATTTCTTCCTGGTTCAGTCTTGGAAGGTTGTGCTTTTCTAAGAATTTGTCCATTTCTTTCAGGTTGTCCATTTTAATGACATAGAGTTTCTTGTAATAATCTCTCATGATCCTTTGTATTTCTGCCGTGTCAGGGTTTACTCCTCTTTTTTCATTTTTAATTCTATTGATTTGAGTCTTCTCCCTTGTTTTCTTGATGAGTCTGGCTAGTCGTTTATCAATTTTGTTTATCTTCCCAAAGAAACAGCTTTTATTTTTATTGATCTTTGCTATTGATTACTTCATTTCTTTTTCACTTATTTCTGATCTGATGTTTATGATTTCCTTCCTTCTGCTACCTTTGGGGTTTTTTTTGTTCTTCTTTCTCTAATTCCTTTTGGTGTAAGGTTAGGTTGTTTATTTGAGATGCTTCTTGTTTCTTTAGATAGGATTGTATTGCTATATACTTCCCTCTTGGAACTGCTTTTGCTGCATCCCATAGGTTTTGGGTCATCGTGTTTTCATTGTCATTTGTTTCTAGGTATATTTTGATTTCCACTTTGATTTCTTCAGTGATCTCTTGGTTATTTAGTAGTGTATTGTTTAGGCTCCATGTGTTTTTATTTTTTAAAGATTTTTTTCATGTAATTGATATCTTGACTCATAGCATTGTGGTCAGAAAAGATACTTGATACAATTTCAACTTTCTTAAATTTACCAAGGCTTGATTTGTGACTCAAGACATGATCTATCCTGGAGAATGATCCATGAGCACTTGAAAAGAAAGTGTATTCTGTTGTGTTTGGATGGAATGTCATATAAATATCAATTAAGTCCATCTTGTTTAATGTATCATCTAAAGCCTGTGTTTCCTTATTTATTTTCATCTTGGATGATCTGTCCACTGGTGAAAGGTGAATGTTAAAGTCCCCTACTATGATTTTGTTACTGTCGATTTCCCCTTTTATGGCCGTGAGCATTTGCCTTATGTATTGAGGTGCTCCTATGTTGGGTGTATAAATATTTACAATTGTTATATCTTCTTCTTGGATTGGTCCCATGATCATTATGTACTGCACTTCTTTGTCTCTTGTAACAGTCTTTATTTTAAAGTCTACTTTGTGTGATATGAGAATTGCTACACCAGGTTTCTTTTTATTTCCATTTGCATGGAATATCTTTTTCCATTCCTTTAATTTCAGTCTGTATGTGTCCCTAGGTCTGATGTGGGTCTCTTGTAGACAGCATATACACGGTTCTTGTTGTTTTATCCATTCAGCCAGTCTATGTCTTTTGGTTGGAGCATTTAATCAATTTTTATTTAAGGTTGCTATTGATATGCAGGTTCCTATTACCATTTTCTTAATTGTTTTGTGTTTGTTATTTTAGGTCTTTTCCTTCTCTTGTGTTTCCTGCCCATAGAAGTTCCTTTAGCATTTGTTGTAAAGCTGGTTTAGTGGTGTTGAATTCTCTTAGCTTTTGCTTGTTTGTAATGGTTTTATTTTCTCCCTCGAATCTGATTGAGATCCTTGCTGGGTAGAGTAATTTTGGTTGTAGCTTTTTCCCTTTCTTCACTTTAAATATGACCTGTCACTTCCTTCTCGTTTGCAGGGATTCTGCTGAAATATCAGCTGTTAACCTTATGGGGATTCCCTTGTATATTATTTGTTTTTTGCTGTTGTTTCTTTTAATATTTTTCTTTGTGTTTAATTTTTGATAGTTTGATTAATATTTTTCTTGGTGTATTTCTCCTTGGATTTATTCTGTATGGGACTCTCTGTGATTCCTGGGGTTGATGGACTATATCCTTTTCCATATGAGGTACGTTTTCAACTAAAATCTCTTCAACTATTTTCTCAGTCTCTTTCTTTTTCTCTTCTTCTTCTGGGACCCCTACAATTCGAATGTTGGTGTGTTTAATATTGTGTCTGAAGTCTCTGAGACTGTTCTCAATTCTTTTCATTCTCTTTTCTTTATTCTGCTCTGTGGTAATTATTTCTAATATTTTATCTTCCAGGTCACTTATTTGTTCTTCTGCCTCAGTTATTCTGCTATTGATTTCTTTTTGAGAATTCTTAATTTCCTTTATTTTGTTGTTCATCATTGTTTATTTGCTCTTTCCCTCTTGTAGGTACTTTTTAAATGTTTCTTTTTTTTTTTACTTTAAAATTTTTTTTTTAACATCTTTATTGGAGTATAATTGCTTTACAATGGTATGTTAGTTTCAGCTTCACAACAAAATGAATCAGTTATATATATACATATATTCCCATATCTCTTCCCGCTTGCGTCTCCCTCCCTCCCACCCTCCCTATCCCACCCCTCCAGGCGGTCACAAAGCACCGAGCTGATCTCCCTGTGCTATGCGGCTGCTTCCCACTAGCTATCTACCTTACGTTTGGTAGTGTATATAAGTCCATGCCTCTTTATCGCTTTGTCACCGTTTACCCTTCCCCCTCCCCATAGTCTCAAGTCCATTCTCTAGTAAGTCTGTGTCTTTATTCCTGTTTCACCCCTAGGTTTTTCATGACATTTTTTTTAATTCCATATATATGTGTTAGCATACGGTATTTGTCTCTCTCTTTCTGACTTACTTCACTCTGTATGACAGACTCTAGGTCTATCCACCTCATTACAAATAGCTCAATTTCATCTCTTTTTATGGCTGAGTAATATTCCATTGTATATATGTGCCACATCTTCTTTATCCATTCATCTGTTGATGGACACTTAGGTTGTTTCCATCTCTGGGCTATTGTAAATAGAGCTGCACTGAACATTTTGGTACATGACTCTTTTTGAATTATGGTTTTCTCAGGGTATATGCCCAGTAGTGGGATTGCTGGGTCATATGGTAGTTCTATTTGTAGCTTTTTAAGGAACCTCCATACTGTTCTCCACAGTGGCTGTATCAATTTACATTCCCACCAACAGTGTAAGAGGGTTCCCTTTTCTCCACACCCTCTCCAGCATTTATTATTTGTAGATTTTTTGATGATGGCCATTCTGACCGGTGTGAGATGATATCTCATTGTAGTTTTGATTTGCATTTCTCTAATGATTAATGATGTTGAGCATTGTTTCATGTGTTTGTTGGCAATCTGTATATCTTCTTTGGAGAAATGTCTATTTAGGTCTTCTGCCCATTTTTGGATTGGGTTGTTTGTTTTTCTGTTATTAAGCTGCATGAGCTGCTTATAAATTTTGGAGATTAATCCTTTGTCAGTTGCTTCATTTGCAAATATTTTCTCCCATTCTGAGGGTTGTCTTTTGGTCTTCTTTATGGTTTCCTTTGCTGTGCAAAAGCTTTTAAGTTTCATTAGGTCCCATTTGTTTACTTTTGTTTTTATTTCCATTTCTCTAGGAGGTGGGTCAAAAAGGACCTTGCTGTGATTTATGTAATAGAGTGTTCTGCCTATGTTTTCCTCTAAGAGTTTGATAGTTTCTGGCCTTACATTTAGGTCTTTAATCCATTTTGAGCTTATTTTTGTGTATGGTGTTAGGGAGTGATCTAATCTCATACTTTTACATGTAGCTGTCCAGTTTTCCCAGCACCACTTATTGAATAGGCTGTCCTTTCTCCACTGTACATTTCTGCCTCCTTTGTCAAAGATAAGGTGACCATATGTGCGTGGGTTTATCTCTGGGCTTTCTATCCTGTTCCATTGATCTATCTTTCTGTTTTTGTGCCAGTACCATACCGTCTTGATAACTGTAGCTTTGTAGTATAGTCTGAAGTCAGGGAGCCTGATTCCTCCAGTTCCTTCTTTCGTTCTCAAGATTGCTTTGGCTATTCGGGGTCTTTTGTGTTTCCATACAAATTGTGAAATTTTTTGTTCTAGTTCTGTGAAAAATGCCAGTAGTAGTTTGATAGGGATTGCATTGAATCTATAGATTGCTTTGGGTAGTAGAGTCATTTTCACAATGTTGATTCTTCCAATCCAAGAACATGGTATATCTCTCCATCTATTTGTATCATCTTTAATTTCTTTCATCAGTGTCTTATAATTTTCTGCATACAGATCTTTTGTCTCCTTAGGTAGGTTTATTCCTAGATATTTTATTCTTTTTGTTGCAATGGTAAATGGGAGTGTTTTCTTGATTTCACTTTCAGATTTTTCATCATTAGTATATAGGAATGCCAGAGATTTCTGTGCATTAATTTTGTATCCTGCCACTTTACCAAATTCATTGATTAGCTCTAGTAGTTTTCTGGTAGCATCTTTAGGGTTCTCTATGTATAGGATCATGTCATCTGCAAACAGTGACAGCTTTACTTCTTCTTTTCCGATTTGGATTCCTTGTATTTCCTTTTCTTCTCTGATTGCTGTGGCTAAAACTTCCAAAACTATGTTGAATAAGAGTGGCGAGAGTGGGCAACCTTGTCTTGTTTCTGATCTTGGTAGAAATGCTTTCAGTTTTTCACCATTGAGGATGATGTTTGCTGTGGGCTTGTCATATATGGCCTTTATTATGTTGAGGAAAGTTCCCTCTATGCCTACTTTCTGCAGGGTTTTTATCATAAATGGGTGTTGAATTTTGTCAAAAGCTTTCTCTGCATCTATTGAGATGATCATATGGTTTTTCTCCTTCAGTTTGTTAATATGGCTTATCACATTGATAGATTTGCGTATATTGAAGAATCCTTGCATTCCTGGAATAAACCCCACTTGATCATGGTGTATGATCCTTTTATTGTGCTGTTGGATTCTGTTTGCTAGTATTTTGTTGAGGATTTTTGCATCTATGTTCATCAGTGATATTGGCCTGTAGTTTTCTTTCTTTGTGACATCCTTGTCTGGTTTTGGTATCAAGGTGATGGTGGCCTCGTAGAAGGAGTTTGGGAGTGGTCCTCCCTCTGCTATATTTTGGAAGAGTTTGAGAAGGATAGGTGTTAGCTCTTCTCTAAATGTTTGATAGAATTCGCCTGTGAAGCCATCTGGTCCTGAGCTTTTGTTTGTTGGAAGATTTTTAATCACAGTTTCAATTTCAGTGCTTGTGATTGGTCTGTTCATATTTTCTATTTCTTCCTGATTCAGTCTTGGCAGGTTGTGCATTTCTAAGAATTTGTCCATTTCTTCCAGATTGTCCATTTTATTGGCATAGAGTTGCTTGTAGTAATCTCTCATGATCTCTTTTATTTCTGCAGTGTCAGTTGTTACCTCTCCTTTTTCATTTCTAATTCTATTGATTTGAGTCTTCTCCCTTTTTTTCTTGATGAGTCTGGCTAGTGGTTTATCTATTTTGTTTATCTTCTCAAAGAACCAGCTTTTAGTTTTATTGATCTTTGCTATTGTTTCCTTCATTTCTTTTTCATTTATTTCTGATCTGATTTTTATGATTTCTTTCCTTCTGCTAGCTTTGGGGTTTTTTTGTTCTTCTTTCTCTAATTGCTTGAGGTGCAAGGTTAGGTTGTTTATTCGAGATGTTTCCTGCTTCTTAAGGTGGGCTTGTATTGCTATAAACTTCCCCCTTAGAACTGCTTTTGCTGCATCCCACAGGTTTTGGGTCGTTGTGTCTCCATTGTCATTTGTTTCTAGGTATTTTTTGATTTCCTCTTTGATTTCTTCAGTGATCACTTCATTATTAAGTAGTGTATTGTTTAGCCTGCATGTGTTTGTATTTTTTACAGATGTTTTCCTGTAATTGATATCTAGTCTCATGGCGTTGTGGTCAGAAAAGATACTTGATACAATTTCAATTTTCTTAAATTTACCAAGGCTTGATTTGTGACCCAAGATATGATCTATCCTGGAGAATGTTCCATGAGCACTAGAGAAAAATGTGTATTCTGTTGTTTTTGGATGGAATGTCCTATAAATATCAATTAACTCCATCTCGTTTAATGTATCATTTAAAGCTTGTGTTTCCTTATTTATTTTCATTTTGGATGATCTGTCCATTGGTGAAAGTGGGGTGTTAAAGTCCCCTACTATGAATGTGTTACTGTCGATTTCCCCTTTTATGGTTGTCAGTATTTGCCTTATGTATTGAGGTGCACCTATGTTGGGTGCATAAATATTTACAATTGTTATATCTTCCTCTTGGATCGATCTCTTGATCATTATGTAGTGTCCTTCTTCGTCTCTTCTAATAGTCTTTGTTTTAAAGTCTATTTTGTCTGATATGAGAATTGCTACTCCAGCTTTCTTTTGGTTTCCATTTGCATGAAATACCTTTTTCCATCCCCTTACTTTCAGTCTGTATGTGTCTCTAGGTCTGAAGTGGGTCTCTTGTAGACAGCAAATATATGGGTCTTGTTTTTGTATCCATTCAGCCAATCTGTGTCTTTTGGTGGGAGCATTTAGTCCATTTACATTTAAGGTAATTATCGATATGTGTGTTCCTATTCCCATTTTCTTAATTGTTTTGGGTTCGTTATTGTAGGTCCTTTCCTTCTTTTGTGTTTCTTGCCTAGAGAAGTTCCTTTAGCAGTTGTTGTAGAGCTGGTTTGGTGGTGCTGAACTCTCTCAGCTTTTGCTTGTCTGTAAAGGTTTTAATTTCTCCATCAAATCTGAATGAGATCCTTGCTGGGTAGAGTAATCTTGGTTGCAGGTTTTTCTCCTTCAACACTTTCAATATGTCCTGCCAGTCCCTTCTGGCTTGCAGAGTTTCTGCTGAAAGATCAGCTGTTAACCTTATGGGGATTCCCTTGTGTGTTATTTGTTGTTTTTCCCTTGCTGCTTTTAATATGTTGTCTTTGTATTTAATTTTTGACAGTTTGATTAATATGTGTCTTGGCGTATTTCTCCTTGGATTTATCCTGTATGGGACTCTCTGTGCTTCCTGGACTTGATTAACTATTTCCTTTCCCATATTAGGGAAGTTTTCAACTATAATCTCTTCAAATATTTTCTCAGTCCCTTTCTTTTTCTCTTCTTCTTCTGGAACCCCTATAATTCGAATGTTGGTGCGTTTAATGTTGTCCCAGAGGTCTCTGAGACTGTCCTCAGTTCTTTTCATTCTTTTTTCTTTATTCTGCTCTGCAGTAGTTATTTCCACTATTTTATCTTCCAGGTCACTTATCCGTTCTTCTGCCTCAGTTATTCTGCTATTGATCCCATCTAGAGTACTTTTAATTTCATTTATTGTGTTGTTCATCGTTGCCTGTTTCATTTTTAGTTCTTCTAGGTCCTTGTTAACTGATTCTTGCATTTTGTCCATTCTATTGTCCATTCTATCTCCAAGATTTCGGATCAACCTTACTATCATTATTCTGAATTCTTTTTCTGGTAGACTGCCTATTTCCTCTTCATTTGTTAGGTCTGGTGGGTTTTTATCTTGCTCCTTCATCTGCTGTGTGTTTTTCTGTCTTTTCATTTTGCTTATCTTACTGTGTTTGTGGTCTCCTTTTTTGCAGGCTGAAGGTTCGTAGTTCCTGTTGTTTTTTGTGTCTGTCCCCAGTGGCTAAGGTTGGTTCAGTGGGTTGTGTCGGCCTCCTGGTGGAGGGTACTAGTGCCTGTGTTCTGGTGGATGAGGCTGGATCTTGTCTTTCTGGTGGGCAGGTCCACGTCTGGTGGTGTGTTTTGGGGTGTCTGTAGACTTATTATGATTTTGGGCAGCCTCTCTGCTAATGGGTGGGGTTGTGTTCCTGTCTTGCTAGTTGTTTGGCATAGGATGTCCAGCACTGTAGCTTGCTGGTCGTTGAGTGAAGCTGGGTGCTGGCGTTGAGATGGAGATCTCTCGGAGATTTTTGCTGTTTGATATTATGTGCAGCTGGGAGGCCTCTTGTGGACCAGTGTCCTGAAGTTGGCTCTCCCACCTCAGAGGCACAGCACTGACTCCTGACTGCAGCACCAAGAGCCTTTCATCCACAGGGCTCCTTAATTTGGGATGATTCTTTGACTATTCAGGTATTCCACAGATGCAGGGTATATCAAGTTGATTGTGGAGCTTTAATCCGCTGCTTCTGAGGCTGCTGGGAGAGATTTCCCTTTCTCTTCTTTGTTCTCACAGCTCCCAGGTGCTCAGCTTTGGATTTGGCCCCGCCTGTGCGTGTAGGTCGCCGGAGGGCGTCTGTTCTTTGCTCAGACAGGACAGGGTTAAAGGAGCCGCTGATTCGGAGGCTCTGGCTCACTCAGGCCCGGGGGTAGGGAGGGGCACGGAGTGTGGGGCGGGCCTGCGGCGGCAGAGGCCGGCAAGATGTTGCAGCCCGAGGCGCGCCGTGCGACCTCCTGGGCGAGTTGTCCCTGGATCCCGGGACCCCGGCAGCGGCGGGCTGCACAGGCTCCCCGGAAGGGCGCGCGGCCAGTGACCTGTGTTCGCACACAGGCCTCCTGGTGGCGGCAGCAGCGGCCCTAGCGTCCCATGTCTGTCTCTGGGCTCCGCACCCCCAGCCGCGGCCCGCGCCCGTCCCCGGAGCTCTCCCAAGCAGCGTTCCCAATCCCCTCTCCTCGTGCACCAGGAAACAAAGAGGGACGCAAAAGTCTCCTGCCTCCTCGGCAGGTCCAGACCTTTCCCCGGACTCTCTCCCGGCTAGCCGCGGTGCACTAACGCCCTGCAGGCTGTGTTCACGCCGCCAACCTCAGTCCTCTCCCGGCGCTCCGACAAAAGCCGGAGCCTCAGCTCCCAGTCCCGCCCGCCCTGGCGGGCGAGCAGAAAAGCCTCTCGGCTGGTGAGTTCCGGTCGGCCCGATCCTCTGCGCTGGAATCTGTCCGCTTTGCCCTCCGCACCCCTGTTGCTGTGCTCTCCTCCGTGGCTCCCAAGCTCCCCCACTCTGCCTCCCGAAGTCTCCACCCGCGAAGGGGCTTCCTAGTGTGTGGACACTTTTCCTCCTTCACAGCTCTCTCCCGCTGGTGCAGGACCCGTCCCTATCCTTTTGTCTCTGTTTAGTTTTTTCTTTTGCCCTAACCAGGTACATGGGGGGTTCCTTGCCTTTGGGAGGTCTGAGGTCTTCTGCCAGCGTTCAGTAGGTGCTCCGTAGGAGTTGTTCCACGCATAGATGTATTTCTGGTGTATCTGTGGAGAGGAAGGTGATCTCCGCGTCTTACTCTTCCGCCATCTTCCCGGAAGTCTCTAAATGTTTCTTGTACTTTCTCCATTCTATTTCCAAGATTTTGTATCATCTTCACTGTCATTACTCTGAATTATTTTTCAGGAAGACTGCTGATTTCCTCTTCATTTGTTTGTTCTGGTTCGTTTTTACCTTGGTCTTTCATCTTCTGTGTGTTTTTCTGTCTTCTCAGTTTGCTTAACTTACTGTGTTTGAGGTCTGCTTTTCACAGGCTGCACGTTTGTAGTTTACGTTATTTTTGGTGTCTGCCCCCAGTTGCTAAAGTTGATTCAGTGGGCTGTGTAGGCTGCCTGGTGGAGGGGACTGGTGCCTGTGTTCTCATGGATGAGGCTGTATCTCTTCTTTTTGCCGGGCAGGTTTGCATCTGGTGGTGTGTTTTGGGGTGTTTTTGTGACCTTATGATTTTAGGCAGCATCTCTGTTAATGATTGGGGTTGTGTTCCTGTCTTGTTCGTTTTTTTCATAAGATGTCCAGCACTGTAGCCTGCTGGTTGTTGAGTGGAGCTGGGTCTTAGTGTTGAGATGGAGATCTCTGGGAGAGCTTTCAGTGTTTGATATTACATGGAGCTGGAAGGTCTCTTGTGGACCAATGTCCTGAACTCAACTCTCCCACCTCAGAGGCACAGGGTTGACACCCGGCCGGAGCAACAAGACTCCGTCAGCCACACAGTAGATTACTGGTTGGTTACAAAAGGATGTAATGCATGAGCATCCAGGTTAACAACACGCAGTGGACAAGTATGGGGTAAGGGCATGGAGCTTCCATGTCCTGTGCTAACACCCCACTCTTCCCAAATCTCCCAATGTTCACCAACCAGAAGCTCCAAGAGACTCATTTTAAACTAAAATGAACTCACAGTCTGAAAGTGAAAAGATGGAAAAAATATACCATGCAAACTGAACTATAAAGTTGGGATAGCAATACTTACCTCAGATAAAAATATACTTAAAACAAAGAATTTAACAAAAGACAAATAAGGGCATTACATAATACATAAATAAAAGGGTCAATCCAAGAGCAGGATATATCATTCCTAAATATTTATGCCCTGGATATGAGAGCACCTAAATATATAAAAAAATATTAGCAGAAATAGAGGGAGAAATTGATAGCAATAGAATAATAGTAGCAGAATTTAATATCCCACTTACATCGATAGATAGATCATCCAGATATAAAATCAATAGAGGAACTCTGACCTTAAGCAACTCGTTATACCAATAGACCTAATATATAAATACAGAAGTTTCCAACCAAAATCAGCAGAACACACATTCTTTTCAAGTGCACATGGAACATTCTCTGGGAAAGATTATACATTATGTCACCAAACAAGTCTCACTAAATTTAAGAAAGTGTAATCATATCAAGCATCTTTTCCAACGAAGTGATATGAAACTAGAAATTAATTACAAGAAAAGAGTTGGAAAAAAAGTAAATGTGAAGACTAAACAACATGCTACTAAACAACTAATGATTCAACAAACATATCAAAAGGAAATTAAAAAATGCTTGAGATAGATGAAAATGAAATCACCACTTTCCAAAATTGATGGGACCCAGCAAAAATGTTTCTAAGAGAAAAGGTTATACCAATACAAGTCTATCTGAAGAAACAAACAAACAAAAAGTATAACTTTATATTTAAAGTAGCAGAAAGAAAAAAGGCAAAACCCAAAGTTAATGGAAGGAAATTATAAAGATCAGAGTGGAAATCGGGAAAATAAAATCTGAAAACGAAACAAAACAAAGCCAAATCAATAGAAAAGATGAATGAAACTAAGAGTTGGTTCTTTTAAAAGATAAGTATCATAAGAGAATACTATGAAAACTATATGCCAACAAATTAGTCAACCTAGACAAAGTGGATAAATTCCTAAAACATAATCTTTCAAGCTTGAATCATGAAAAGTAGAAAATCTACAATGACTGAGTCCTAGGAATGAAATTGAATTTGTAATAAAAACTCTTCCAACAATCAAAAGTCCAGGTCCACATGGTAAATTCTACCAAACACTTCAGAAAAGTTTAATATCTATCCTTCTCATTTATTCCAAAAAACTGAAGAGGAAGGAATGCTTCCAAACTCATTTTATTAGACCAGGATTACTGTGAGACCAAAAATAGACAAAAACAGTACAAAAAGAGAAAATTGCAGGTCAATATCACTAACAGACATAGATGTAAAAAATTCTCAAGAAAATATTAGCAAGCCAAATTCAACAATATATTAAAAAATCACACATGTTGATCAAGTAATATTCCAGGGGAGCAAGAATTAACATCTGAAAAATCAATCAATGTTGTACACCACATTAACAAAACAGTTGATTATAATCAGATAATCATCTAAATAGCATATGATGAAATTCAACATCCATTTAAGGAAAAAGAATCTCAACAAAGTGGGTATCAAAACATACCTCACCATAATAAAGGCTATATATGAAAAATTCACAGCTAACATCATATTCAATGGAGGAAAGATTAAAGCTTTTCTTGTAAGATCAGGAACAAGGCAAGTATTTCCTCTATCGTCAGTTTTATTCAGCATAGTATTGGAAGTCCTAGTCACAGCAAATAGACAAGAAAAAGAAATAATAGGATTGGAATGAAAAAAGTAAAACTGTCACTATTTGCAGATGACATGATACTATATATAGAGAACCCCAAAGACTCCACTGAAAAACTATTGGAAGTAATAAATGAATTCAGTAAAGTTGCAGGATACAAAATTAATTTGTAGTTATCAGTTTCATTTCAATATGCTAATAACAAACTATCAGAGTGATAAATGAAGAAAAAAATCCCATTTACAATTGCATGAAAAAGAATGGAATACCTAGGAGAAAATCTAACCAAGAAGGTAAGAGACCTGTACTCTGAAATCTATAAGACATTTATGAAACAAATAAATGGAAAAATATCATGTTCATGGATTGGAATAATCAGTATTAATAAAATGTCCATAATACACAAAACAATGCACAAATTTAATACTATCCTATCAAAATATCAATGGCATTTTTCAGAGAACTACAACAAATAAAATTAAAATTTGTATGAAAGTACAGAACCCTAAAATAGCCAAAGCACTCTTGAGAAAGAAGAACATAACTGGATTTATCAAGTGCCCAGATTTCAAACTATACTACAAAGCTATAGTAATCGAAACAGTATGGTACTGACACAAAAACAGAAATATAGATCAATGGAACAGAGTAGAGAGCCTAGAAATAAGCCCAAATTATATGGTCAATTAATCTATGGCAAAGGAAGCAAGAATATATAATGGGGAAAAAAGCAGTCTCTTTGATAAATGGTGTTGGGAAACATGGACAACTACAAGCAGAAGAATGAAACTGGACCATTTTCTTATACTATATATAAAAATTAACTGAAAATGGATTAAACTTAATATAAGTCCTGAAAACAGAAGAATCCTAAAAGAAACATAGGCAGTAATCTCTTTGACATTGGCTTTAGAACCTTTTTTTTCCTTTGATATGTGTCCTCAAGTAAGTGAAACAAAAGCAAAAATAAACAAATGGGACTACATCAAACTATTGATAAAAAGCTTTTGCAGAACAAAGGAAACCACCAGTAAAGCATAAAGGAAACCTCTTGAATGGGATAAGATATTTGTAAAGGTTATATCTGATAAGGGATTTATATATCTGATAAATACATAAAAGCTCATACAACTCAATATCAAATAAAACAAAAATCTAATAAAAAATAACCATTTTTCCAAAGAAAATATACAGATAGCCAACAAGCACATAAAAAGATGTTCAACATCACTAATCATCAGGGAAATACAAAACAAAAACCACAGTAAGACACCACCTCACTCCTGTCGGAATGGCTATTATCAAAAAGAAGAAATAATAAATGTTGTTTAGATGTGGGGAAAAAGCTATCCTCATGCACTGTTGGTGGGAATATAAATTGGTGCAGCCACTATGGAAGACAATATGGAAGTTCCTTCTTTGTAATGTATAAGAATATCAAATCACTATGTTGTACACCTGAAACTAATATAATATGGTATGTCAATTATAATTTAATTAAAAATAAATAAAAGAAAGAAAAGGAATGAAACAGGAAATATTACTATAGACCTTGAAGATAAGAATACAATGAACAATTCTATGTTCACATTTGATAACTCAGGATAAAAGGACCAATTCCTTGGAAAATACAAACTACTACATCTCATCCAATATAAAACATAATTTGAATAGGACTATAACTATTATGGAAATTGAATTCATAATTTTAACTCCAGAAAAAAATAATCTCTAGGTCCAGAAGCTTTCACTGGGCAATTCTACCAAATATTTATGAAGAATTACATTAATTCTACACTTTTTCTTCCAGAAAATAGTGGAGGAAGGAACACTTTTCAATTTATTGAATTAAGTCAGTATTACTCTGATACCCAGTCACACATAGTATGTAGAAATAATACTACAGATTAATATTCCTCATGAATATAAGTGCAAAAATCCTTAACAGAATGTAGGCAAAGAGAACTGAGTTATATATACATATAAAAGTTGTGTAATGATCAAGTGGGTTTAATCCAGTAATGCAAGACTGGTTCAATATTTGAGAAACAATCACTGTAATCCTCAAAATTAACAGATTAAGAAAGACAAAACACAACAATTGATGAAAAACTATTTGCAAATTTGACACCCATTTTGTGATAAACACTCTCAGAAAGTTAGGAATAGAGGAAATTACCTCAAATTGATCAAGAACATCTGCAAGAGATCTACAGCTAATTTATACTTAATGATAAAAAACTGAATGCTTTCCCCTTAAGATAAGGTGGAAGGTAAATATATTCACTCTCACCACTCTTATTCAAAACAATGCTGGAAGTCTGAGGTACAGCAATAAGGCAAGGAAAGGAAATAAAATGCATACAAATTGGAAAATAAGAAACCGTTTTTGGGAATGTAAATTTGTTCAGCCACTATGGAAAACAGTATGGAGTTTCCTTAAAAAAATAAAAATAGAGTTAGCATATGATCCAGCAATCCCACTCTTGGGCATATATACGGGGCAGCTCTAATTTGAAAATATAAATGCATGCAAAGTTCATAGCAGCACTATATACAATAGCCAAGACATGGAAGCAACCTAAACGTCCATTGACAGATAATGAAATACTACTCAACTATAAAAAAGAATAAAATAATGCCATTTGCAGCAACATGGATGGAACTAGAGATTATCATACTAAGTGTGATTAAGTCAGACAAAGACAAATATCATATGATATCACTTATATGTGTGATCTAAAAACTGATACAAATGAACTTATTTACAAAACAGAAACAGACTCACTGACATAGAAAACAAACTATGGTTACAAAAGGGGAAAGGGGGGAGGGATAAATTAGAATTTGGGATGAGCAGATACAAACTACTATATATAAAATAGATAACAAGGTCATACTGTATAGCACAGGGAACTATATTCAATATCTTGTAATAAACTATAATGGAAAAGAATCTGAGAAAGAATATATATATACATATATATATATATATATGAATCACTGCTGTATACCAGAAACTAACACAATATTTTAAATCAATTACAATTAAATTTTTTTAAAAAATGGAAAAATTTCTACCCCTATTTGAAGATGATTGTCTATATAGAATATTCAAGGAATTTACAGAAACCATAACTAATAACTGAGTTTAGTAAAGTTGCAAGATAAAAGATAAAGTCAACTGTAAAACGGAACTTCTCTGGTGGCACAGTGGATAAGAATCTGCCTGCCAATGCAGGGATCATGGATTCAATCCCTGGTCCGGGAAGATCCCACATGCCATGGAACAACTAAGCCTGTGTACCACAACTACTCAGCCCCCGCCACAACTACTGAAGCCTGCACGCCTAGAGCCCATGCTCTGCAACAAGAAGCCACTGCAAAGAGAAGCCCATGCACCAGAATGAAGAGTAGCACCTGCTCTCCACAACTAGAGAAAGCCCGTGCGCAGCAACTAAGACCCAATTCACCCAAAAATAATAAAATTAAATCTTAAAAAAAATCTACTTTACTGTGTCTATTTATTTAAATGTTAATCTTATCTGGAAATACTATCAAAGACACACTCAGAAATAATATTTAATCTGGACAACCTGTGGCACAGTAAAGTTAACACATAAAATTAACCGTCATAATTCCATCCCTTGTCTACTTGGCACCCAAATGCATCTCCTTAATCCACACTTAATCTCCCACCCCCCCCAAACCAAGACAATAACATGGTCATAATTCCACCTAACATGATACAACTATTATGTATACAACTGAAAATACACTAACCCCTTCCCCAGAAGAGGACATAAAGTTCTTGAGTGTTGTTTACCCTTCTCATTGATATCCTATAGTATTAATAAAATTAATAACACAAATATTATAATGTAAAGCCAATACATATTATGTTACATAATAAGGGAATAAGGGAGGGAAGAAATAAAAGATACATATACACACAGATTAACAGGATCAAATATTCATGACAATCACAGTCGTTGTTTCTGTAACAGGTCACATGGCTGTAGCTGGTATTTATAACTACCTTCTTCCACTACCTACTCAGTATTCCCTTTGCCTTCAGCAAGCACCTCATCTGATCATGGTTCTTTACCTGGTGTAGTGGCCCAAACCTTTATTCCCTGAAGGGTCTGGGTCATTAGTAATTATACCTGAGTTAGATTGTTGTACTTTTTTGCTAACTTTTATCACAGGGCATGGTAATACCAAAAGACCCTCTAAGGGATCACTCAAATTCCAGAAATACCCTTACTTACCTCCATTGTGGAGTAGCAGTCCAATTTTCCCTTAGTAGTCAGGATCAGTCACCCCAGTCAACACTGTAACTCCCTTATTTGCCTGTTGATTCAGAAGCATGAGGAGCTCAAAGTGGATGGGAGTCTTAACTTCCAGTTCAATGGAATTATTGTTGTGTCTCTTGGTGGAAAAATTCTTCTTTTTTTAAACAAAGACCTCTAGGTCAGCAGAGCATAAGGTCATGGGGACAGGAAACACATTTAGCTAGTGGGTAACTAAGGGTAAAAGTGAATGGTGCAACCCCCATGTCCACCCCTTGATTCCTGGACCTGCGAATCCTTGCTATGGGAGAAACAACACTACGTGTTGGATGCTGATTAAGAGCATATACAAAGCCCTGGAAAACCTTGCCCCAGCCCTGCAAGGTATTACCATCTAGATAGCACTGCAATTGGATCTTCAAAAGGCCATTACACTGCTCTATCAAGCCACCTGCTTCAGAATGGTGGGAAACATGCTAAGACCAGTGAATTCATGAACATGGGCCCATTACCACAGTTCTTTTCCTGTGAAATGAGTCCCTTGATTAGAGGCAATGCTGTGTGGAATACCATCATAGTGGAGAGGACATTCTGCAAGCACCCAGATGGTAGTTTTCTCAGAATCTTGTGTACAAGGAAGGCAAATCTGTATCCAGAGTGTCTATTCCTGTAAGAACAAAATGCTCCCATGATTGAAGTTGTCTAATGTAATCAACCTGCCACCAGGTAAAGGGATGATCCCCCTGGGAATGGTGCCATATCAGGGATTCAATTTTGATCTCTGCTGCTGGCAGATTGCACACTCAATTGTGACCGTTGCCAGGTAAGCCTTGGTGAGTAAAAGTCCTTGTAGCTGGGCTCATGCATATCTCCATGTCTGCTACAACAGGGGAAAGAAGATGACTGGTATCCACAGAATAGGTCATTCTATCCATTTAATTACTAAAATCCTCCTCTGCTGAGGTCAGTTGTGGGCAAAATTCATATGGAACACAAATATCCTCACATTTTTTGCCCATTCAGAGAAGTCTATCCACATACTTCTTTCCCAAATTTCCTTGTCACCAGTTTTTCAATCATATTCTTTCCAAGTTCCTGACCTTCCAGGTAACACTTTGGCTACAGCCCATAAAAATATATATAATCACAAATATTTGTGCTGTTCCTCCTTTGAAGCAATGTGAACAACCAAGAGCACTGTATGCAGTTCTTCCCACTGGGTGGATTTTCCTTCACCACTTTACTTCAGTGATCTCCCAGAAAGGAGCTGTAGTGCTGGAGCTTTTCACTGCATATGGTGATGCCTGCATAACCTGCAGAACAATTTGCAAATGATAGTTTACAAATTCTTCTCTTCCTCCATAAACTGATCATAGGGAACCCCCCTTAAAACTATATGTACAGGCTGGGAGAGACAAGGCAGTGTAACAGGAATGGGGACCATGGACATTTGAGCCACTTCTTCATGTAACATGTGTATGCTTTAAGGTCCTGATCCATTTGATGATGAAGTGCTACTGTGCACAACCAACTTTATGGATTGGTGGATCAAGTAACATCCAGTTCTTAAGAGGCAACTCAGTTTACATGGTAATTTGGTAGCCAATATTTAACTGCTCAATCTCTACTAAGTCCCAGTGCAGGATAAGAGCTGTTTCTCAAAAAAAAAAAAAAAAAAAAAAGAGTAGTTATCTGCAGAGAATGGCTTAAAGATCCTACGAACTGGCATTGTGATTCACTTATATGTAGGGGTCTGCCAAACAGCATCCCCTTCTGCCACTGCCACTCCAAGTACCACTGGACCTGCTATATCATATAGCCCAAGTGACAGAGCAACTTGCACAGTATGGACCTGTTGGAGAGCCATCTCCTGCTATGGACCTCACTAAAAACTAGAAGATTTTTGGATCACTTGGTAAATGGGCCGGAGTAACACACCCAAATGTGGAATATGTTGCCTCTAAAATTCAAAGAGACTCGCTAGGCATTATGCCTTTTTGTTGCTGTTGTTGTTGTATGAAAGGATGAAGATCCCTTCACTATAGAAGGGATATCTCCACATGCTCCACACCACCAAGGAGGTAAAAATCAGTACACTGAAAACTATAAAACAATGATGAAAGATGTTGAAGACACAATAAATGGAAAGATATCTTTATGTTATTTTATTCATTTTTGGCTGCTTTTGGTCTTCATTGTGGCATGCAGGTTTTCTCTAGTTGTGGTGAGCAGGGGCTTCTCTTAGTTGTGGTGTGTGGGCTTCTCATTGCAGTGGCTTCTCTTGTTGCAGAACACAGGCTCTAGGTGCATGGGCTTCAGTAGTTGTGGTGTGCAGGCTCAGTAGTTGTGGCTCATGGATTTAGTTGCTCTGTGGCATGTGGGATCTTCCTGGACCAGGGTTCAAACCTGTGTCCCCTGCATTGGCAGGTGGATCCTTAATCACTGCACTACCAGGGAAGGCCCAATGGAAAATATCTTGAGTAAGAATAACACAGCTGAAGGCATCAAATGCTGTAACTTCAAACTATATTACAAAGCTATAGTATTCAAAATAGTAATGGTACTGTCATAAAAATAAACACATATACCAAAGGAACAGAGTAGAGAACCCAGAAATAAACCAACACGTATAAGATTAACTAATTTTCAACAAAAGTGCCAAGAGTAAACAATGGGGAAAGGATAGTCTCTTCAATAAATGGTGTTTGGAAAACTGTATATATAGATGCAAAAAGTGAAGTTTTAACCCTGTCTTACAACATTCACAAAAATTAACTCAAAATGGATTTAAGACTTTAGCCTGAAACTGTAAAACTCTTAGAAGAAAACAGTGGAAAAACGTCTTGACATTGGTCTTGGTAATAATTTCTTGAAAATGACACCAAAAGCATAGGTAAAAAAGGAGAAACTAGTGGAACTATATCAAACTAAATTTTTTTTTACAGCAAAGGAAACAACAACATTAAAAAGTTAAACCACAGAATGGAAGAAAATATTTGAAAACCATAGAGAGTTACTACCCAAAATACATAAGGAACACATACAAGTCAATAGCAAAAAAACCCCAATAACCAAATTAAAAGGTGGGCAAAGCCCCTGAATAAACATTTTTCCAAAGAAAACATACAGTTAGCCAACATGTATATGAAAAAATGCTCAATATTACAAATCATCAGGGAAATGTAAATAAAAACCACAATAAGATAACACTTCATGTATGTTAGGATTGCTATTATGAAGAAGCAAAAATAACTTTGAGGTATATGAGGAGAAAAGTGAACCCTTGGGCACTGTTGGTGGAAATGTAAATTTTTATAGCCACTGTGGAAAACAGTGTGAAGATTCCTCAAAAAATTAAAAATGGAACTACCATATGATCCAGAAATCCCACTTCCAGGGTTATATTTGAAGAAAATATAATTACTATCTCAGAGACATCTGTACCCTCATGTTTACTGCAGCATTATTCACAATAGCCAAGACATGGATACAACCCTGTGTTCTAAATGATGCTAAATGAAATAAGTCAGATAAGAGAAAGACAAATATTGCATGATATCACCTATATGGGGAATCTAATAAAAAAAGATGAACTCATAGTAACAGAATATAATGGTGGTTTCCAGAGGCTGGGGGTTGAGCGGGAAGAGGGAGATATAAATCAATGGGTAAAGGGACTTCCCTGGTGGTGCAGTGTTTAAGACTCCACACTCCCAATGCAGGGAGCCTGGCTTTGATCCCTGGTCAAGAAACTAGATCCCACATGCATGCTGCAACTAAAAGTTCACATGCCACAACTAAGGAGGTGGCAAGCTGCAACTAAGGAGCCCACTGGCCGCAACTAAGGAGCCCACATGCTGCAACTAAGACATGGTGTAACCAAATAAATAAATAATAAATTAAATTAAAAAAAAGAAAATTAACTGAAATCTGCAAGTTCAAAAGTTGAAATTCTCAACTCTGAAATAAACAGAGAATCTTATTATTTTTTTTAAAGAAATCAATGGTACAGTTTTTCAGTTTAAAGATGAATAAGATCTGGAGACCTAATGTACAACATGGTGAACTTCAGTAAATAATATTATATTGTATACTTGAAATTTATTAAGAAAATAGATCATAAGCATTCTCACACACACCAAAAATGTTAACTATTAATGATAGATATATTAATGAGTTTAATTGTAATATTAAATTGTAATATTTCATAATGTATACATACATCTAAATATCACTTTGTACTATATATATATACATTTTATATATACACAGAAATCGTATATGTCAAAAATAAATAGGAGGAGGAGTCAAGATGGCGGAATAGGAGGATATAGAATTCATTGCTCCTCACGTGTACATTAAGAAAGAAGAAAAAGAGAAAAAAGGAATCAAAAAAGGGACCAGCAAACCTGGTGGGAAGCTGAAGGCGAAGGGAGGTCCCTGCACTCAGAAAAACTCCCTCACGGTGGGGAAATCAGTTGGGACAGAAAAGGACACTTGGGGGATCAGAGGAGAATGCAACAGATGGTCTGTGGAAGACAGGACAAAGTAAGAACTGCACGCATGATCTACACTGCAACTCTGCACATTCCAACCAGAGTTGTGAGTCTCCTGTTTCAAAGGCAGAATTGGTGCTGGAAAGTGTGGTTTGGAGTGTGGACCCAGGGAGGGGACAGATGTTGGCTGGGAAAATACAGCCTGAAGGGACAGGAGTAAGGAGCTCCACATCCAGGAAAGTCTACAGAAAGAGTCCGAGACACCATAGAAGGAAAACGTCATGGTTGATGGATGCGCAAGGTACAGAGACACCATTACAACCCCTTTCCACACCCACCAGCTTCTTCTGCCTCTGCAGGGACTGGGAGAGGCTCCCATCTGAGCAATCCCTCCCACCACTCAGGTCAGTGTATCCTCTGCCCACGTGCACTCCATGGGCCTGAGTGTCACCCATCCCAAAGCCTCCTTGGAAATCAGCCCTGGGCACCCCTGCCTGGTATGAGAGACCACCGATGCTGCCAGGGGCTGAGTGCTAAAGTGTGCAGTTGGGTAAACAGATCCAGGGAGAGGAACACTGTTGGCTATGCAGATACAGTAGAGGGGATGGGAGTGAGGGGATGTGTGGCTGGGAATGCCCCTAGAGGAAGCATGGTCTGCCTGGAAAGTGAAGTTCCATTGTTGAGAGGTGTGTGGGGGGGGGCAGGGCCACCACTGCCCCCACATGCCAGCTACTGCCTCCTTGTGAACTGGGAGGGTCTCCACCCAGAGCAAGCTCACCACAGTCTGCTGCAACTGCCTGCTTCTCCCTGCCACTGCAGGCAACTCACATACGTCCCAATTGTGCCTGCCGTACCTCTCCCAGGCCTGAGTGAGTAAGTGTGTCCCAAGAAGCTACTGCTTTTGCCCCCTCTCTCTTCAGCAAGGAAAGATGACTGAGTGTGGCGCACATACAGAAGTGGGATCAAAACTGAAGGTGAGCCCCAGGGGCAGTGTGACTAAGGAAGAGGAACGGAAATCTTTCTGTGCAGCTGCACAATCCACAGATTAAATCTCTGAGATTGGCTTGGTAAATCCTACATCTGTGGAATATCTGAATAAACAAAGAGTGTTCCCACAAAGGAGACTGATATAGCCTTCACAGCAGTGGACTTTGGGGGCAAATACACATGAGACTCAGGCCAGGTCAGAGCCTCAGCTGGCTCCACAGTGCCCACAGCAGATCCAGAGACTTACCTAGAGGTACTGGAAGGCCTCCTGGGAAGGCAGGGATTGGCTCTGGCTCACTGTGTGGGCAATGACACTGACAAAGGAGGCTCTAGGAAAATATTCTTATTAATATTATTATTTATTTGTTTGTTTCAATTCATTCAGCTGTTGGCATTGTTACTTTTATCTTTTATTTTTAGTTTTAATTTTTTGATATATATATATATTTATTTTTCTATTTTTACTTAACTTTTTGTTTTTTGGTGGCTTTTTGCTTGTTTTTGGTCTTTGTTTTTTATTTTATTTTTTCTTTATTATTTTGATTGCTTTTATATGTATATTTTATGTTTTCCTCATTATTTTTGTTATTCATTTGCTTTCTGTTTTTGTATTATTTTTCTTTTTTTTTGTTTCTGTTAGTTTAGTCCTTACTGACTGTTCTCATTATTGAATTCTTTTGTTTGTACTCTTCTATTTTTCTTGTTTATTTTTCATTTTTCTGTGTGTGTGTGTGTTGTGTTGTTGTTGGTGCTGTATGTTTGCTGTTGTTTTTGCTGTTTGCCTTGGATTTTGTTTGTCTGTTTCTTTTCTTTTCTCTTCTTTTCTTTCTTTTTTTTATGGCTGAATTGTGCGGCTTGTGGGCTTTTGGTTCCCCAGTCAGGAGTTGGACCTGGGCCTCCAGGGTGGGCATGCTGAGAATTACAAGGCTCAGGCAATATTAATCAGCGTGTGTGCTTCTGGAGGTATCCATATTAACACCAAGACCCGGCCCCACACAACTGCCTCCAGCCTCCAGTGCTGGACGCATCACACCAAACAACCAGCAAGACAGGAACACAGACACACCAATCAGCAGACAGGCTGTCTGAAGTCGTACTAAGCTCACAGGCACCCCTAAAAAGACCACCTGATGCAGCCCTGCCCTTCAGAGTGAAGAAACACAACTCCACACCAGAGCACAGGTAACAGTCCCTCCCACCAGGAAGCTTACATAAGCACCTGGAACAGCTTTACTCACCAGAGGACAGACAAAAGAAGCAAGAGGAACTACAACCCTGCAGCCTGTACAAAGGAGATGATAAACACAGTAGGTTAGACAAAATGAGATGACAGAGAAATTTGTTGCAGACAAAGGAGGAAGGTAAAATCCCACAAGACCAAATAAATGAAGAGGAAAGAGGCAATCTACTTGAATAAGAATTCAGAGTAATGATAGTAAAGATGATCCAAGTTCTCAGAAATAGAATGAAGGCACGGATCAAGAAGATACAAGAAATGTTTAATAAGGACCTAAAAGAACTAATGAAGAAACAAACAGTGATGAACAACACAATAACTGAAATGAAATATACACTAAAAGGAATCAGTAGCTGAATAACTGAGGCAGAAGAATGGATAAGGGAACCAGAAGATAGAATGATTGAAATAACTGCTGAGGAGCAGAATAAAGAAAAAAGAATCTAAAGAAATGAGGACAGTCTCAGAGACCTCTGGGACAGCATTAAACAACAAACATTCAAATTATAGGGGTCCCAGAAGAAGAAAAGAAAGGAAAAGGACCAGAGAAAATATTTGAAGAAATTATTCTCAAAAACTTCCCTAACATGGGAAAGGAAATAGTCAGTCAAGTCCAGGAAGCACAGAGAGTCCCATACAAGATAAACCCAAGAAGAAACACACCAAGACAAATATTAATCGAACTAACAAAAATTAAATACAAAGGAAATAATATTAAAAGCAGCAAGGGAAAAGAAACAAATAAACTGCAAAGGAATCCCCATGAGTTTATCAGCTGATTTTTCAACAGAAACTCAACAGGCCAGAAGGGAGTTGCAGGACATATTTAAAGTGATGAAAGGGAAAAACCTACAACAAAGATTACTCTACACAGTAAGGATCTCATTCAGATTCTACAGAAGTCAAAAGCTTTACAGACAAACAAAAGCTAAGAGAATTCAACACCACCAAACAAGTTTTACAAGAAATTCTAAAGGAACTTCTCTAGGCGGAAAAAACAAGAGAAGAAAAAGACCTACAAGAACAAACACAAAACAGTTGAGAAAATGGCAATAGGATCATACATATCTATAATTACCTTAAATGGGAAAGATAACCCTCAGAATGGGAGAAAATATTTGCAAATGAAACAACGGACAAAGGATTAAACCCCAAAGTATAAAAACAGCTAACAGAGCTCAATATAAAACGAAAAACAATCTAATTTAAAAATGGGCATAAGATCTAAAGAGTCATTTCAAAAAAGAAGACATACAGATGGCCAAGAGGAACATGAAAAAGTGTTCAAAATAAATAATTATTAGAGAAATGCAAATCAAAACTACAGTGAGGTATTACCTCACACTGGACAGAATGGCCGTTATCAAAAAATCTAGAAAGAGTAAATGATGGAAAGGGTGTGGTGTAAAGGGAACCCTCCTGCACTGTTGGTGGGAATGGAAATCAATACAACCACTATGGAGAACAGTATGGAGGTCCCTTAAAAAATGAAAAATAGAATTGCCACATGTACCAGCAATCCCACTACTGGGCATATACCCTGAGAAAACCATAAGTCAAAAAGTGTCATGTACCACAATGTTCATTGCTGCACTATTTACAATAGCCAGGACATGGACACAACCTGAGTGTCCAACACAGATGAATGGATAAAGATGTGGCACATATATACAATGGAATAATAGTCAGCCATAAAAAGAAACAAAATTGAGTTATTTGTAGTGAGGTGGATGGACCTAGAGTCTGTCATACAGAGTAAAGTAAGTCAGAAAGAGAAAAACAAATACTGAAGACCCAGAATAGCCAAAGCAATCTTGGGAAAGAAAAATGGAGCTGGAGGAATCAGGCTCCCTGACTTCAGACTATAATACAATGCTACAGTAATCAAGAGAGTATGGTACTGGCACAAAAACATAAATATAGATCAATGGAAAAGGATAGAAAGCCCAGAGATAAACCCATGCACATATGGTCACCTTTTCTTTGATAAAGGAGGCAAGAATATACAGTGGAGAAAAGACACCATTTTCAATGAGTGGTACTGGGAAACTGGACAGGTACATGTAAAAGTATGAAATTAGAACACTCCCTAATGCCATACACAAAAATAAACTCAAATGGTTTAAGACCTAAATGTAAGGCCAAACACTATCAAACTCTTAGAGGAAAACATAGGCAGAACATTCCATGACATAAATCACATCAAGATCCTTTTTGACCCACCACCTAGAGACGTGGAAATAAAAACAAAAACAACCAAATAGGTAAGGCCAGAAACTATCAAACTTTTAGAGGAAAACATAGGCAGAACACTCTATGACATAAATCACAGCAAGATCCTTTTTGACCCACCTGCTAGAGAAATGGAAATAAAAACAAAAATAAACAAATGGGACCTAATGAAACTTCAAAGCTTTTGCACAGCAAAGGAAACCATAAACAGGACCAAAACCCAACACTCAGAATGGGAGAAAATATTTTCAAATGAAGCAACTGGCAAAGGATTAATCTCCAAAATTTATAAGCAGCTCATGCAGCTTAATAACAAAAAAACAAATAACCCAATCCAAAAATGGGCAGAAGACCTAAATAGACATTTCTCCAAAGAAGATATACAGACTGCCAACAAACACATGAAAGAATGTTCAACATCACTAATCATTAGAGAAATGCAAATCAAAACTACTATGAGATATCATCTCACACCAGTCAGAATGGCCATCATCAAAAAGTCTAGAAACAATAAATGCTGGAGAGGGTGTGGAGAAAAGGGAACTCTCTGGCACTGTTGGTGGGAATGTAAATTGATACAGCCACTGTGGAGAACAGTATGGAGGTTCCTTAAAAAACTACAAATAGAACTACCATATGACCCAACAGTCCCACTCCTGGGCATATACCCTGGGAAGACCATAATTCAAAAAGAATCATGCACCAAAATGTTCATTGCAGCTCTATTTACAATAGCCTGAAGATGGAAACAACCTAAGTGTCCATCATCGGATGAATGGATAAAGAAGATGTGGCACATATATACAATGGAATATTACTCAGCAATAAAAAGAAATGAAATTGAGCTATTTGTCTTGAGTTGGATAGATATAGAGTCTGTCATACAGAGTTAAGTAAGTCAGAAAGAGAGAGACAAATACCGTATGCTAACACATATATATGGAATTTCAGAAAAAAAATGTCATGAAGAACCTAGGGGTAAGACAGGAATAAAGACACAGATCTACTACAGAATGGATTTGAGGATATGGGGAGCGTGAAGTGTAAGCTGTGACAAAGTGAGAGAGAGGCATGGACATATATACACTACCAAACATAAGGTAGATCGCTAGTGGGAAGCAGCCGCATAGCACAGGGAGATTAGCTCGGTGCTTTGGAACCGCCTGGAGGGGTGGGATGGGGAGGGTGGGAGGAACGGAGACGCGGGAGGGAGGAGGTGTGGGAACATGTGTATATGTAAGACTGATTCATTTTGTTGTAAGGCAGAAGCTGACACACCATTGTGAAGCAATTATACTCCAATAAAGATGTTAAAAACATAAAAATAAACCAATGGGATCTATTGAAACTTAAAAAGTTATGCACAGCAAAGGAAACCATAAACGAGACCAAAAGGCAACCCTCAGAATGGGAGAAAATATTTGCAAATGAAGCAAGTGACAAAGTATTAATCTCCAAAATTACAAGCAGCTCATGCAGCTCAATAACAACAAAAAAAACCCAACCCAATACAAAAATGGGCAGAAGACCTAAATAGACATTTCTCCAAAGAAGATATACAGACTGCCAACAAACACATGAAAGAATGCTCAACATCATTAGTCATTAGAGAAATTCAAATCAAGACTACAATGAGATATCATCTCACACCAGTCAGAATGGCCATCATCAAAAAATCTAGAAACAATAAATGCTGGAGAGGGTGTGGAGAAAAGGGAACACTCTTGAACTGTTGGTGGGAATGTAAATTGATGCAGCCACTATGGAGAACAGTATGGAGGTTCCTTAAATAACTATAAATAGAATTACCATAGGACCCAGCAATGCCACTACTGAGCATATACCCTGAGATAACCATAATTCACAAAGAGTCATGTACCAAAATGTTCATTGCAGCTCTATTTACAATAACCAGGACATGGAAGCAACCTAAGCATCCTTAAACAAATGAATAGATAAAGAAGATGTGGTACATATATACAATGGAATATTACTCAGCCATATAAAGAAACGAAATTGAGTTATTTGTAGTGAGGTGGATGGACCTAGAGTCTCTCATACAGAGTGAAGTAAGTCAGAAAGAGAAAAACAAATACTGTATGCTAACACATATATATGGAATCTAAGGGGAAAAAAAAGGTTATAAGGAACCTATGGATAAGATGGGAATAAAGACACAGACCTACTAGAGAATGGACTTGAGGATATGGGGACAGGGAAGGGTACGCTGTGAGAAAGTGAGACAGTGGCATGGATATATATGCATTACCAAACGTAAAATAGATAGCTAGTGGGAAGCAGCCGTATAGCACAGGGAGATCAGCTCGGTGGTTTGTGACCACCTAGAGGGGTGGGATAGGGAGTGTGGGAGGGAGGGAGACGCAAGACGGAAGAGATATGGGAACATATGTATATGTATAACTGATTCACTTTGTTATGAAGCAGAAACTAACACACCATTGTAAAGCAATTATGCTCCAATAAAGATGTTAAAAAATACTGTATGCTAACGCATATATATGGAATCTAAAAAAAAATGGTTTGTTGTACCTAGTGTAAGGGCAGTAATAAAGATGTAGACATAGAGAATGGAGTTGAAAACACGGGGGTCAAGGGGGAAGCTGGGGCAAAGTGAGGGTATCATTGACACATATACACTACCAAATATAAAATAGTTAGCTAGTAGGAAGCAGCATCATAGCACAGGGAGGTCAGCTCAGTGCTCTGTGGTGACTTAGAGGGGTGTGATAGGGAGGGTGGCAGGGAGGGCCAAGAAGAAGGGGGTATATGTATGCATATGGTTGATTCACCTTGTTGTACAACAGAAACTAACACAGTATTGTGAAGCAAGTTTACTCCAATAAAGATGTATTACAATAGTTACCTTAAATATAAGCAGATTAAATGGTCCAACCGAAAGACACAGACTAGCTGCATGGATACAAAAACAAGACCCATATATATACTGTCTACAAGAGACCAACTTCAGACCCAGGGACACATATAGATTTAAAGTGAGGGGGTGGAAATAGTTATTCCATACAAATTGGAATGAAAAGAAAGCTGGAGTAGCCGCACTTATATCAGACAAGATAGATTAAAGACTATTACAAGAGACAAGGAAGACACTACATTATCATCAACGGATCAGTCCAAGAAGAAGATATAACAATTGTGCATATATTTGCAGCCAACATAGGAGCACCTCAATACATAAAGCATATGCTAACAGCTGTAAAAGGGGAAACTGACAGTAACATAATAATAGTGGGGGACTTTAACACTCCACTTACAGCAATGGACAGATCATCCAGAGAGAAAATAAATAAACACAAGCTTTAAAAAACACAATAGACCAAATAGACTTAGTTGTTATTTATAGGACATTCCATACAAAAGTGGCAGGATATAATTTCCTCGGAAGTGCTCATGAAACATTCTACAGGGTAGATCACATCATGGGTCAAAAATCAAGCCTTGGTAAATTTAATAAAATTGAAATCATGTCTAGAATCTTTTCCGACCACAACACTATGAGATTAGAAATCAATTACATGGAAAAAAACTGTAAAAAATACAAACCCATGGAGGCTAAACACCATGTTACTAAATAACAAAGAGATCACTGAATAAATCAAAGAGGAAATTAAAAAATACCTAGAACAAAATGACAAAGAAAACAACATGACCCAAAACCTTTTGGTATGCAGCAAAAGCTGTTCTAAGAGAGAAGATTATAATAGTACAATTTTAAATCAAGAAACAAGAAAAATCACAAATAAACAACCTGACATCACACCTAAAAAAAACTGGAGAAAGAAGAAAAAAAAAACCCAAAGTTAGTAGAAGGAAATTAATCATAAAAATCAGAGCAGAAATAGATGAAATATATGCAAAGAAAACAATAGCCAAGATCAATAAAACTAAAAGTTGGTTCTTTGAGAAGATAAACTGACTGATAAACCAGCAGAATCATAAAGAATAAAAGGGAGAGGACTCATATCAATAAAATTAGAAATGAAAAAGGAGAGTTACATTTGACACTTCAGAAATACAAAGAATCATAAAGGACTGCTACAAGCAATTATATGCCAATAAAATGGACAACCTGGAAGAAATGGAAAAATTCTTAGAAGGGTACAACCTTCCAAGTGTGAGTCAGGAAGGAATAGAAAATATGATCTGGGAGTTGAGGAAGGTGGCGGAAGAGTAAGCCGCGGAGATCACCTTCTTTCCCACAGATACATCAGAAATACCTCTACACATGGAACTGCTCCTATACAACACCCAATGAACGCTGGCAGAAGACGTCAGACCTCCCAAAAGGCAAGAAACTCCCCACGTACCTGGGTAGGGCAAAAGAAAAAAGAGAGACAAAAGAATAGGGACGGGACCTGCACCAGTGGGAGGGAGCTGTGAAGGAGGAAAGGATTCCACGCACCAGGAAGCCCCTTCACTGGCAGAGACTGCGGGTGGCAGAGGGGGGATCCTTCAGGGCCACGGAGGAGAGCGGGGCAACAGGGGTGCGGAGAGATTACACACAGAGGATCGGTGCTGACCAGCACTCACCAGCCCGAGAAGCTTGTCTGCTCATCTGCCGGGGCGGGCGGAGGCTGGGAGCTGAGGCTTGGGCTTTGGTCGGATTGCAGGGAGAGGACTAGGGTTGGCAGCGAGAACAAAACCTGAAGGGGTTAGTGTACCATGGCTAGCCGGGAGGGAGTGTTGGAAAAAGTCTGGAACTGCCGAAGAGGAAAGAGACATTTTCTTCCCTCTTTGTTTCCTGGGGTGGGAGGAGAGGGGATTAAGAGTGCTGCTTAAAGGAGTTCCAGAGACAGGCGCGAGCTGCGGCTAAGAGCGTGGACCACAGAGAAGGGCATGAGACACTAAGTCTGCTGCTGCCAACACCAAGAAGCCTGTGGGTGAGCACAGGTCACTATCCACACCTCCGCTTCCGGGAGCCTGTGAAGCCCGCCACTGCCAGGGTCCCGTGATCCAGGGACAACTTCCCCGGGAGAACACACTGCGCGCCTCAGGGTGGTGCAACGTCACGCTGGCTTCTGCCGCTGCAGGCTCGCCACGCACTCCGTACCCATCTCTCCCCTTGGCCTGAGAGAGCCAGAGCCCCCGAATCAGCTGCTGCTTTTACCCCGACCTGTCAGAGCGAAGAACAGAGGCCCTCAGGTGACCTACACAGAGAGGCGGGGCCAAATCCAAAGCTGAAGCCCGAGAGCATGCGAACAAAGAAGAGAAAGGGAAATGTCTCCCAGCAGCCTCAGAAGCAGCAGATGAAATCTCCACAATCAACTTGATGTACCCTGCATCTGTGGAATACCTGAATAGACAATAAATCATCCCAAATTGAGGAGGTGGATTTTGAGAGAAAGATATATTATTTTTTCCTCTTTTCCTCTTTTTGTGAGTGTGTATGTGTATGCTTCTGTGTGAGATTTTGTCTGTAAAGTGCTTTCACCATTGGTAGTAGGGTTCTGTCTGTCCATTTTTTGTTTCTTTGTTTTACTTACAAAAATTTTTTTCTTAATAACTATTTTTTTAATAAATTTATTTTTATCTTACTTTATTTTATTTTAACCTCTTTCTTTCTTTTCTTTCTTTCTTTCTTTCTTTCTTTCTTTCTTTCTTTCTTTCCTTCCTTCCTTCCTTCTACTTTTTCTCCCTTTTATTCTGAGCCATGTGGATGAAAGGCTCTTGGTGCTCCAGCGAGGATTCAGTGCTGTGCCTCTGAGGAGGGAGAGCCAACTTCAGGACACTGGTCCACAAGAGACCTCCCAGCACCACGTAATATCAAATGGCAAAAATAGCCCAGAGACCTCCATCTCAACACCAGCACCCAGCTTCACTCAACGACCAGCAAGCTACACTGATGGGCACCCTATGCCAAATAACTAGCAAGCCAAGAACACAACCTCACCCATTGTAGAGAGGCTGCCTAAAATCATAGTAAGTCCACAGACACCCCAAAACACACCAACAGACATGGACTTGCCCACCAGAAAGACAAGATCCAGCCTTATCCACCAGAACATAGGCACTAGTCCCCTCAACCAGGAAGCCTACACAACCCACTGAACCAACTTTAGCCACTGGGGAGAGACAACAAAAACAACTGGAACTACGAACTTGCAGCCTGCAAAATGGAGACCCCAAACACAGTAAGGTAAGCAAAATGAGAAGACAGAAAATCACACAGCAGATGAAGGAGCAAGATAAAAACCCACCAGACCTAACAAATGAAGAGGAAATAGGCAGTCTACCTGAAAAAGAATTCAGAATAATGATAGTAAAGATGATCCAAAATCTTGGAAATAGAATAGACAAAATGCAAGAAACATTTAACAAGGACCTAGAACTAAAGAGGAAAGAGGCAGTGATGAACAACACAATGAATGAAATTAAAAGTACTCTAGAAGGGACCAATAGCAGAATAACTGAGGCAGAAGAACGGATAAGTGACCTGGAAAATAAAATAGTGGAAATAACTACTGCAGAGCAGAATAAAGAAAAAAGAATGAAAAGAACTGAGGACAGTCTCAGACACTTCTGGGACAACATTAAACATGTAAACATTCGAATTATAGGGGTCACAGAAGAAGAAGAGAAAAAGAAAGGGACTGAGAAAATATTTGAAGAGATTATAGTTGAAAACTTCCATAATATGGGAAATGAAATAGTTAATCAAATCCAGGAAGCATAGAGAGTCTCATACAGGATAAATCTAAGGAGAAACACGCCAAGACATACACTAATCAAACTGTCAAATATTAAATACAAAGCAAACATATTAAAAGCAGCAGGGGAAAAACAACAAATAACACACAAGGGAATCCCCATAAGGTTAACAGCTGACCTTTCAGAAGAAACTCTGCAAGCCAAATGGGATTGGCAGGACATATTTAAAGTGATGAAGGAGAAAAACCTACAACCAAGATTACTCTACCCATGAAGGATCTCATTCAGATTTGATGGAGAAATTAAAACCTTAACAAACAAGCAAAAGCTGAGGGAGTTTAGCACCACCAAACCAGCTTTACAACAATGCTAAAGATAATTCTCTACGCAAGAAACAGAAGAGAAGGAAAAGACCTACAAAACAAACCCGAAAAAATTAAGAAAATGGGAAAAGGGACATACATATCGATAATTACCTTAAATGTAAATGGATTAATTGCTCCCACCAAAAGACACACACTGGCTGAATAGATTCAAAAAAAGAATCCTTACATATGCTGTCTACAAAAGACCCACTTCAGACCTAGGGACACAAACACACTGAAAGTGAGGAGATGGAAGAAATATTCCATGCAAATGGAAATCAAAAGAAAGCTGGAGAAGCAATTCTTATACCAGAAAAAATAGACTTTGACATAAAGATTATTACATGAGACAAATAAGGACACTACATAATGGTCAAGGGATCGAACCAAGAAGAAGATATAAAAATTGTAAATATTTATGCACCCAGCATAGGAGCACCTCAATACATATAGCAAATACTAACAGCAATAAAAGGGGAAATCGAGAAGAACAGAATCATAGTAGGGGACTGTGACACCCCACTTTCACCAATGGACAGATCATCCAAAATGAAAATAAATAAGGAAACACAAGCTTTAAATGATACATTAAACAAGATGGACTTAATTGATATTTATAGGACATTCCACCCAAAAACAACAGGGTACATATTTTTCTCAAGTGCTCATGGAACATTCTCCAGGATAGATCATATCTTGGGTCACAAATGAAGCTTTGGTAAATTTAAGAAAATTTAAATTGTATCAAGTATCATTTCCAACCACAACGCTATATCACGCTACTGAGACCAGATATCAATTACAGGAAAAGATCTGGAAAAAATACAAACACATGAAGTCTAAACAATACACTACTTAATAACGAAGTGATAACTGAAGAAATCAAAGAGGAAATCAGAAAACAACTAGAAACAAATGACAATGTGGACACGACGACCCAAAACCTAAGGGATGCAGCAAAAGCAGTTCTGAGAGGGAAGTTTATAGCAATACAATCCTACCTTAAGAAACAGGAAACTTCTCAAATAAAGAACCTAACCTTGTACCTAAAGCAATTAGAGAAAGAAGAACAACAATCCCCAAAGTTAGCAAAAGGAAAGAAATCATAAATATCAGATCAGAAATGAATGAAAAAGAAATGAAGGAAGCGATAGCAAAGAACAATAAAACTAAAAGCAGGTTCGTTGAGAAGATAAAAAGAAAATTGATAAACCATTAGCCTGACTCATCAGAATAAAAAAGGAGAAGACTCAAATCAATAGAATTAGAAATGAAAAAGGAGATGTAACAACTGACCCTGCAGAAATACAAAGGATCTTGAGAGATTACTACAAGTAACTCTATGCCAATGAAGTGGACAACCTGGAAGAAATGGAAAAATTCTTAGGAATGCACAACCTGCTGAGACTGAACCAGGAAGAAACAGAAAATATGAACACACCAATCACAATCACTGAAATTGAAACTGTGATTAAAAATCTTCCAATAAACAAATGCCCAGGACCTGACAGCTTCACAGGCGAATTATATCAAACATTTAGAGAAGAGGTAACACCTATCTTTCTCAAACTCTTCCAAAATATAGTAGAGGGAGGAACACTGCCAAACTCATTCTATGAAGCTGCCATCACCCTGATACCAAAACCAGACAAAGATTTCACAAAGAAAGAAAACTATAGGCCAACATCACTGATGAGCATAGATGCAAAAATCCTCAACAAAATACTAGCAAACAGACTCCAACAGCACATTAAAAGGGTCATACACCATGATCAAATGGGGTTTACTCCAGGAATGCAAGGATTCTTCAGTATACGCAAAGCAATAAATGTGATACACCATATTAACAAATTGAAGGAGAAAAAACATATGATCATCTCCATACATGCAGAGAAAGCTTTTGTCAAAATTCAACACCCATTTATGATAAAAACCCTGAAGAAAGTAGGCATAGAGGGAACTTTCCTCAACATAATAAAGGCCATATATGACAAACCCACAGCCAACATCATCCTCAATGGTGAAAAACTGAAACCATTTCCACTAAGATAAGGAACAATATGAGGTTGCCCACTTTCACCACTATTATTCAACATAGTTTTGGAAGTTTTAGCCACAGCAATCAGAGAAGAAAAATAAATAAAATGAATCCAAATCGGAAAAGAAGAAGTAAAGCTGTCATTGTTTGCATATGCCATGATACTATACATAGAGAATCCCAAAGATGCTATCAGAAAACTACTAGAGCTAGTCAATGAATTTGGCAAAGTAGTCCGTTATAAAATTAATGCACAGAAATCTCTGGCATTCTTATACACTAATGATGAAAAATCTGAAAATGAAATTAAGAAACCACTCCCATTTACCACTGCAACAAAAAGAATAAAATATCTAGGAATAAACCTATGTAAGGATACAAAAGACCTGTATGCAGAAAATTATAAGACACTGATGAGAGAAATTAATGTTGATACAAATAGATGGAGAGATATACCATGTTCTTGGATTGGAAGGATCAACATTTTGAAAATGATGCTACTTCCCAAAGCAATCTACAGATTCAATGCAATCCCTATCAAACTACCACTGACATTTTTCACAGAACTAGAACAAAAAATTTCACAATTTATATAGAAACACCAAAAACCCCGTATAGCCAAAGTAATCTTGAGAATGAAAAATGGAGCTGGAGGAATGAAGCTTCTGGACATCAGATTATAGTACAAAGGTGCAGTAACCAAGACAGTATGGTACTGGCACGAAAACAGAAATATAAATCAATGAAACAGGATAGAAAGCACAGAGATAAACCCATGCACATATGGTAACCTTATCTTTGATAAAGGTGGCAAGAATATACAGTGGAGAAAAGACAGCCTCTTCAATAATTGGTGCTGGGAAAACTGGACAGGTACATGTAAAAGTATGAAATTAGGACACTCCCTAACACTCTAAACAAAAATAAAATCAACATGAGTTAAAGACTGAAACGTAAGGCCAGAAACTATCAAACTCTTAGAGGAAAACATAGGCAGAATACTCTATGGCATAAATCACAGCAAGATCCTATTCGACCCACCTCCCAGAGAAATGGAAATAAAAACAAAAATAAACAAGTGGGACATAATGAAACTTCAAAGCTTTTGAACAGCAAAGGAAACCATAAACAAGACCAAAAGATAACCCTCAGAATGGGAGAAAATATTTGCAAATGTACTGACTGACAAAGGATTAATTTCCAAAATTTACAAGCAGCTCATGCAACTAAATAACAAATAAACAAACAAGCCAATCCAAAAATGGGCAGAAGACCTAAATAGAAATTTCTCCAAAGAAGAGATACAGATTTCCAAAAAACACATGAAAGAATGCTCATCATTAATCATTAGAGAAATGCAAATCAAAACTACAATGAGATATTGTCTTACACCGGTCAGAATGGCCATCATCAAAAAATCTAGAAACAATAAATGCTGGAGGCGGTGTGGAGAAAAGGGAACACTTTTGCACTGTTGGTGGGAATGTAAATTGATACAGCCACTGTGGAGAACAGTATGGATGTTCCTTAAAAAACTACAAATAGAACTACCATACGACCCAGGAATCCCACTACTGGGCATATACCCGGAGAAAGCCATGATTGAAAAACAGTCATGTACCAAAATGTTCATTGCAGCTCTATTTACAATAACCAGGACATGGAAGCAACCTAAGTGTCCATCAACAGATGAATGGATAAAGAAGATGTGGCACATATATACAATGGAATATTATTCAGCCATAAAAAGAAGGGATATTGAGTTATTTGTAGTGAGGAGGAAGGACTTAGAGTCTGTCATACAGAGTGAAGTAAGTCAGAAAGAGATAAACAAATACCATATGGTGACACATATTTATGGAATCTAAGGAAAAACAAAAAAAGGTCATGAAGTACATAGGGGAAGATGGGAATAAAGACACAGACCTACTAATGCATGGACTTGAGGATATGGGGAGGGGGAAGGGTACGCTGTGACAAAGTGAGAGAGTGGCATGGATATATATACACTACCAAATATAAAATCGTTAGCTAGTGGGAAGTAGCTGTATAGCAGAGGGAGATCAGCTAGGTGGTTTGTGACCACCTAGAGGGGTGGGATATGGAGGGTGGGAGGGAGTGAGATGCAAGAGGGGAGTGATATGGGAACATATGTATATGTATAGCTGATTCACTTTGTTAAAAAGCAGAAACTAATACACAATTATAAAGCAATTATATTCCAATAAGGATGTTAAAAAAAAGAAAATATGATCAGTCCAATCACAAGTCATAAAATTAAAACTCTGATTTTTAATCTTCTAGCAAACAAATATCCAGGACAAGATGGCTTCACAGGTGAATTCTATCAAACATTTAGAGAAGAGCTAAAACCTATCCTTCGCAAAATCTTCCAAAAAATTGCAAAGGGTGGAAATCTCCGAAACTCTTTATACAAGGCCACCATCACCCTGGTACCAAACCCAGACAAAGATATTACAAAGAAGAAAATTAAAAGTCTGATGAACATAGATGCAAAAATACTCAACAAAATACTAGCAAACTGAATGCAACAACACATTGAAAGTATCATACACCATGATCAAGTGACATTTATCCCAGGGATGCAAGGATTCTTCAATATACCCAAGTCAATCAATGTCATACACAATATTAACTAGTTGAAGAATAAGAACCTTATTATCATCTCTATAGATGCAGAAAATCTTTGGACAAAATTCAGCACCCATTTATGAGAATAACTCTGAAGAAAGTGGGCTCAAAAAGAACCTACCTCAATATAAAAAAGGCCACACATGACCAACTTCCAGCAAATATTATTCTCAATGTTGAAAAGCTGAAAACATTTCCTCTAAGTTCAGGAACAAGATTAGGATATCCACTCTCACCACTTCTATTCAACGTAGCTTTGGAAGTCCTAGACACAGCAATCAGAGAGGAAAAATAAATAAAAGGAATCCAAATTGGAAAAGAAGAAATAAAACTGTCACTGTTTGCAGATGACATGGTAGTATACATAGAAAATCCTAAAGCTGCTACCAGAAAACTACTAGAGCTAATCAATGAATTTGGTAGAGTAACCAGATGCAAAATTAATGCACAGAAATCTCTTGCTTTCCTATACACTAATGATCAAAAATCTCAAAGAGAAATTAAGGAAACACTCCCATTTACCATTGCAACAAAAAGAACAAAATACCTAGGAATAAACCTACCTAAGGTGACAAAGGCCTGTATGCAGAAAAGTATAAGACACTGATGAAAGTAGTTACAGATGATACAAACAGATGGAGATATATACCATGTTCTTGGATTGGAAGAATCAACGTTTTGAAAATGAATATACTACTGAAAGCAATCTATAGGTTCAATGTAACACCTATCAAACTACCAATGGCATTTTTCAGAGAACTAGAACAAAAAAATTCACAATTTGTATGGAAACACAAAAGACCATGAATAGCTGAAGCAATGTTGAGAAAGACAAAAAGAGCTGGAAGAATCATGCTCTCTCTCTTCATACTATATAACAGTGCTCCAGTAATGAAGACAGTATGGTACTGGCACAAAACAGAAATATAGATCAATGGAACTGGATAGAAAGCCCAGAGACAAACCCACACTCCTATGGCAACCTAATCTGTGACAAAGGAGGCAAGAATATACAATAGAGAAAGAGAACCTCTTCAATAAATTGTGATAGACAAACTGGACAGCAACATGTAAAAGAATGAAATTTGAACACTCCCTAACACCATACACAACAATATACTCAAAATGTATTAAAGGCCTAAATATAAAGCCAGACACTTTCAAACTCTTAGAGGAAAAGCTAAACAGAATACTCTTTGACATAAATTGTAGCAACATCTTTTTTGACCCACCTCCTAGAGTAATGAAAATAAAAATGAAAATAAACAAATGGGACCTATTTAAATTTAATAGCTTTTGCACAGCAAAGGAAACAAGATGAAAAGACAGCCCTCAGCATGGGAGAAAATATTTGCAAATGAAGCAACTGACAAAGGATTATTTCAAATGTATACACACAGCTCATGCAGCTCAATATCAAATATAGAAACAACCCAATCACAAAATTGGTGGAAGACCTAAATAGACATTTCTCCAAAGAAGACATACAGATGGTCAATAAAGACATGAGCAAATGCTCAACATCTCTAATTATTTGAGAAATGCAAATCAAAACTACAATGAAGTATCTCCTCACACTGGTCAAAATGACCATCATCCAAAAATTCTAGAAGCAATACATGCTGGAGAGGGTGTGGAGAAATGGGAACCCTCTTACTATGTTGGTGGGAATGTAAATTGATACAGCCCCTATGGAAAACAGTATGGAGGTTCCTTAACAAACTAAAAATAGAACTACCATATGACCCAGCAATCCCACTACTGGGCATATACCCAGAGAAAAACCATAATTCAAAGACAAAATGCACCCCAATATTCATTGCTGCACCATTTACAGTAGCCAGGACATGGAAGCAACCTAATTGTCCATCAACAAAGGAATGGATAAAGAAGATGTGATACATATATACAACGTAATATCACCAGGCATTGAAAGGAATGAAACTTAGTCATTTGTAGAGATGTGGATGGACCTGGAGAGTGTCACACAGAGTGAAGTAAGTCAGAAAGAGAAAAACAAATATCGTATATTAACGCATATATGTGGAGTCTCAAAAATGGTGTAGATGATCTTATTTGCAAACAGAAATAGAGACACAGATGTAGAGAACAAATGTATGGATTTGTTCAGTGGTGAAAGGGGGACTGGTGGGAGAAATTGGGAGATTGGGATTGACACATATACACTATTGATACTATGTATAAAATAGACAACAAATGAGAACATACTGTAAAACACAGGGAACTCTACTTAATCCACTGTTCTGACATAAATGGGATGGAAATCCAAAAAAGCGGGGTATGTGTATATATATGGCTGATTCATTTTGCCTTATAGTAGAAACTAACACAACATTATAAAGAAAATATACTCCAATAAAAATCAATTTAAAAAAATAAATAAATAAAATCTAAACAAAACTGAACTTCAATTGGAAAATAAATAAGGAGCAATTATAAGCACTAATTATTGACTGTAGTCCAAGACCATGCCTAATAGCAAGGCTTATTATTTTAGTCAATCACTTCACTTCTTGAACCTCAATTGCAAATCAAATAAAGCATAGGATAAAAATAACAAATTCATAGATTAGTAGTACTAAAAATCTGCACAAGAAAATAAATGATCAACTAAATAGAAAAGAAACCTACAGAATAACAGAGGTGTTTTCAAATCATACATCTGATGGGGGTTAATATACAAAATATATAAAGAACTCATAAAACTCAATAGCAGAAATACAAATAATACAAGTAAAAATGTGCAAAGGACCTAATTTAACATTTTTACATAAAATGTATTCACATGGCCAACAGATACATTACTAATCATTAAGAAAATGCAAATTAAAACCATAAAGAGGGTGGAAGAGATCAAGATGGTGGAGTAGGAGGACACAGAGCTCACCTCCCACCATGAACACATTAAAACTACCTCTACATGTGGAAAAATTCTCACTGAAAACAAACTGGAGATCAGCAGAAAGACTATTGTAAAACCAATGCAGTAAGAAAAACCCACACAGAATCGAGTAGGAAGGGAAGGGAAGTGATCAGTTTGGAACTTGCCCTCCTAGTAGAGAACACAGAAGAGGAGAGGGATTAAATGTACTCAGAGATCCTCCCTGAGGAGCAAGTAGTTCAAGCCACATATTAGGAACTCAGCTCTGTGGTCCAACACTGAGAAAATGAGTCCCCTTCCCTGGTTTGAAAACCAGCGGGAGTAAAAGAATCCTGTAAGAAACCTAGATTCCACTCGTGAAGAGCATGTATACACTTGCTTACTTCCAAAACAAAGTGAAGGAAGAAAATTGAAACTGCCTGGAAGTATAGAGAGTTTCCTATGGCCACCCCAGCACATACCTTAAGCTGAGCCAAGCATTTTCCCTGGCCCCACTTGCTCCATGGTGCACCTCCACACTAGAGTGAGAGGTCTCACTGGAGAGCAGAGTGTGTAGTGGTGAAGAACAGAGCCAACCCAGACATGGCCCCTATTATGAAAATGGATGGAAGACCATTGCTAGAGCTTGTGTAGACAGTGCATCAGAAGTCGTCTGGAACTCTGATGGATCAGGACCACCACCACACAACCCATGCTGAGCACCCAGTCTGGCCACTCTTAACTTACTCCAGCACTGCTCCACTCTGGGATGAGGGTGCCAGTGTTTAGATGGAACAGGACAACTTGGATTCAAATCACGGGGATCCTGCTCCCAGCAACAAGGTACCTGACACCACCCTGAAAAGGGTGCTGTTGACCACTAAGCATAGGAGAAGCCTTAGCTCACACCTGGCTTTGGCTCTAGCCCCTCCATCACCAGCACCACCTCCTAACAAGGTGATAGCTGCAAGCACAACCCACGGGAATATATGACTTGAGCTCACATCAAATTCAGCACTCCCCCCAAAGCCACAGGGCACACAAAAACTCTATATGGGTGCTCCCACACAAGGACACCCTTTCAAGACCAGGAGAGGTAACTTTTCCACCTAATATCAAAGAGACAGAGAAAATTAAGCAAAATGAGAAGACAGATACATTTATTTCATATGAAAGAAAAAGAGAAAGTGCCTTAAATACACTAATAAACAGAAATAAATAATTTACTAGATAAAGAGTCCAAAGCATTAGTAAGAAGAATGCTAACTGAATTGGGGAAAAGAAAAAATGAATACAGTGAGAATTATAAAAGGAAGTATAAAATATAAAAAAAAGAATGATTCAGAAATGAAGAATAAATTAACTGAAATGAAAAGCACATTAAATGAATAAACAAAACACTAGGTGATACAGAAGAATGAATAAGTGACTTAGAAGATAGAGTAATTGTCACCCAATCAGAACAGCAAAAAAAAAAAAAAAATACAAAAATAAGCACAGTTTAGGGTACCTCTGAGACAACATTAAACATACTAACATTTGTATTATATAGGTCCCAGAAGAAGAGAGAGATAAAGGGGTTTAAAATGTATTTAATGAAATTATGGCTTAAAACTTCCTAGACCTTACCATGTTCTTGGATTGGAAGAATCAATATTGTGAAAATGACTATACTACCCAAAGCAATCTACAGATTAAATGTAATCTCTATGAAATTACCAATGGCATTTTTCACAGAATTAGAACAAAAATGTTCACAATCTGTATAGAAACACAAAAGACCATGAATAGCTGAAGCAATCTTGAGAAAGAAAAATGGAGCTGGAGGAATCAGGCTCCCTGACTTCTGACTATACTACAAAGCTACAGTCATCAAAACAGTATAGTACTGACACAAAAACAGAAATATAGCTCAATGGAAGATGATGATAGAAAGCCCACAGATAAACCCATGCACCTACAGTCACTTAATCTATGACAAAGGAGGCAAGAATATACAAAGGAGAAAAGACAATCTCGTCAATAAGTGGTGCTGGGAAAACTATACAGCTACATGGAAAAGAATGAAATTAGAAGACTCCTTAACACTATACACAAAAGTAAACTCAAAATGTATTAAAGACCTAAATGTAAAGTCAGATACTATAATACTCTTAGAGGAAAACATAAGCAGAACACTCTCTGACATAAATCGCAGCAAGATCTTTTTTGATCCAGCTCCTAGAGTAGTGAAAATAAAAACAAAATAAAGAAATAGGTCCTAATTAAACTTAAAAGGTTTTGCACAGCAAAGGAAATGATAAACAAAATGAAAAGACAACCCTCAGAATGGGAGAAAATATTTGCAAATGAAGCAACTGACAAGGGATTAATCTCAAAAATATACAAACAACACATGCAGCTCAATATCAAAAAACAAACAAACAAAAAAAAAAACAATCAAAAAATGGGTGGAAGATTTAAATCGAGACTTCTCCAAAGAAGACATACAGATGGTTATAAAGCACATGAAAAGATGCTCAACGTCACTTATTATTAGATAAATGCAAATCAAAACTACAATGTTTTTATCACCTCACACCATGCAGAATGGCCATTATCAAAAAAACTACACAGTAAGTACTGGAGAAGATGTAGAGAAAAGGGAACCCTCTTACACTGTTGGTGGAAATGTAAATTGGTGAAGCTACTATGGAGAACAGTATGGAGGTTCCTTAAGAAACTAAAAATATAGCTACCATATGATCCAGCAATCCCACTCCTGGCCATATATCTGGATAAAAACATGGTTTGAAAGGATACATGCACCCCAGTGTTCATTGCAGCACTACTTGCAATAGCTGGGATATGGAAGTTGCCTAAATGTCCATCAGCAGAGGAATGGATAAAGGAGATGTGGAACATATATACAATGGAATATTACTCAGCCATAAAAAAGAATGAAATAATGTTATCTGTAGCAGCATGGATGGACCTGATGATTGTCATACTGAGTGAAGTAAGTCAGATAGAGAAAGACAAATATAATGTTATATTATTTATATGTGGAATCTAAAAAAAAGCATACAAATGAACTTATATACAAAACAGAAATAGAGTTCCAGATGTAGAAAATAAACTTATTTTTACCAGAGGGGTAAAGGGGAGAGGGATAAATTGGAAGATTGGAATTGACGTATACACACTATTATATATAAAACAGAGAGCTAATAAGGACTTACTGTATAGTATAGGGAACTCTACTCAATACTATCTAATGGCCTATATGGGAAAAGAATCTAAAAAAAGAGTGGATATACAGATATGTATAACAGATTCACTTTGTTGTACAACTGAAACTAACACAACATTGTGAATTAACTATACTCCAATAAAAGTTAAAAAAAAAAAACAAAACAAAACTTCCTAGACCTGAAGAAGAAAACAGTACAGGAAGCTCAGAGATTCCCAAACAAGATAAGCCCAGAGAGACCCGCACCAAGACATTATAATTAAAATGGCAAAAGTTAATGTTAAAGAGGGTATTCTAAAGGCAGCAAGAGAAAAACAAAGAATCACACATAAGGGAACCCTTATAACTCTGTCAGTTGATTTTTCTACAGAAATGTTGCAAGCCAGAAGGGAGAGCATGATATATTTAAAGTGCTGAAAGGGAAAGTCCTGCAACATAGGAAACTCTACCCAGCATGATTTTCATTCAGAATTGAAAGAGAGATAGAGAACTTCTCAGACAAGCAAAAGCTAAAAGAATTTAAAAGAAATCTTAGAGTCTTCTCTAAGTGGAAAAGAAAGGGCTACAACAAGAAGTAAGAATCTATAGAAAAGGAAAAATCACACTAGTAAAGGCAAATATATAGTGAAGGCAGTAGATCAACCAATAAAATAAGCTAGAACAAAAATTAAAAAACAAAAAATTATAAAATCAACTATAACTACAATAAAGAGTAAAGGGGTAAACATGAAGATGTAAAATAATACATCAAAAGCACAAAACAAGGGGAAAGAGGAGTAAAAGAAAGTATACCTTTTGGAATGTATTTAAACATAAATGACTATCAGCTTAAAACTAGTAGATACACATACAGGTCAAAATACATGAACCCCATGGTAACCACATATCAAAAACTTACAATAGATACACAAAGACTTGAGAGAATGGAAGAGAAGCATACCACTAAAGAAAGTCATCAAACCTCAGGTGAGGAAACTAAAAGAAGAGTAAAAGGACAAAGAAGAATGATAAAAGCAACACAAAAACAAGTAACAAAAAGGCAACAAGTACATACCTATCAACAATCATGGAAATGTCTATGGATTGAATGCTCCAAACGAATGATTTAGGATGGATGATTGGGTTAAAGAACATCATCCATTTATATGCTGTTTACAAGAGATTCACTTCAGAGCTAAAGACACACAGAGACTGAAAGTGAGGGGATGAAGAAAGATATTTCATGCAAATAGAAATGACATAAAAGTAGGTGTAATGATACTTATATGAGATGAAATAGACTTTAAAACAAAGTCTATAACAAAAGAGAAAGTGGACATTATATAATAATAAAGCGTTCATGCAAGAAGAGGATATAATGCTTATTAACATACATGCACCTGATATGGGAGCACCTAAATATATAAAGCATATATTAAAAGACATAAAGAAAGTAGTTAACATTAATACAAAAATAGCAGGGGACTTTAACAACCCACTTATATCAATGGACAAATTATTCAGAGAGAAAATCAATAAGGAAAGAGTAGTCTTAAAGGACACATTAACTAGTAGGACTTAATAGATAACTATAGGATATTCCATACAAAAACTGCAGAATATACATTCTTTCCAAATGCACGTGGAATGTTCTCCAGGATAGATCACATGCTAGGCCATGAAACAAGTCTCAACAAATTTAAGAGGACAGAAATTATGTTAAGCATTTTTTTCTGGCCACAGCATTATGAATGTAGAAATCAATTATGGGAAGAAATTTGGGAAAAACAGACACATGTGAAGACTCAACAACATGCTACTAAAAAAGTCAATGGGCCAATGAAGAAATCAAAGAGTTATATTGAAAAATACCTTGAGATAAATGAAGATAAAAACTAAACTTTACAAAATCTATGGGACACAGGAAAATCAGTTATGAGAGGGAAGTTTATAATAATACAACTTACCTCAGGAAACAAAAATCTCAAATAAACAACCTCAACTATCACCAAAAGAATTAAAAAAGAAAAATAAACAAAGCCCAAATTCAGCAGAAGAAAGAAAAATAATAAAGGTCAGAGAGGAATTAAACAACAACAACAAAAAACCCAAAGATCAATAGAACAAAGAGCTGGGTTTTTTGAAAGCATAAAGCAAAATTTATAAGTCTTTAGCCAGTCTCATGAAGAAGAAAAGAGTGAGGACTCAAATAAACAAAATAAGAAATGAAAGAGTTTGATTAGGTCCCATTTATTTATTTTTGTTTTTATTTCCATTCCTCTAGGAGATGGATCCAAAAAGATATTGGTGCAATTTATGTCAAAGAGTGTTCTGCCTATGTTTTCCTCTAGGAGTTGCATAGTATCTGGTCTTACACTTTGGTCCTTAATCCATTTTGAATTTATTTTTGTATTTTATTTTGTATTATTTTGTATATGGTGTTAGAGAATGTATATATACACAACGGAATGTTACTTATTATTACTTAGCCATAAAAATAATGAAATAATGCCATTTGCATGGATGGACCTAAAGATTATCTTACTAAGTGAAGTAAGCCAGACAAATATCATATGATATTGCTTATATGTGGACTCTAAAAAAGGATACAAATGAACTATATTACAAAGCAGAAACAGACTCACAGACATAGAAAACAAACCTATGGTTAACAAAGGGGAGGGGAGGAGAGGGATAAATTAAGAGTTTGGGATTAAAATATACACACTACTATATATAAAATAGGTAATGAGCAAGGACCTACTGTATAGAACAGGAAATTATACTCAAAAGCTTGTAATAACCTATAATGGAAGATAATGTAAAAAATATATATATATACACACACATATATACATATATATGAGTCACTTTACTGTACACTTGAAAGTAACACAACATTGTAAATCAACTATATCTGAATAAAACTTTAAAAGACTATGAATCCATATAGAATTCAGAAACCAGAAATAAATTTGCTTTAGAGGTGAAGGAAAAAATAAAGAAATGAAAGAAGAGAAATAATGACTGATTCCACAGAGATACAAAAAATCATGAGAATACCATGAAGAGTTATATGCCAAAATCAGCAGAAATGGGAAAATTTATATAAACATGCAAAGATGCAACACTTAATTCAAGAAGAAATAGATGATCTGAACAGAATGATCACTAGTAGTGAAATTAAATTTTTAATAAAATATTTACAGCAATGAAAAGACCAGGACTAGACAGCTTCAGAGAGGAAGTATACCAAACATATAAAGAAGAGCTATTATCTATACTTCTGAAGCCATTTCAAAAAATTAAAGAAGGGCTGCCCTGGTGGCGCAGTGGTTGAGAGTCCACCTGCTGATGCAGGGGACATGGGTTCGTGCCCCGGTCCGGGAAGATCCCACATGCCGCAGAGCGGCTGGGCCCGTGAGCCATGGCCGCTGGGCCTGTGCATCCGGAGCCTGTGCTCCGCAACGGGAGAGGTCACAACAGTGAGAGGCCCGTGTACCACAAAAAAAGAAAAAAAAATTAAAGAGAATGGAACACTCCCAAATTCACTCCATGAGGCCACCATTACCCTGATACCAACACCAGACAAAGACATGACAAGAAAAGAAAATTAAAGGTCAATACCTTTGATGAATATAGATGCAAAATTCCTCAATAAAGTAATAGCAAGCTGAATCAAACAATATATAAAAAGGATCACACACCATGATCAAGTGGGATTTATTCCAGAGTTGCAAGGGGGACTCAATGTTTGCAAGTCTACCAATGTGATACACCACATTAACAAAAGGAAGGATGAAAATCACATAATTCTCTCAATAGATGCAGGAAAAGCATTTGATAAATTCCATACCAATGAATGATGAAAACTGTCATCAAAGTTGGCATATAGGGAACATAATAAAGGGTATTTATGACAAAAATCACAGCTAATATCATACTCAAAGGTGAAAAGCTGTAAGCCTTTCCTCTAAATTCAGGAACAAGACAAGGACTCCCAACTTCACCACTTCTATTTAGCATAGTATTGGATGTCCTAGCCACAGTAAGCAGACAAGAAAATGAAATAAAAGACATCCAAATTCGAAGGGAAGAAGTTAAATAGTCACTACTTGGAGATGACATGATACTTTATATGGAAAACACTAAAGTCTCCAACAAAAATCTATTGGAAATAATAAATGAATTCAGTAAAGTTCCAGAACATAAATTAATATACAAATATATGTTGCTTTCCTATATGCTAATAATGACCTATCAGAAAGAGAAAGAACATAATTTCATTTAAAATCACATCAAAAGAATAAAATAGGAATAAACTTAACCAAGAAGGTGAAAGACTTACACTATGAAAACTATAAAACGTTGATGAAGGAAATTAAAAATGATACAAAGAAATGGAAAGATATCCCATGTTCTTGGAATGGAAGAGTTAATATATATATATTTAAATTTATTTATCTTATTTATTTTTGGCTGTGTTGGGTCTTCATTGCTGTGTGCAGGCTTTCTCTAGTTGCAGCAAGTGGGGGATACTCTTCGTTGCAGTGCATGGGCTTCTCATTGAGGTGGCTTCTCTTTTTCTTTTTCTTTTTTTTTTTGTGGTACATGGGCCTCTCACTGTTGTGGCCTCTCCCATTGTGGAGCACAGGCTCCGGACATGCAGGCTCAGCGTCCATGGCTCATGGGCCTAGCCACTCCGTGGCATGTGGGATCTTCCCGTACCAGGGCATGAACCCTTGTCCCCTGCATTGGCAGGCAGATTCTCAACCACTACACCACCAGGGAAGCCCTGAGGTGGCTTCTCTTGTTGTGGAGCACGGGATCTAGGCATGCGGGCTTCAGTAGCTGTGGCACGCAGGCTCTGTAGTTGTGGTGCATGGGCTTAGTTGCTCCACAGCATGTGAGATCTTCCTGGGCCAGGGCTCGAACCCGTGTCCTCTGCATTGGCAGGCATATTCTTAACCACTGTGCCACCAAGGAAGCCCTGGAAGTGTTAATATTGTTAAAATGACCATACTACTCAAAGCAGTCTACAGATATAATGCAATACCTATCAAAGTACCCATGACATTTTTAACACAACTAAAACAAATAATCCTAAAATTTATAGGGAGCCACAAAAGATCCCTAATTTCCAAAACTCTCTTGAGAGAAAAAAAGCTGGAAGTCTAACCCTTCCAGACTTCAGATTGTAATACAAAGCTACAGTAGTCAAAACAGCATAGTACTGGCACAAAAACATAAACATAGATCAATGGAATAGAGGGCCCAGAAATAAACCCATGCACCTATGGTTAATTAATCTATGACAAAGTAGGCAAGAATATACAACAGACAAAAGACAATCTCTTAAACAAGTGGTACTAAGAAACCTGTACATCTGCATGTAAAACAATGTGATTAGAACATTTCCTTCCACCATGTACAAAAATAAACTCAAAATTGATTAAATACCTAAATGTAAGACCTAAAACCTTAAAACTCCTAGGGGAATGAATAGGCACTATTTGACATAAATCCTAGAAATTTTTTTTGAATCTCTCTCCTAAGGCAAAAGAAAGGAAAGCAAATATATATATGGAACCTAATTAAACTTTAAATATTTTTCATGACAGAGGAATCCATGGACAAAATGAAAAGACAGCCTAATGAATAGGAGAAAATATATGCAACTGATATGACCAATAAGGGGTCAATATACAAAATATTTAAACAGCTCATTCCTTCAAAATATGAAAACCAGACAACCCAATTCAAAAATGGGCATAAGATCTGAATAGACTTTTTTTCACAGAAGACATGCAGATGGCTAACAGACACATCAAAAGATGCTGAACATCACTATTCATCAGAGAAATGAAAATCAAAGCCACAATGAGATATCATCTCACACCTACCAGAATGGCCATCATGAAGAAGACTACAAATAACAAATGTTTGCAAGGATGTGGAGAAAAGCAAACCTTTGTACAGTGTTGGTGGGAATGTAAATTGATGCAGCCACTATGGAAAACAGTACAGAGGTTTCCTAAAAAAAACTGAAAATAGAACTACCATGAGAGCCTGTAATTCCACTCTTGGGTATATATCCAAAAAAACAAACAACACTAACTCAAAAAGATACATATACCCCAATGTTCATAGCAACATTACTTGCAATAGCCAAGATGCAGAAGTAACCCAAGTGTCCATCAATGGATAAATGGATAAAGAATATGTGGTATATATATACAATGGAATATTATGCAGCCATAAAAATAATGAAATTCTGCTCTTTGCAACAATGTGTATGGACCTAAAGAATATTATTCTTAGTGAGACATGTCAGACAGAGTAGGAGAAATACTTTTATTACTTATATGGGCAATCTAAAAAATAAAACAAAGGAATGTCTATAACAAAACAAAAACAGGCTTACAAATATAGAAAACAAGCTAGTGGGTATCAGTGTGGAGGGGGAAATGGGAAGGGAAAATTAGGGGTATGGGATTAAGAGTTACAAACTACTACATAAGAAGTAGATAAGCAACAAGGATATATTACATAGGGAAATGTAGCCATTATTTTGTCATAACTTCAAATGGAGTATAATCCATAAAAATACTGGCTCACTATGCTGTACACCTGAAATTAATATTATATTGTTAATCAACTATACTTCAATTTTAAAAAGGATTTTTTGATAGATATATATTTATTGTCATTTTGTTAATTTTGGGGGGCTATTTTTGTAGTTCCTCTCTGTTCCTTTTTTCTTCTCTAGCTCACTTCCCTTGGGGTTTGATGATTTTCTTTAGTGTTATGTTTGGATTTCTTTTTCATTATCTTTATCTATTGTAGATTATTGCTTTGTGGTTGCCGTGAGGATTACATATCACAGTCTCTCTCTATATAAAACAGTGTATTTTAAGTTGTTAGCAATTTATGCTTGAACACATTCTAAAAAGTCTACATTTTTACCTTACCCCATGTTTTATGTTTTTGATGTCATATTTTACCTGTTTTAATTTGTGTATCCCTCAACTAATCATTGTAGTTATCATTAATTTTACTACTTTGGTCTTTTAACCTTTATACTAGTTTTATAAGTGGTTATTCCACTACCACTACTATGTATTTGCCTTTACCTGTTTACTTTCATATGTTTTCTTGTTATTAGTGTCTTTTCATTTTAAAGAAGTCCCTTTAATATTTAAGGTTGGTTTAGTAGTGATGAATTCCTTTAGCTTTTGCTTGCCTGGAAAATTCTTTATCTCTCCTTCAATTCTGACTGATGGTCTTACTAGTTAGAGTATACTTGGTTGGCATTTTTTCTTTCAGCACTTTGAATATATCATGCCATTCCCTTCTGGCCTGCAGAGTTTCTGCTGAAAAATCACCTGTCTTATGAGAGTTCCCTTGTATTTAACTAGTTGTTTTTCTCTTTTTGCTTTTAAGATTCTCTCTTTACATGCTCAAAAAAGTAGCATGCCTAACAAAAACAAACAAAAAAACCCAAACAAACAAGAAAATATTCTCTTTAATTTTTACCATTTTAATTACAATCTTTTCTTGGTGTGGACCTCTTTGGTTTAATCTTGTTTGGAGACTCTGTGCTTCCTGGAACTGGTTATTCCCCAGTTCAGGGACATTCTCATCAATTATTTCTTCAAATAAGTTCTGCCTCTTTGTCTCTTTTACTTCTGAGACTCTTATAATGTAAATGTTATTCTGCTTGATGTAGTCCTGTAAGTCTCTTAATCTGTTCACCTTTTAAAAATCATTATTATTATTTATTGCTGCTGTTTCAGTGAGTTCCACAGCCCTGTGGTTGTTTGCCCATTCTTTTACTTCATTAGGCTGCTATTGAATCCCTATAGTGTACCTTTCAGTTCCGTTACTGTATTCTTCAGCTCTGTGACTTCTGTTTTGTACTTTCTTATATTTTCTATATCTTTATTGAAATTCTCACTGTGTTCATCCATTCTTCTCCCAAGTTCAGTGAGCATCTTTACAAACAATACTTTAAACTTTTTATCAGGTAGATTACTTAGCTACATTTTATTAAGGTTTTTTCCTAAGATTTTGTCTTGTTCTTTTATTTGGAACATATTCCTCTGTTTACTCATTTTTTCTTGACTTTCTGTGTCTTTCTATGTACTAGGTGAAGCAGCTACTTCTCCTTATTGAAGGAGTGTAATTGTATAGGAGATGAACCTTATTGTTCAACCTTTCCCTAACTCTTGGTTGTCTGTTGAAACATTGTGATTATCTAAATATTCTGAGTTATTCTTAATAGGTCCCAGTTGTTGAGGGTTTCCCAAGAACTGTCAGTGTTCCAAAGGGATTGATTTCAGTCAGCACCTCATTTCTTGCTGCCAGATCCTCAGGCAGCAGCATTTAAGGTGGCAAATATATACAGTCTTGTGGGACTGCAATCATAGACCCTGCTAACCTCCAGAGCAGAAGATCTGGAGGTGTCCCATGTGTGACAATGGCAAGAATCTGGGCTTCAGATAAGTGTATAACCTCCATTCTCAGAGGTACCAGAAAGATGTTGTGAGGACAAGGGATGGCACAAAGATGGTTTTTCTTGCCCACATTCCCTGAGAGCTCCTCTGTAGCCTCTAGATGTGTCACAAACCTGAAGCCTGTCCCTCAGATTGAGGCTTCTGGAAAATTAAATGCTTTTTTCACAGGCAGACTGGGGGTGTGTTTCACCTGCTGTCTGGGCAGTGCCCTGGAGGTGGTATCCTGTCCCAAATTGTCTTTCTGGTTGTTACAGTCCCATAGGGCTTAGGAGTGCTATTCGCTCTGGCCCCTCTGTGTGTACTGAACTTGATTACCAGTTTTAGTGAGGTGTGGGAGAGTGCTGAGGGGAGGGCAGGAGAGGAGCTTTTTGAGTGGTTCACACCTGTGGCTTTAGCAATGCTGGGGAAGATTTTGGGGAGTGGGTCATGCCCATGGCTTTCTTGAGGCTGGGGAAAATATGTTGTCAACTGGGAACACCTGTGGCTTTAGCAAGGCAAGGAAGAAGACTGGGGCACAGCATGTCTGCGGCTTTAGTGATGTAGGAGAAGAGCACTGGGGGAAGGGCACACAAATGGCTTTAGTGAGAGTGTACCCATGCACACCTACTTGCACTAGCAAGATAGAGGGAGAGAGCAGAGAGGAGCGGAGCGGAGCGGAGAGGAGGAGCGCGGAGCGGGAGCGCGGAGCAGCAGAGCAGCAGCTGGATCTGCCGGCTGCCCCGCTCCCAGCCCGCAGCCCCACCGCCCAAGCCCCGGCGCGCCCCGGCTCTGGCCGCCGGCCTCCGAGTAGCCACCCCGCCGAGAGCCCCCACCCCCCGCCACCGCCTCATCTGCGCCGGCCGCCGCGGGCCGGGCCCGGCTTGAGGGCCATCCCAGGCCGTGATCCAGGCTGGGTGTGCGGCCCGGGCCCATGGGAGCGCCAAGCCGGGCGCGGGGGCCCTGAGCGGGCGGACGCGGTCGAAGGAGCCATGGACTGCAGCCTCTTGCTGATGCTTGTGCACAGATACTGTGCTGGGGAGGAGGACTGGGTGGACAGCCGGACCATCTACGTGGGTCACTGGGAGCTCCCGCCGGGTGCCGAGGCCTACATCCCGCAGAGGTACAACAGAATAGTCTTCAGGCAACAAAATAATCTCCTCCAAGTACAGATTTTGGGACTTCATACCCAATAACTTATTTGAACAATTCAGAAGAATAGCCAGCTTTTATTTTCTTATCATATTTCTGGTACAGCTGATTATTGATATACCCACTAGTCCAGTGATGAGTGGACTTCTGCTGTTCTTCGTCATCTCTGTCACAGCTATCAAGCAGGTGAGCTTCACAGGAAGAAGACCGTACAGAATCTCTGTTATAGGACATCTCCTTTCATCCAAAGCAAAGTTATGTGGTTTGTTTCAGCTAGTTCATAAGAAATTTAACTAACTTCTAGAAATTCACTTTTGTAACTGGTTTCATTGATTCTTGAGTTAAGAGATACTTGAGTTAAAATAAGAGAACTTGTATAATTTAGTACTAGTTTGGTGCCCTAAGAGTTTGAGGAGGAAACTGTCGTTCTAACATTCAATCAACAGGAGATGGCACCTGATTTTCTGTGAGTTGCTTTGCCCGCTGTGTCCCTGGCTGCCTTAACCCCAACGACCTGCTCCTGCAGAAGGTCTGGGATGTGGCTCCGTAGCACAGCCAGCTGACTCTTGACTTGCTCAGTGTGGATCCTGCTGTTCCTCTGAGTCCTGACGAATAAAGCCAGTGACTAATGGGAAGAACAGTCCTTCTGTTATTCCCACGGTCCGTTCAGTCAGTTTAGTGCTCAACCATCACCTCTATTCAGTTACAGAAAATTCTCACCACCTCAAAAGAAACCCGTGTACCCATGAGCATCACTCCCCGTCCTCCTCCTCCAGCCCCTGGCAGACACCAATCTACTTTCTGTTGCTATAATTTGTCTTTTCTGGACGTTTCATATTAACAGAATCATACACTAGTGACCTTTTGTGTCTGACTTATTTCACTGAGCATGTTTTCAAGGTTTATCCACGTTGTAGCATGTGTCAGTGCTTCATTACAGATGAATAATATTTCATCATGTGGGTAGACCACATTTTGTTTATCCATCATCCACTGATGGACATTTGGTAGGCTTCTAGTTTTTGGCTATTATGGAGACACTGTCATGAACATTAGCATACAGGCTTTGTGTGGGCATAGGTTTTCAGTTCTCCTGGGTCCATACAAAGGAACAGAATTGTAGGAATAGTATTGTTCTAATGTTTTAAAGAACTGCCAAAGTATTTTCCAAAGTGACTGCCTCATCATGCTTTGATTTTGCATTTCCTTAGTGACTAATGATGCTGAACATCTTTTCACGAGCTTATTGGCCTTTTGTAAATCTTCTTCAGAGAAATATCTTCAAGTCATTGGCCCATTTTTATATTGGGTTGTCTTTTTATCTATGAGTTCTGAAAATTCTTTGTATGTTCTAGATACAAACCCCTTATTGGTTGCAAACTTTTGAACTCAATGACATTTGCATTTCAGTATTAATAGGTGTATCTTCACTTGGGGCATCTGGATAATTTACAAAAAGACAGCATCTAGTTAAATTCTTGATGGTCACATTGTTGCTGACAAAGTCATGCTTTTCTGTGTTAGTCTCTAAATAAAAAATTTAGAAAACTGAAAAAAAAAAGAGGGAGAGTGCAAAAATGGTGCTCGTCAGTGCATTTGTCTCTGAAAAAATTCTATTTCCTATTTACTTCCTGCCCCTCTGGATGCTTTAATATTAGCAAATGAATCTCCTTCACATATAATCCAGTTACCTCTTAAACTGCTGAGTTTATGCTGGTTCTTAGGATGAGTGAGTTCACATGCGAACCCCTCACAAAGAGTATGTCAGATCCCTACAGCCCCCAGGTCCCCTGGATGTAAGCCCTGTTGGTTTTGAAAGAGAGACATTTCGGGGGTCTGACTCTATGGCTCAGGCCCAAAGGTTTAGGGGTCCAAAGGTTTGGGTCTCAATGTTTTGAGGTCTCCTTGGGGAGAAATTATAGTCTCCTGAGATCCCTCCTTATTGTGTGCCACCATGTGAGGAGTGGGGTTTCTGGTGAGACCACATCTCTGTCTCTCCTAGCAGTCTTGATGTGACCCTTTTATCCCTTGTTGTGGAGGCAGCTGTTCAGCTTATTTTTAATTCTTTTTCAGTGGGAATTATTCCATATGTAACTGTATATTTGGTGTGTCCCTTTGTGGAGGTGAGTTGAATATCTTCCTATGCTGCCTTCTTGGACTGCTCACCCTTAGAGTTGTTTTCCTTCCAAATAGATATCTTTTCACTGATAAACTCCAAGGGATTGTCCAGTGTCACCCCAAAGAAAGCATCACAGCAATGCAATTATTTGTTTCATTATTTTGATGTTATTTTTAAAAGTTTTATCTTAGTCTTTTTTTAAAATGGTTTGCATCTTAGTATAACAAACAAGCACAAGGGCTTTATTTTATGTACATTTTTTGAATAGTTTAGTCTTTTTAGTATTTTGTTTCCGAAGTTCTCTTTTGCACAAAGTCTTACCCTTTGCTCTCTTTTGTATTTTTAAGGCATGAAAAGAAAGGCATTTTAATTGTCATTATATCTTGCTATCCGCCACCTCTCAATAAACAAGTTTAAAGAGTTCTGGATTTCCCCCACCCCCAACACTGGACCAGAGTTACGCTTCTTTAGATTAGGGGTATCACTAAAGGAAAAGGCAAGAAATATGCTCAACTCAGGCAATGGCAGAAAAGCCATCCCAGGAAAATGTTGAACAAACTGAGAAACTTTTTTTAAAAAATTCATTTATTTTTGGCTGCGTTGGGTCTTCGTTGCTGTGCGTGGGCTTTGTCTAGTTGCGGTGAGCCCAGGCTACTCTTCGTTGTAGTGTGCGGGCTTCTCATTGTGGTGGCTTGAGAAATGGTTTTGAAAGGATTTACTGTATGCTGTGCACAGGTCTGTTATTACACCAGAGAGGCCAGTGCCACTCTAAGGCATTCATAACCCTGATTATTTCATTTATTTTAATTAGAAACATCGAGGTTGTTTTCTTGCGCTGCAAGACATTTCCTCTTGGATTATCTTTATTGTCCAAATCAGGAGGATGATTCAAGGATTAAATTATAGTTGTTAGCTAGCCTGGCAACATGCTTCCTGCTAGAAGCTGACACCCTACTGATCATGCTTTCTGACATCCCTTTCTAAACCTCTTCAAGGCATGAGCACCTGGACTCTAAGAACTAAAACTAATTATGATAAAAAAGGGACTGGAGTTTTTGAAAGTGATTTCTGCAATTATTTTACCTTTGTTAATACTCCATGGGGTTTATGCCTTCAGTCTGTATGAAAAGGATGGGGTTGTACTGGAATATACTTATGAGAATTATTTGTATGTGTGCGAAGAAAAGTGGTGAAGCAGCTTTAACTGGCTTCTTTTACTAACAAACCAAAGCAGACATTTTAAAAAATAACATGAGCTGGCAGAGCTTGATTTGCATCCCAGACAGTCTTAGTTCAGAACCTGCTGTGCTGTGTCATCTCCCTATGTCCAAGGGTCTGTAGTAAGCCTTTGCAAATGAAATAAGAGCTCTCTGCATTCCTCCCAGAATATGTAGCTGTCACTGGGACTTAGTTGTAGCTTTCCTCCTCCCTGGGGTTTAGATGGTGAGACAGAGAAAGCCCCTAAAGAGATATTTTTTAAAACTGGAGAATAGTTGATTTACAATATTCTGTTAGTTTCAGGTGTCTAGCAAAGTGAGTCAGTTGTATATGTATATATATTTTTCAGATTATTTTCCATTATACTTTATTACAAGATATCAAATATAGTTCCCTGTACTATACAGCAAATACTTGTTGCTCATCTATTTTATGCATAGTAGTTTTTATTTGTTAATCCCATAAATCTAAATTATCCCTCCCCCAATCCCTTCCACTTCGGTAAACGTAAATTTGTTTTCCCTGTTTGTGAGTCTGTTTCTGTTTTGTATATAGATTCACTTGTGTTATTTTTTAGATTCCACATATAAGTGATATTATATAACATCCTTCTCTGTCTGACATAACTCACTAAGTATAATATTCTCTAAGTGCATCCATGTTGCTGTAAATGGCAATATTTCATTCTTTTTATGGTGGAGCAATATATATATATATATATATATATATATATATATATATATATATAATCTCACATCTTCTTTTGCCAATAGTCTCTTGATGGTCACTTGAGTTATTTCCATGTCCTGGCTATTGTAAATAGTGCTGCTATGAACACTGGGGTACATGTATCTTTTTGAATTAGTGTTTTTGCTTTTACAGATATATACCCAGGAAGAGAATTGCTGGATCATATGGTAGTTCTATTCTCAGTTTTTAAAGAAATCTCCATACTCTTTCCATAGTGGCTGCACCAATTTACATTCCCACCAAGAGTGTAGGAGGGTTCCCTTTTCTCCACACCCTCTCCAGAATTTATTATTTGTAGACTTCTTAATGAGAGCCACACTGACGGGTGTGAGGTCATATCTCATTGCGGTTTTGATTTGCATTTCTCTCATAATTAGCGATGTTGAGCATCTTTACATGTGCCTGTTGGCCAACTGTGTCTTCTTTGGATAAATGTTTATTTAAATCTTATCCCCATTTTTGATTGGGCTTTTCTTTTTTCACTATTGATTTGTATGAGCTGTTTGTATATTTTGGATATTAACCTTTTGTCAGTTGCATCATTTGCAAATAGTTTTTCCCATTCCATAGTTTATCTTCTCATTTTGTTAATGGCTTCCTTTGCTGTACAAAAGCTTTTAAGTTTGATTAGGTCCCATTTGTTTAGGTTTGCTTTTATTCCTTTTGCATTGGGATACTGATCTAGGAAAATGTTCCTATTTATGTCAGAGAATGTTTTACCTATGTTCTCTTCCTGAAATTTTATGGTGTCATGTCTTATATTTTGGTCTTTAAACAATTTTGTTTGTTTTTGAATATGGTGTGAGTGTTATGATTTCATTGATTCACATGTAGCTGTCTAGCTTTTCCAACACTACTTGTTGAAGAGACTCTGTTTTCTCCGTTGTATAGTCTAGCCTCCTTTGTCATAGATTAGGTGACCATAGGAGTGTGAATTTATTTCTGGGGTCTCTAATCTATACCATTGGTCTGTATATCTGTTTTTGTGTAAATACCATGCTGTTTTGATTACTGTAGCTTTGTAGTATAGTCTGAAGTCTGGGAGGGTTATGCCTCCAGCTTTGTTTATTTCCCCCCTCCCCCAGGATTGCTTTGGCAATTCTGGCACTTTTGCAGTTTCATATATATTTTAGAATTACTTCTTCTATTTCTGTGAAAAATGCCATGTGTATTTTGATAGGGCTTGCATTAAATCTATAGATTGCTTTTGGTAGTGTAGCCATTTTAGCAGTATTAACTCTTCCAGTTGAAAAGCATGGATATCTTTCTATTTCTTTGAATCTTCTTCAATTTCCTTTATCAATGTTTTATATTTTTTAGTGTATAGGTCTTTCACATCCTTGGTTCAGTTTATTCTTAGGTATTTTTATGATGCAGTTTTATTTTATTTTATTTTTAAAAATTTATTTATTTATTTTTAACATCTTTATTGGAGTATAATTGCTTTACAATGGTGTGTTAGTTTCTGCTTTATAACAAAGTGAATCAGTTATACATATACCTATGTTCCCATATCTCTTCACTCTTGCATCTCCCTCCCTCCCACCCTTCCTATCCCACCCCTCTAGGTGGTCACAAAGCACCAAGCTGATGCAATTTTAAATGGGATTGTGTTTTTAAACTTTCTCTTTCAGATATTTCATTATTAGTGTGAAGAAATGCAACAGATTTCTGTATATTAATCTTGCGTCCTACTTCCATGCTGAATTCATTTATTAGTTCTAATAGTCTTTGTGTGGAGACTTTAGAGTTCTCTATATAGAGTATCATGTCATCTGCAAGTAGTAGATGGTATCTTTCCAATGTGGATAACTTTTATTTCTTTTTCTTGTCTGATTACTGTGGCTAGAACTTTCAATATTATGTTGAAGTGGTGAAAGTGGGTATCCTTGTCTCGTTCCTGACTTTATTTCTTTTTAAATTTATTTCTTTTTGGCTGCATTGGGTCTTCATTGCTGCGTGCAGGCTTTCCCTAGTTGCAGCAAGCAGGGACTACACTTCATTGTGGTGCACGGGCTTCTCATTGTGGTGGCTTCTCTTGTTACAGAGCACGGGCTCTAGGCACGTGGGCTTCAGTAGTTGTGGCACTTGGGCTCAGTAGTTGTGGCTCACAGGCTCTAGAGTGCAGGCTCAGTAGTTGTGGTGCATAGGCTTAGTTGCTTTTCCTGGACCAGGGCTTGAACCCAAGTCCCCTGCACTGGCAGGCGGATTCTTAACCACTGCACCACCAAGGAAGTCCCTCTTTTTCCTGAATTTAGCAGGGTTTCATCTTTTAACTGTTGATTATTATGTTGAATGTGGGTTTGTCATAAATGGCTTTTACTATGTTGAGATATGTTCTATCTATACCCACTTTGGTCAGAGTTTTTATCAAGAATTGATGTTGAATTTTGTCAAATGCTTTTTCTGCATCCATTGAGATGATCATGTGCTTTGCGTATTTTCTTTTGTTAATGTTTTGAATCACATTGATTGGTTTGCATATGTTGAACCATCCTTGTCACACTGGAATGAATCCATCTTAATCATGGTGTATGATCCTTTTTATATATTTTTTGATTGATTTGCTAATATTTTGTTGAGGAATTTTGCATCTATATCCATCAAAGATATTGGCCCATAATTTTCTTTTTTTGGTGGTGTCTTTGTCTGGTTTTGGTATCAGGGTTACGGAGGTGTCATAGAATGAATTTGGGAGTGTTCCCTCCTCTTTAATTTTTATGAATAGTTTGAGAAGGATAGGTATAAATTCTTCTTTGTATGTTTGATAGATTTCCCTAGAGAAGCCATCCATTCCTCCATTCCTGGACTATTGTCCAGAGGGGTTTTTTGTTTTTGTTTGCTTTTTCCCAACGGATTCTATTTCACTTATCGTGTTCAGTCTTTTCAAATCATCTGTTTCTTCTTGACTCGGTTTTGGAAGGCTATATGTTTCTAGAAACTAGTCCATTTCTTCTATGTTGTCCACTTCATTTGCATATAACTGTTCATAGTATTCCCTTATGATTTTGTGTATTTTGTGGTAACAGTTGTTATTTCTCCTGTTTCAATTCTATTTTGTTTCTTTGGGCCTTCTCTCTTTTCTTCTTGGTGAATCTGGCTAGAGGTCTCTCAATTTTGTTTATGTTTTCAAAAAACCAGTTCTTTGTTTTACTGATCCTTTCTATTATTTTTTGACCTTTATTTCATTTATTTTGTCTCTGATCTTTTTATTTCTTTCCTTCTGTGGACTATGGATTTTATTTGTTTTCCTTTTTCTGATTATTTTAGGAGGTAGGTTATGTTGTTTATTTAAGATGTTTCTTGTTTCCTGATGAAGACGTGTATCCATATGAACTTTCCTCTTAAAAGTGCTTTTGCTGCATCCCATAGATTTTGTGAAGTTGTTTATTCACTGTCATTTACCTGAAGGTATTTTCTGGTTTCTGATTTGATTTCACCATTGACCCACTGCGTTTTTTTTTTTTTAAAAAGTATTGAAATAGAATTGATTTAAAATGCTGTGTTAGTTTCAGGTGTACAGCAAAGTGATTAGGTTATATTTATATATATATAAAATATATAATTTTTTAATCCCAAATTCCTAATTTATCCCCCCCCATTTCTGCTTTGGTAACCAAAAGTTAGTTTTCTATGTCTCTGAGTTTATTTCTGTTATGTAAATATGTTCATTTGTATCCTTTTTAGATTCAACATATAAGAGATATCATACGATATTTGTCTTTGTCTGGCTTATTTCACTTAGTATGATAATTTCTAGGTCCATCCATGCTGCTGCAAATGACATTATCTCATTCTTTTTTATGGCTGAGTAATAGTCTGTTGTATATATATACCACATCTTTTTTATCCATTCGTCTGTCGATGGACACTTAGGTTGCTTCCATGTCTTGGCTATTGTAAACAGTGCTGCTATGAGTGTTTGAGTGCATGTATCTTTTTGAATTATGGTTTTCTCTAGATATAAGCCCAGGTGTGGTATTGCAGTATCATATGATAACTCTGTTTTAGTTTTTTTAAGGAGCCCCATACTGTTCTCCACAGTAGCTGTACCAATTTACATTCCCACCAAAAGTGTAAGACAGTTCCTTCTTCTTCACACCTCTCCTCCAGCTTTTATATTTTGTAGACATTTTAATGATGGCCATTCTGACCTGTGTGAGGTGATAACTCATTGTAGTTTTGATTTGCATTTCTCTAATAATTAGCAGTGTTGAGGAACTTTTCATGTGCCTTTGGCCATTTGTATGTCTTCTTTGGAGTAATTTCTATTTAGACCTTCTGTGCAATTTTTAATTGGGCTTTTTTTAATATTGAGCTGTATGACCTGTCTATTTATTTTGGAGATTAATCCCTTGTCAGTTTCTTCATTTGCAAATATTTTCTCCCATTCTGAGGGTTGTCTTTTCATTTTATTTATGGTTCTCCTTGCTGTGCAAAAGCTTTTAAGCTTAATTAGGACATATTTGGGTTTTTTGTCTTTATTTCCATTACCCTAGGAGACGGATTCAAAAAGATATTGATGCAATTTATGTCAAAGAGTGTTCTGCCTATGTTTTCCTTGAGAAGTTTTATAGTGTGCAGTCTTACATTCAGGTCTTTGATCAATTTTGAGTTTATTAATTAATTAACTTACTTTATCCAGAAAGTATATGTATTTTAAAAATTTTTTTACTGGAGTATAATTGCTTTACAATGGTGTGTTAGTTTCTGCTTTATAACAAAGTGAATCAGTTATACATATACATATGTTCCCATATCTCTTCCCTCTTGCATCTCCCTTCCTCATACCTCCCTATCCCACCCCTCTAGGTGGTCACAAAGCACCAAGCTGATCTCCCTGTGCTATGCGGCTGCTTCCCACTAGCTATTTATTTTGTGTTTGGTAGGGTATATATGTCCACGCCACTCTCTCACTTTGTAACAGCTTACCCTTCCACCCTCCCCTTATCCTCAAGTCCATTCTCTAGTAGGTCGGTGCCTTTATTCCCGTCTTGCCCCTAGGTTCTTCATGAACTTTTTAAAATTTTTCTTAGATTCCATATATATGTGTTAGCATACGGTATTTGTTTTTATCTTTCTGACTTACTTCACTCTGTATGACAGACTCTAGGTCCATCCACCTCATTACAAATAACTCAATTTTGTTTCTTTTTATGGCTGAGTAATATTCCATTTTATATATGTGTCACATCTTCTGTACCCATTCATCTCTCAATGGACACTTAGGTTGCTTCCATCTCCTGGCTATTCTAAATACAGCAGCAATGAACATTTTGATACATTACTCTTTTTGAATTATGATTTTCTCAGGATATATACCCAGTAGTGGGATAGCTGGGTCATATGGTAGTTCTATTTTTAGTTTATTAAGGAACCTCCATACAGTTCTCCATAGTGGCTGTATCAATTTACATTCTCACCAACAGTGTGAGAGAGTTCCTTTTCTCCACACGCTCTCCAGCATTTATTGTTTGTAGATATTTTGATGATGGCCATTCTGACCAGTGTGAGATGATATCTCATTGTAGTTTTGATTTGCATTTCTCTGATGATTAATTATCTTGAGCATTCTTTCATGTGTTTGTTGGCAATCTGTATATCTTCTTTGGAGAAATGTCTATTTCAGTCTTCTGCCCAGTTTTTGATTGGGTTGATTGTTTTTAAGTTATTGAGCTGCATGAGCTGCTTGTAAATTTTGAAAATTAATCCTTTATCTGTTGTTTCATTTGCAAATATTTTCTCCCATTCTAAGGGTTGTCTTTTCGTCTTGTTTATGGTTTCCTTTGCTGTGCAAAAGGTTTGAAGTTTCATTAGGTCCCATTTGTTCATTTTTCTTTTTATTTCCATTTGTCTAGGATGTGGGTCAAAAAGAATCTTGCTGTGATTCATGTCATAGAATGTTCTGTATGTTTTCCTCTAACAGTTTGATAGTGTCTGGCATTACATTTAGGTCTTTAATCCATTTCGAGTTTCTTTTTGTGTATGGTGTTAGGGAGTATTCTAATTTCATACTTTTACATGTACCTGTCCAGTTTTCCCAGCACCACTTATTGAAGAGGCTGTCCTTTCTCCACTGCACATTCCTGCCTCCTTTATCAAAGATAAGGTGACCATATGTGCGTGAGTTTATCTCTGGGCTTTCTATTCTGTTCCATTGATCTATGCTTCTGTTTTTGTGCCAGTACCATACTCTCTTGATTACTGTAGCTTTTTATGAGTTTATTTTTGTATACAGTATTAGAAAATGTTCTAATTTCATTCTTTTACATGTATTTGTCCAGTTTTCCCAACACAAGTAATTGAAGAGAAAGTCTTTCTCCATTTCATATCCTTGCATCCTTTGTGGTAGATTAATTGACCACCAGAGCCTGGGTTTATTTCTGGGTTTTCTATCCTGTTCCATTGATCTATATTTCTGTTTTTGTGCCAGTACCATACTGTTTTGATTACTGTAGCTTTGTAATATTGTCTGAAGACAAGAAGCCTGACTCCTCCAGCTCTGGTTTTCTTTCTCAGTATTACTTGGCAATTGCAGGTCTTTTTTGTGTCCATACAAATTTCAAAATTTTTCATTTTATTTCTCTGAAATTTCCAATGGTAATTTAAAAGGGATTATATTGAATATGTAGATTGCCTTGTGTAATATAGTCACATGAGACTATTGATACTTCCAATCCAAGAACATCATGTATCTTTCCATCCATGTGTGTGGTCTTTCATTTATTTCATCAGCATCACATAATTTCCAGTGTACAGGACTGTTGCCTCCTTAGGTAGGTTTATTCCTAGGCATTTTATTCCTTATAATGCCATGGTAAATGATATTGTTTCCTGAATTAACTTTCTTATTGTTTATTGTTAGTGTATAAACATACAACAGATTTTTCTGTATTACTTTTGTATCCTACAACTTTACCAAATTCACTGTTGAACTCTACTAGTTTTCCTGTAGCATCTTTAGGATATTCTTTTTATATTATCATGTCATCCGCAAATAGTGACAGTTTTACTTCTTCCTTTACAATTTGGATTCTTTATATTTCATTTCCTTCTCTGATTGCTGTGGATAGAACATCCAATATTATGTTTAATAAAAGTGGTGAGAGTGCACATCGTTTATTTTTCCTGATCTTAGAGGAAATGCTTTCAGCTTTGCACTGTTGAGAATGATGTTAGATGTGTACTTGTCATATATGGACTTTATTATGTTGAGGTACGTTCCCTATATCCCCACTTTCTGGAGGACTTTTATCATATGGATACTAAATTTAATCAAAAAGTTTTTCTACGTCTATGTCAATGATCATAGGGATTTTTTTTAACATCTTTATTGGGGTATAATTGCTTTACAATGGTGTGTTAGTTTCTGCTTTATAACAAAGTGAATCAGTTATACATGTACATATGTTCCCATATTTCTTCCCTCTTGCATCTCCCTCCCTCACATGCTCCCTATCCCAACCCTCCAGGCGGTCACAAAGCACCGAGCTGATCACCCTGTGTTATGCAGCTGCTTCCCATTAGCTATCTACCTTACGTTTGGTAGTGTATATATGTCCATGCAGCTCTCTCGCTTTGTCACAGCTCACCCTTCCCCCTCCCCATATCCTCAAGTCCGTTTACCAGTAGGTCTGTGCCTTTATTCCTGTCTTACCCATAGGTTCTTCATGACATTTATTTCTTAAATTCTATATATATGTGTTAGCATATGGTATTTGTCTTTCTCTTTCTGACTTACTTCACTCTGTATGAGAGACTCTAGGTCTATCCACCTCATTACATATAGCTCAATTTCATTTCTTTTTATGGCTGAGTAATATTCCATTTTATATATGTGCCACACCTTCTTTATCCATTCATCCAATAATTGACACTTAGGCTGTTTCCATCTCTGGCCTATTGTAAATAGAGCTGCAATGAACATTTTGCTACATGACTCTTTTTGAATTATGGTTTTCTCAGGGTATATGCTCAGTAGTGAGATTGCAGGGTCATATGGTAGCTCTATTTGTAGTTTTTTAAGGAACCTCCATACTCTTCTCCATAGTGGTTGTACCAATTCACATTCCCACCAGCAGTGCAAGAGTGTTCCCTTTTCTCCACACCCTCTCCAGCATTTATTGTTTCTAGATTTTTTGATGATTGCCATTCTGACTGGCATGAGATGATATCTCATTGTAGTTTTGATTTGCATTTCTCTAATGATTAATGATGTTGAGCATTCGTTCATGTGTTTGTTGGCAGTCTGTATATCTTCTTTGGAGAAATGTCTATTTAGGTCTTCTGCCCATTTTTGGATTGGGTTGTTTGTTTTTTTGTCATTGATCTGCATGAGCTGCCTGTAAATTTTGGAAATTAATCCTTTGTCAGTTGCTTCATTTGCAAACATTTTCTCCCAATCTGAGGGTTATATTTTGATCTTGTTTATGGTTTCCTTTGCTGTGCAAAAGCTTTGAAGTTTCATTAGGTCCCATTTGTTTATTTTTGTTTTTATTTCCATTTCTCTAGGATGTGGGTCAAAAAGGATCTTGCTGTGATTTATGTCATAGAGTGTTCTGCCTATGTTTTCCTTTAAGAGTTTGATAGTTTTTGGCCTTACATTTAGGTCTTTAATCCATTTTGAGCTTGTTTTTGTGTATGGTGTTAGGGAGTGATCTAATCTCATACTTTTACATGTACCAGTCCAGTTCTC